>NC_088888.1:15441001-15747928 GCF_037157495.1 Lathamus discolor
CAAAAACGACTTGAACCACTGACTTATTCAGGGATTTTCATCATATGATCTGAGAAGTTCTGCAAGGTGGGCTGTGGGTAGCTGGTAGAGATCATATTGCTGGAAAATCTCATTTCCAACTGTTAGGCTGCATGAAATGGTAGATAACAGTACCCTACAAGGTTTTCTAATAAAGTGTTTCCAAATGAACTCTTGTTGTAGCTGCTCTCCAGCCTTATGATTATGAAAGTGAAGAGAAACGGTGTTTGCGGCTTTAAAAGAGAAGCAAAGCATCCATAAGGTGATCTCTCTGTTAGACTGTAATCTCCATTAGGAAGAAGATCTTGCATCCCCTCAGGATGCTGTGTCTAAATCTGTGTGCTCCTTGCAGCAGTGATTCTCACTTTTCAAAAAGATGATGGACTGGCTTTTCATGCCTATTTTACTAGTATTGCCTCTAATACAAGTTATGAATGACCCAATACATCTGGGGGGAGATATACTAGTTTCTTATCTTACGGCTATACAATAATTTAATATTTCATTCCAGTCCGAATGTGGTCAGAATCTGTTGCAGTTTTGGGCCATTTTAGCACTACCAGCAAGTAAATCCAGTCTACGACTGTTACAGAACTACGTCTGTTGTTCTAAGGAGCATTTTCCGTAATGTGGAAATCAGCTATTAAAATAGAAAATTATTAGACATTTTTTATGCTTTCTAGTTTGCTCTTGCACATTGGCTTGTCCTGTGCGTTTTTCCAAAGTTAAATATCTAGCTGATAAACTTCTGGTGAGGAAAAACCAAGGTATGGCAGGTTTGGGGTTGACTAAAAACAGATTAGATTTAGAAATGTGTTTAGTTAACAGACTTGAAGCTGAAAGACTATAAGCTGAAAGACCTTAACTTCAAAATCTATAGGACAAGACATGAACAGTAAAGGGTCTCTTGAGACCCACAGAGTGCATCCTGGCATAGGTCTTACAAATAATTTTTGTATATTAGTTTATCATGGTGTAAGAGAGAGATGGCAGGAACAGAGGAACAGGATATATCAATGAGATTTTTACGACCTAAATGTGCATATGAAACATAGGGCAGACTGGATTCAAAGTGAGTTCTCTATTGTGGAACCTACCTTTAGCATGGGAATTGCAGTATTTTCCATTGTGCTCCAAAGACAAAGACTATATCATGCTAAAAAAAAATTATGTCTAAGCCTATATAAATGTATATATCTCTATTATTTTTCCCTCCCTTTTCCAGATAAATTAGCAGAAACTATTCCGTATGTGTCTGTCCTTTTCAGTTGGTAGATATCTTTCGTGATTTTTATTTTAACTTATCTATAACCATTTTTCCTGTTGCCTTATAAAAATGAATGCACCTCTGACCACTGCTGGTCTGGTAATGATGTACAGAATATTTTGTTTTCTCTGTACAAGGAAGGAAAAGTTACTTTTCTTGGAATTTTCTGTCTCTGTGGGTTTGGGTGTTGTTTTTTTTTTGTGCATGCTATTTCATTGGTCTTATAATTCGGCAACGTCCTAAGCTTGTCCATTAGAATCCTTCCATCTACCCCTTACTAATAACAATGACAATGCACTGGGAACTCATTTAACGTGTGCGCTGGCAAGCTGTGCGCTGCTCACGCTGCTGGGAGAGCAGCTGCCAAGGAGGCTTTTGAGACTCCTTGGACTTACTTGTTCTCCATCTCAGCACTGCTGTACTTGCAGCTTCAGGGCTACTCTCTATTTGTAGCTTCGTATCTGTATGTGGTAGCACAAAACCATCGAACAACAGGAAAACTGTTTCAGCGGCCTCTGCCGAAGCCTCAGCACCATGCTGAGGAAGCAAGACAGCAGCTCTAAATCAGGTGGATATTTGGGGCTTGAAACTTGAACCTTGAGTCCTTGTAATCTATTGTCCCCACAACCAAATTCACCTTCCAGATATGCTGCTGTGAGAATTTGAGTAATTCAATGTCATTAATTATTTTAGAAGTACTCCAATGTAGCTGAGAACAAAATTAAGTCTCTAGTCTGTTCTGGGAAATTAGACAGATATGTTTTTTTCCAAGTGGTTTCTAATACATTTCATTAGGAAATTATTTGATGAATGCTATTTAGGCTTTGGGGAACGGTATAGCGTCTGGGGTTTGAGCAGCTTGACAACTTGTAGCTGGCCGAAAGGAATGAAAGGCTAATATCTACACAGAACACATCAATATTTTTAATTTTCTTCCACTCACCCCCCACCAGCATTGAATACTCCAAAGATGTCATAAAGCCATGGAATAGGATATTTGCTCCTAAGGACCTCAGAGTGCTCCAACTGATTTTCCTAAATGAGCTTCTCTATATTAAAACTTAGCCATATTGTACTATTAGTTTATGTCCATGTCAGTTGTTACAATTTTCACAAGCAAGCAGTCCGCAAGTAAGAGGCAGAGATTCAATTATACTTAAATTACAAGGAAAAATCACTTGGATGGTGTTCTACCATGACTTCACAGTTTCTAAGGTACCAGAAAAAACTTTATGCTGAGGCTGATGCAATATTCTTGGCCACAGAACAGTTTATCTGAGTTCACTGGAAACCTGAAGGGAGGTGAATTCACCAAGGTCGGTGGCACAACTGTATAATTTTTGCATCATGAATAAACATGTTCTCTTTCATGAGTATTCACATCTATAGTACTGGGCATTAGGTGAAGTATCCCAGCCAACTGATGCATCTAAAACAGGTTTGTTGCTGCTGAAGACAGCAAACTCTTAAATCCTAGTGGATGCTGACATAAATGACGTGAATATAATTCACCGTTGTTTGTTTTCAATCCCATTCCATTCATGTTGGGAACAGAGAACTAGACCTGGCTGTTGGTTAAAATTCTAAGTCTTTTTTATTTTAGTATTAGTGGGGTACATGGATTTTTGCAAAGACAAGTGAAATCTGAAATCTGGCATACTGGACCCCTCTATTCCTCAAACGAGGACTTCATTAAAGGTATCATTAAAAATTGCCTGCCATTCAGGCTATTCAACCAAGAAGTGGTCACTGAATTGTGCTTTGGGCCAGTTTTTTTTTTCAAGATAATATTACTGTATATTAATAATCTTTTTTTGCTACATAAAATCGATGTGTTAGATTTTGTTTTCTCCAGTTATTCTATGTCCTTCTGATGATACAGGAGAAGCCTATACCTGTTTTGGCTGGTTATGTGCCTGTGTATGTTTGTCTTACACTGTCAGAATAAAGCTAACCTATTGGCATGTACCAGTAATGTTAGTGTAATTAATTCTTACTGCTCTTAACACATGGGCCTTTCCTTGTCTTGGTTATTTCTTTTATGTCTCTTAATGCCTCTCTTCTACCATTCTGTTCTCATGTCTGGACTAAATTCTCTTTTCTTACATGTGTGCCAAATAACTAGCTCTTTTTCCTTCATAAATGTATACCTTAAATTAGGTGTGTTAATACTTACCTGCCAGAGGAATAAGAAGAGGGGTGGAACAGAATCAGGAGAGGCAAGAAAGTTTGTTCTGTTTGTGTGTCCAGCCTCTGTCTTCTAGCTTAAACCATATTGACTGTAATCTTGATTTATACCTTGTTAGCATCACAAAGCATCATTTCAGCTGCACACAGGACCTGGCCTCTGTGGCTGCTGTGTTACAATGACAGGGGCAGAATAACAGGAAGAGAATAACAAGACATAAGTAAGCAGAGGATCCTTTCCCATGTATGGGATATTTTTATATATATTTCTCCCAAGATGAAAATTTTAGCCTGACAGTGGTCAAAGAGAAATGCCAGGAAAGTAAATGGAGAAGTTGAGAGTGCTTCCTGTGCTGGTCTGTCAGTCTCCTTAAACACCCTGTGTGAAGCCAAGAGAGTTCAAGCTTATTAACTGAAGACTTTAAATTATATTAATAAATGTGAGTATAATCCAGTGCAGTTAGAGTCTAACCACACCTGTATGAATATCTCCAGCTATGTTTAATCCATTTGTTACAAGAAGAACCCCACCCTTTGCATTTTTATTGAAGCACTTTGCCTTTCTTTGTGCCTTTTAGTTTACCCATAGCTCAGTTGTATGCAAGACTTTCTACCTGATGTTCAGTGGGGTTCACCAAACAAAGTGGACACAGTATGGTTAATAAAAAGGCTTTCTTAAAGCTTAGTGAGGCTTGGCAACGAATATGAACTGGGAAATCACCTTTTTCCTTTGAAAAAAGTAAGGAAAGCCAAGAGATGGCTTGTTCTAGCTAGAACATTGTTAGAAGTATGTCAGAGACCTGCACAAGGGAAAATTGAGAATAAATATATTAATATGTGATCCTCATAATCCTTATATCAAGGAATCCAGATAACTTTAGACATTTATTTTGGTGAAGTCCCTGTGAAGTTCCTTTGCTTTTACAAAGAAGACTGCTGGAGAGGCAGATGGATTAAGGGACTGTGAATGGGACCTTAGAGTGAATTAACTCTGAATGTGATGTTTAAACCAATTTTGCTGAGGAGAAAAAGCCCAACTTAAAGCTGGCCATAGCTAAGTGACTTTTTTTTTTTTTTTTTACTATGACGGTTATCTTGATATAGCTCTTTAATTAAATCCTCTCCTCTTTCAAGTCCTTGGACAAACTCCTACGATGAGATTCATTTCACCTAACTTTAGACATCTCCAATATAAACTTCTATATCTGAGCTCCCCATCCTTAACTCCTCTTTTATAGCTGGTGGAGAGAAATGGGGCCTTGTAAGGTACGATTCATCTTTGTTGCAGATGGCTACTTTAGAAGAGAGAAATTCAGCACTGTAAGTGCCTTCCTCTCTTCATCAGCTCTAAAGAGATACTGGATGAGCAACTTCAGTGGCATCACACTCATCTAGGCAGAAGAAACCCACCTCTTTTGACTGCAGAGGGGATTTGGACACCCACATTTTTGACTTGGGAAGACATCACTGGCTGTATGTGGGAAACACTTGCAGATTGGCAGTACGTTTTGGTTATGCTTTCAGCTGCTTTCACACCTCTACCTATAGTCTAAGAGTTCTGTGTGTGAAAATACATTTAACTGTAGAAAACCTGCTGAAGTTATATACAGGGTGTTTAAGCTTATTCTCCAAGGTACTGTACCTACTCCTCTGTACCTACAATGCTGTTGCAACTTACAGTAACATTTGGTCTCGATGATCTTAAAAGTCCAACCTAAATGATTCTATGATTATATGTCTTATCCCTCTTCCTAAATCTGCAGGTAAATGCTTTGAATCTGTCAACTCACTCATTCACCCCAAAACATTCTGGGAAAACTTCAAGAATATATTCAGAGAATGCTAAAAGAAGCTAAGTTACTCTTGTATCTCCTCTCTTCCTGTGTGAGTATTCTTTCCATTCCTAGCTTAAGACAGAGATGACCCAAAAGAGAAATATGGATGGGGCTTAATGCAGAGTGGAAGATTTAGGAAACCATATGCAATTGCTACATGGAGATCAAGAAGAACACTGAAAACATGCTAAAGCAGCAGTCAGTATGTAGCAGCTTTTCTGTTGAGCTTTATTGCTCTGTCTTGAAAAAGAAGTTTGTTCACTTAAAGCTATGAAATAGCAGTTTAGCTTTTCTGGTTTTGGAGTGTTTTTTCTTTGTTTTAGTGCAAAAAAAGAGACATGCTGGGATAATAGTGACAGTGCTGTTTAGGTGCTTTTACTTTCTGTGTTGTGATTAACCCTTTTTTTTAGGATATGATCCTTAGCAAACGTTTTCTGTGCAGAGATAGAATAAAATAAAGCTAAAAATCTGATGTAGTTTAAATTGGTCTGATGTATTGTGACTTGCTATTACATGTGGTAAGGGGGCTGGTGGCATAATTGCTTAATTCACTGGACTTCTTCACTGGGGAGTGGGTACATTTCAGGGCCTGTTGTTACCTTGCAGCCCTTGCTGGCCTGGTGACTACATGGAGGGTGATGTTGGTCTTCCTGCCATGGTGATCACCTTGGCAGTGAAGGGCTGAGATTAGTCCTGAAAATGACTGCTTTGATCAATGGGCCACCTCCTTGGTTTAGTGTACATAAATCAACATAGCTTGACTGATTGCAGTTCTTAAATGAACACTAACAGTTTGTCCTGATGTTTTTTGAGATGCTGGGCTTTTCTGCTTGTTAAGAAGTGGCCATAGTTGACTTAAAGGAACAGTTGCTGCAGCTGAAGTGCATGCATGGAAGCAGAGCAGAGGAACCTGTAATGTCTGTTGAAATATTTGCAGTGTGGGTAGGAAAGAGGAAATAAGAGCCATGAGGATAATAACAAGGCTGGGACTGTAGGAGGAAAGCAGAAAAGAAGTTAGGCTAGCAAATGATGAAGCAAGAAAAAAATATAAGTTGTCTACAACTCCTTGGAAGCTCTAGGATGGACGGTTGTTCTGTCCACTCACATACATATAAACCCAAAATAACATAATTCCTGCTGTCTTCATATTATTCTGATATGTGAGCAGAATCGATGATATTGTAGTTGATGTTTTGTCCCTTAGGAAGAGTTCAGATAACTTTTCATCTGTTTTAGTAGTGGGACCCAATGCAATCTTTATCAATTTGTTCTTGTAATAGTGTAACAATAATATGCCTTATAAGGAAAGAAGAGTCTTCTGTATAAAGAAGGAACAAAAGACTTGGTGAAAATGATCGGTTCATTTGCCCCATGTGTTTGCAAGGGAATAAAATAATAAACTAGCTTTTTATTTTAATATTTTCAGCTTTACGTAATAAATTGCCTTTTCTGGGTACTTAACCGTAAATATTTCAGCTATATTAAAAATCTAAAAATGTGCTTACCTGTTCTATATAAAGTGCTTTAGGATTTTCTCAAGATAAATTGTGTTACAGCAGTTTAAAACACTATGTTATCAGTAGTCTGTGTGATATCATTGTGTCCCTTCAGCTCTATCAGTCTTCCTCTTTTTCCCGCTCTCTCTCACAGTAAAATGTCTACTTGTGGTTTTGTATGTGGTGTTACTTAGGAATTTATTTACTATAATTAACACATCCCTATGTATCTGCCCTTAAAGGCAAGTGAAGATGATGGAATGTTTTCCCTTCAGAGCAGTAGATTTCAGATATGACCCTCCATAGGTTATTATCAAGTGCTGCAATTCACATCTGAATAAAGGGGGCTCTGTGTGTGTGCATGTAGAAATGCTTTCTTTAGCCTAAGAGATAGCAGTCAATAGAAAAAATGAGATGAAAATGGAATTTCTGCAGAATTGAGATTTTATTTTAATGAAGTATTATTCTCCCTTTATTTTTCTTCCCTCTGTTTGAAAAAATGTTAGCATGTTGAGTCAGGGAGACATTCCTGTGCTGCATTAGAATAGCCATCAATGTCAGTTGAGACCACTTGGATCATGTCACTTGTCTTAAAGCGTGTAGCTGTTTTTAAAGAAAGAACATGTCATGTTCTGTACAGGGATCTGTAATGCATGAAACTTGTTTGAAGCAATAATAAATCAAGTCCTTGCTGCTAAAACCAGTATCTGATTTTTCCCTCATGACAATCTCTGTTGAGACAATAGCAAGAACAATTCTGCGCCCAGAAGTGTTGCAAGTAATTTTGATCACAACTAGCTAAATACATAAATCTAGCAAAATAAAGAACTGAGATATGAATGTCCTGTGTGTTTGCCAAGGTGTTTAATAATGTACTCTTTTTCTACAACCGTCGTTATAGGAGGTTGCAAGCTGTGTAGAGATATTTTCATTATTCATGCTCTATTGAGTAGGCAGTTCTGAAGACATTTTTTTCACCTCTCCTAAAAAGGTGGAATAATTAAGACCAAGTAGAATGTTTGAGACTGATTTGCCTATAATTTTTCACTCTTTTACACAAGGATTAGTTCTATTAGATTCAAGCCAGTTACTGGTAATGTAGAGAAAAATCAGGCTTTTGAATTTTTACTCTTTATTAATTACTCCTTTTGACTGTGCGTAGCCATAACTAATACAAGTAAAGGAAATGTAAATGCAAATCCGTTTAAATTAATCTGGAGTAGTTTAGTATTACAGGCTATTTTAGCAGCATGACTTAGTTTTAAAAGCCCCTGTGAGAAGATGACAGAAATCTCAGTTCTGACAAATGTTATTACTGCCTACAATGTATAGTAGTGTAAGCATAATTACAAATGGATGATGCTGAGATGAGGCAAAGGATGTGAGGGTCTGGTGCTTTGTCACCTTGTAAAATACTTCTTTCCTCCACTACAGATTCACTGGCTTTGGGTTTGGGCAACAAATTATGTGTATGAAAACGTGTATTCTTTCCTGTTATGTATAGAAAGAAAAAAATCAAACCTCAAAGCAAATTGGTGAAAAGTACCAAGGTGGCAGCACTAATGGCAGTGGCCCTGTCATAGGAGTGGACTGTGTCCAGAAGCAGGAGTGCATTTTGCATAGGCTAGGATTTCAGCAGCAAATTGCAATGACTTTGAGTTACATCAAGAACAAACTTAACTTCAGCAAGTGACCTTGAGCTGAAGAAAGTTAGCCTGTTATCAGTGCCCTGAACCATGAAGTCACTGTATAGTTTTGAGTGGTTTTGCTTATGTAGATTGGTTTGTTTGGCTTTTCAATCTGGTGCAGCATAATAGGGGTAACCATCAGTTTGCTATAAAACCAAGTGCTCCTCTGACCTTTCTCCTTCCAGTCTGAGTGCAGCAGAAATCTGACATAGCCATTGCTTGTTTGTTGTTCCAGTCACTGGACTGCTCAAGAACTTCCAATTTCCAACAGCTCAGCTCCGAGAAGCAAACTTGAGCACAGAGGCACAACATGTGAAGTGTTGTGACTTGTTGCCATGATGACAGTGTCAACTTAACTACAGCTGACAAACAGGTTTTAAATAGAACATTTCAATTCATTATAGTATTCTCCATCTGTTTTTTTTTTCACTGTCTGCATACATGCAGGACATCTGAGAAATGCTACCACAATGGTTTAGTATACCTATCTGGCCACTAACATTAATTAGTTGTTGAGAATGGTGGTTTAGGGAGCAAGTAAAATGATGACATTCCACCCTCAGTAAAGGAAAATATTTTACTTATTTATTCAAAAAAAGATGTCCAGTAGACTTGTTTCTGCATTTAAAGAGAGTATTTGATGTTTTATTTTTTGAGCATAGGTTCTATATTGTTTTACTACTTTGTAACCTCTTGCTTTTGCCAAATTTTTCTCCCTTCCCAAAGCATCTGCCACTGCTATTTCCAGTGTGGAACTGGTAACAGAAGGGGGAGCATCCTTTCATCATTAAATCAGGCTGCTGGCATCAAATTTTAGAGGGTTTTATTCACGGCTTTGCCACTGGCCCACTCTGTAACCTTGAGCAAGTTGCGCATTGCTGTATCTCAGTTTACCTGTAGGTAAACTAATATTGACTTCCCTTGAGGGGATATCGTGAGGCTTAATTAAGCGCCTGCAAAGATCTGAAAGATAGAGGACTGAAAGCTGCCATAGACATACAAATGATGACGATGATGATGATTTGTGTCAAATTGCACCCCTTCCCACAGAACTGCCACCATAGCTGCTGTGTGGATTAGTTGTCAGGTGAACTATGAATCTATCAATTCATCCATCACTCTCCCCGTTGCAGATTGAGCCCAGCTGGCTAGCTTTTCTTATTAGTAGCTTTTAATAAATCAAAACATATTTGCTGTTTTAATTGTATCTTAAAGAGTAACATGGCTCTTTGCTTTTAAATTAAAAACAATGTGTCAGTGTAGTCATTGGAAGCTCTGCTGCTGCTCTTATACTGCTCTGCTCTCAAATCATTGGCATAAAACTGGCCTAAAAATAACTGTTTAAGGAGCTCATTAATTTTAAATCATCCAACTACTAAATTCTGGAAGAGGGCTTTTTCTGGGTGCCTCTTTTAAACAGTTTGGGCATCTTTTACTTGTAAGTCCTCTTGGAGCACTGTCTCAATAACTGTCCACCAGAAAATTACCCTCTACTCATCCACAGGAATCCAACGTAAAAGTAGTTGAGGATTGTTGTTTATTGATAGAAGTAGCCATGTCTCTATGGGAGTAAGGAGGTGGGGTGTGGGAAGCCAAAATTGTGTAAAATCAAATGAATGAATTATTCAAGATATACTTATTGTGATTTTTATTTTTTAAATAACGCTGACCAAAAAAGCAATGGGAATAACAAACTGATGTGTTTTATTTTTAATCTAGGGCCAAAACTGTATCTTATAAGCACCATTAAAATGACGTATATCCACTAAAATATTGATAACATAATTTCCTTTAAATTTGCTTCTCAGTCATATGAAAAGCAAAGGGCTTACCTGGAAATGGATACTCTTAAAGGAATCCTACTCATTGAAATCAATGGAAGTAGCACAGTTGGCTACTTTTGCCCATTACTAATTTATAGTAAATCAAGCAATACTTCCTTTTCTAACATAGCCTGAATGCCAACTCATACAGGAATTGCTCACCACGTGCAGGAAAGGGTTAGGGTTAAAACCAACAGGAGTTTCCCATTGATTTTGGGTAATCTTTCTCCCAGTTGCTTACTGTATTGGAATTTTGTGGAATTTACCTTTCCATCGTGCACAAAACTTGATTCAAAGGTGCATGGTGGGTAAAAGTGAAAAGGGGCCATTGGCTTCTTCAGCTGTCCAGAAAAACTTCACCCTCCAACTTTACTCTTTCTCAGAGGAATTGCATAATGATGATAATTCATTCAAATGGCAAGCAGGAAAATCAACACAGCGTGAGCGGTCAATAATTTCTAACTGCTGAGAGGAGATCAAAGAGGAAGGCAGCAGGGAGGAGGAGTAGCCTTATATAAATGGAAAGGAAAAACTCCCAGTAACTGAGATAGTGCTATGAGGAGATAACAGAATTCAAAAAGATTTATTAAAAAAGCAAACAAAGTAGTTAACTGGAGGATTCAACTACTGGAACATAAACTGAGCACTGTAAGTGGGAGCAGTAAGCTGAAGCAATATATTTTTGGACATGTGGGTCCTGTATTTGACCCAAAGGCCCCCTTTCACACCATAAAAGGGTGTGAAGAGCACAGATGGATTTGAAACCTTTACCACCATACACTGGCAATGGGAGGAAGGATCTCTAATCCTTCAGCAGGGGGACTGGCTTGGAATACATGCTGAAGCCACACTTCCCAGCAGGAAATTGCATGGAGTGCTGGGGATCCTTGTAACCAGGCCCTGCCTTTGCAGCTCAGAACTGCCATGTGGTCCTTAGGGCTGGGACAGGATAGGACACTGTCAGGGTAAAACCCAAGCACATGCAGGGGTCCTCACTAGTGTCTGCCAGTAGGGCATTCACCAGTAGGTCCCAGTGAATGCTGTGGAGGCAAGGCAGTACATAACTATCAGAGCTTCCACTATTCCTGTGGTGATGTGCATGGCTGAGCAATGCAGGTTTCTTTAGAAGTAGCTTGGGCTGGTATTTTTCTCATCTAGGTATTTAAAAATAAAAGGTAGAGCAGCGATGAAAAGGGGATGTTGCAAATAAGAACAGCATCTCATCCGATGCAGCAGTGTGTACAGAGCCTAGAGCTGAAATCTGTTCAGGATTGGGTTTGAACACCCATCAGAAGGGTTTAAGGAACTGGAAAGGTGAAATTCAGCCAGAAAGTCTGCACAAGAGTTTAAGTAGATTGGCAAAAGAGGCGTTGGTTTGGTTAAAGACACTTCTGTAAGGAGCAGATGAGGCAGACTGCTAAAGGCTGTTTGAGTTGATGAATACACAAGCACGGGAAAGCACAAGTACAGTTATGGCAAAGGACAGACACTCAAACAACATGGGCAGAATTTCTTTACAGTAAACTACTAAAGGGTCAGAAATCACAGCAAGAGAATATTAGAAGGACAATATTTTTGGCTATGTGTTAATTTTCTTCTTACACTTTCACCACCCCAAAAGCTACTAGTCCATTATAAATATACATATATATATATAGACACACACTAAAAGTGTATCTGAAGATGTGTTATTTTTCTATCATCAGCTTGTAAATTGGAGGAGAGTATTTTGTGTTGAAGTAGCTTGTCTTTTCCACTTACAGAAAATTCTCCTCTTGCTCCCTCCCTGACCTCTTTATTTCATTTATATTTTTTTCCCCTAAACCTTAACAGTTGTCTGAAGTGACTTCACTCCAGGATCCCACAGTTGGATAAAAAGAACAAAATACAGGAAGATAAGTTCTTAAAATCACTCTGGGCTTTCTATAATGGTAATCATTAGCCCTGCTCTGAACTCTATTGACAAAATGCTGGAGTAGTCTTGAAAGACGAGCAAGTGCTCTTTTAAAGGAAGAACTGGTTAATTAGAAGATCTAATACAAGTGACCTAATTCTGCAGCTCAGTGCTAACTTTTCTACCGCACAATAATGTAAAGATTGGATATAATATGTGTTGATTCATGTAAGCCAACGAGTTGAAATCTCGATTGGGAAGTTAATTTCTCCATAGCTATTTAAAATCATCATCTTCATTCCAGAGCAACACTAGGGAGATTTTATGCCTCTGTTTGATAACCAGCATGGAGCTTATGTACTGATACGTACAGGGAGACACAGGCACATTGAGAAGATACTTACTGTTCAAAGAATGAGGCAGTCGTTACTATGAAGTGGCACAGCTCTGAACTAAGTCATTGCGTAGCAAGTGATAATGTTCTTGTTTTCTAAAAATATAGATAGGATTTAACTTTTAATCACTTGCACAGCTGTTTTTGAGGATTGAAAGCTATTGCTTGTATTCACCATAAATCAGAGCATGTGAAATGTCACTGCATTTTGGTATCCAAACAGGCCTCTTTTTTTAAAGGCTGTACTACTTTTTGTCCCCTCCCCTCAACTTTAAGTAGCAAAGATGCGTAAAATAGTTTTTGTGGCTGTACATGGATATTTTAGACGTAACTTGAGCATAATATAAATTGCTCTTCAGTAGGCCTGGGAAGATTGCTGCATAATCTAGTTCTGGTTTCCTTTTTCTGTAGGTGGGATGCTGGCAAATTGTGATTCTTTACAACACCTTGCTTTAGGATCTCACCTGAACTTCAAGAACACTTGTCCTTTTTTATGTTTATAAAGGCATGCTGCAAAAGAGGATCTTTGCATCCAACTTTAGATTCTACTTAGGGCATGTGAATAACCTTGTGGAGGACCTCACCTCCACCCATTGACTGTGTGCGGTTGGCTGGCTCCTGTCTGTTGGAGCTCTGGATCACACCTAACCTAGACATCTATGATACTGGGTCCAGAAGGCTTTCTTATCCATAATGTAACTGCTGCACATTTATATCTAATTTCTTTCTTAATTTCTGTGGGAGTTTTGTGTGAGTAAGATGTACAGGATTTGTCCCCCGAAAAGAAGTATTTCAGCTATAGTAGGGTACACTGGTAGTGTATTTAGATGTGGAAGTGCTAATATTGATATGTGAATGCTGCAGGGCTGGTAGCAGTAATTCTTCTTATACCCAAAATGCCCTGTTTCAGAATAATCAATCCAGTGTTCTAGGCCTGGTGAAGGTGCTAAAAAGTATTTATAAATAAAGGTATGAGGTTCTGGCAACCCCTCAGTACTTTCTATTCAAATTCAATTGTGCTGTGGAGCACATACACACTCTCCTCTGGTGCCTGGAGAATTTGTGCCCTTAACTTCATTTGATTTGCTGGAAAAGTATTTTGGGGCACCAGGTCTCTTGTGGCAATTAAGAATGATGGATTTGGGGTCTTTCCATGAAAAATGTTGGGAATTTGACTGAGACTAGGTCTTTCTTCAGGCTGACTTAACGGTTCCACTTTGCGCTTACTAGTGCAAAGGCTGGGCTATGGAGGTAGTGACTGAGTAATGCACAGAAACTGGTCATCCTAAGGAGTAGGAAATGCTGCCCCCTCCCCCCTTCTTTTTTGAATCACTGTTTTGATGCTGTTAGATAAATTGAGCCTGTCTCAAAGAGATGATCTGTGGGAATAATATCTATCAAAGAGAAGAGCTAGCTAGCTGAGAGAAGTAGCATTGAAAAAAACCTCAAAATAAATGGAAAAAATTATCTGATTCAGGTTTTTAGTCATAAGTAATTACTGCTATGTGAATATGTAACTAATATTCAGTATTGCTATTTTGCGACTGCTTCATAGCCTGACACCAGTGTAAAATAGTCTGATACTTGTCTGTGGCATATGCTAGTGGTGCAACTATCTGATCCCTGGATCTTGTTCTGTAACATACCAGTTAAGACAACAGCTTTTTGACTGAAACTGGAATAAGCTGGGGAACAAGTGGTGTGCTGGTTTGTAATGAGAGATGGGACCAAAGTTGTATATGTGGATGTTCCTCCACTAAGATTCAGGCTACTTTTAAGACTTCCAGTGTATGGAGTTATAATAGTGAAAGCAATTGAAGTAAAAAGCTCCAGCACACTTATTTCAGTAGAGTATAGTCTCTAGCACAATATGCAGCTTTTACTTGTAATTGGTTTTAATCATAGAATCACAGAATGGCTTGGATTGGAAAGGAGCTTAAGATCATCCAGTTCCAACCCCCTGCCATGGGAAGGGACACTTCACACTAGACCATGTCACCCAAGGCTCCATCCAACCTGGTCTTGAACACTGCCAGGGATGGAGCATTTACCATTTCTTTGGGCAACCTGTGCCAGTGCCTCACCACCGTCACAGTAAAGAACTTCTTCCTTATGTCTAACCTGAACTTCCCCTATTTAAGTTTAATAAGTTTAAGTTTAAACCCATTACCCCTTGTCTTATCAATACAGTCTCTGATGAAGAGTCCCTCTCCGGCATCCTTGCAGGCCCCCTTTAGACCATTTCAGTTTGTAGTAATTGCGCATGATCTCCAGGTGATGGAGGCTTAGGTGGATGCTTATGTGAAGGGTTCAGTTTTATATAGATAATCCTTTCCTATTATAATACATTTTTCCCACCTACTTGGTAGTTACACAAGAGAAACTGGCATAGCACCCCTGTATCTTCTCACCTCTGTAAGGTTGTATTTCTAGACATGAGTTAGGCCATGTTGATAACTGAAGGAAGCTGTTGCATGTCTGGTTTTTATTTTTTTTTTTTTTATCTGTAAGGATGAGCTCTGGGAATATTGGCTGATTATTTAGTCAAATCTAGATGAGAGACATTACGGAACTTCTAAAGGACTTAACTGGCAGAATAATGGTACATGAAACTCATTGACGATAAATGCAAAGTAATGATCATTGGGATGGAAAAATTTTACTATTTGACTAATTGAACTATAAAATAACAGTATCAACTCAAGACAGAAACCCAGCCATCAGTACTGGTGGTTACATGAAAACATTTGTTCAGTGTGCAACTTCAGTCAAAATACAGGGTTGGGTACATGGGAGAAGAATAAAAAATAATATGGAAAAGACAGTAATGCCATTATGCAAATGGTGCTAGTTCATCAAGTGTGTGACACCATCTCAAATAGGGTATTACAAATTTACCAGGAGTCCAGAGTGAGGCAAGAAGAATGATCAGGTGCATAGGAAAACTCTCATATGAGGAGAGACTGAAAAGACTGGGATTGCTACCTTTGAGAGGAGATGAATAAAAAAGAACATGATAAGACTCTAACATTCATTATTTTGCATGGAGAAGGCAGTTTGGGAAGAGCTTTTCTCTCTATTTCATGATACCAGAACAAGGGAGTGTTACAGAAAGGTTGCTGATAAATAATCATTTTTCACTTGATGCACAATTAGGTAACGGACTTTTTTGCTCTGGGAAGTTGCTAAGGAATTTAATATGTTTTAGGAAAAGGTCTGGCGATTTATGTGAATGCGAATATTCTGTTTGTTATTATCTATTAAAATAAGGCTACTAAAACAGATCTGAAGTAGTATGCTTTAGGTTTGCACTCTAATTGCTAGGAGGCATTGCAAGGATGCTTTGTTGGGGGATGGGTTATCCCATATCTGCCTAGTGCAGGGTTTTTTTTTTTTTTTGCATTTTCTGCTGATACATCAGGTTCTGCTTATAGTTCTAGATGAAACTAGATTTGAGCCCATGTGACAATTTCTGTGTTCCTGGTTGTCTCATTGTCAGGCTATTTCAACGGCTGTTGATGCCAGCTCAAATTTGCAACTATATTACGTTGTGCAAGCTACTTGTGGCATGAACTGTCCTTTTGTTTGGAACTTTTTCAGCATTTACAAGGCAGTGGGTCATGGTCTGTGAGCATGGTTATAGGCACAGTGGTAATACAAACAATGAATAGTAATTGTCCATTTAGAAAACATCCCCAACTACAAAAATAAATTACTACTGGTAGTAGCAGTTATGCATCATATATGGGAATTGTTTATTATTGCAATTGTTATGCTTTCTTCTCTCTATGCAGAAAAGAGCTTATGGCAGGAGAGAAGGTATTAGTGAGGAAGACATTTCCCCTTGGAAGACAGTGCCCAACTCCACCTTGAGGTCCTCACTAAAAAATGTTAATTTTTTTCCTATTCCACAACTGGCACGACTTTGATGCAAAAGCATCACAAGACCTGCTTTACAGTTTCAGTTCAGTATTTGAGTTAGTCAAGGCAAATGAGCTACCTTTTGGCCCTCAGAGACTCTTGGGGCTATATCCTTCCCATGATACATGTGTAGCAGTTAACTGTACAAGTACCGGGCGTCCTAGGGAGAAGAATACAGACCTTACAATATTTGTCCCTTCACTGTTCTTCCAGTGATTGCTGTATTATAGAAAAGTGTGATTATAAAAAAACAGTCCATAGACTGTGTATACAGACACAACCATGTGTATGTATAAGTTTGTGTGTATATACAGACATGTATATGTACCTTAATATATAGACAAATACCTATATACATCTGAAATTATTTTGAAGGGGATAACCGCCTCCTGTGGTTGAAGATTCTTCAAGGGAACTTTGTGCACCAGTGCGCAGTCCCAAAATAAAGCACTGAACATCTCAGCAATTCTGTGAGGTTAATAAAGTTCACTGTTGCTTAAACTAGATCAGTGTAATTCACTGCATCTCTACTGGAAATTTAATTTGTGTTTAAAACTAAAGAACAAGCTAGCCAGGTTCAGGAGTACGTTTGGGATGCAAAATACATTAGGCCTATTGCAAGTTGGTTATTGTTTTCGGTGCCTTGAAGTCCTCAGATGAAAATACTGTCATGTAAGAGGTTACTTGTGGTATTATACATACTATTCATTATCTGAGCTCCTCTTTCCATTTTTTATTTATTTTATTCTTTCTGCTCAATTCTTTTGAGAAAAGAGGAGAAAAATCAGAGTGTTTGTTCATCTATTCAGTCCTTATGGCAAACTAATGAGATACTAACCATCAAGCCCCCACTCCTTTGTGCAAGCAGGTTTGCTTCACTGCTTTGATTCTTACACATATACAAGAGAATCAAATGGGGTTGTTAACACAGCCTGTGAGAAGCCATTAAACTTTCCATCTATCTGATGTAAACCTGTGTTTTTGTTGTTTTCTGCAAACAGTGTAATAGGTTTCTGCCGCACTCTGGAAATGGATGCACAACATGACCAAAGGATTTCTTTTTCTCCTCTCCTTTGAAAATGAGCATGTGGAGCTTTCCACAGATGTTTAGCACGGAAGAGAAACTGTGGTTTGTCATCAGACTTCATTATTAAAAACATAATAGCATTATGAGTTCTAAGTACTGGCAGATTCTTTTTGTTAGGGTGTTACTCCCTAGTAGATTACACTAGGAAGTTGGAGAGGAAACTACTGTATGCAGACAAATCCATATTGCTGCTGTCTGCATGCTTGCTGTGAAACTGCTCTACAGCTATACAGTTTGAAAGCAGAATCTCATGAAAGTAAAATCAGCATAAAAGTCAGGTTTAGACTTCTATATTCATATTTATGAATTTGAAAAACCTCCACCATGATCTTATCTGGAGCTGTGGTAGCAGTTGACAACAAATGTGCCCTTGAGAAAATTGTGTATGGTAGTGCAATGGAAGCATGGATATTCCTTCCTAGTACTACTTGCTTGCATTGATGTTGTTATTAAGAACAACAGTAATAATTATTATTAGAAGCTAGGTTGCTACAGAAGGTTCTGTTGGCCTGCAACTATTGTTCAGCCAACTGGCTTTGTATTTGTAATAGCTACTGTGCTATGGATTTAGCTTCATACTCTGTTCTCAGTGTGGGGTGACTGTTCTCCCAGACTGTTGCGTTCATGGGCTGCTGAAAATTCAAGGTAATTAAATTTGTTTTTCTTCACTACTCAGTTTATTGCACTACTGCTGTTCAAGCCACACTAGTTCATATTCATTTCTCAAATCAAAGTGTCCCCACTCTCCCCCAGCAGGTTTTTCTGTAGATCCATGGCCATTCTAAATGAAACTCAGTGTTTTTTGATAAAGTACAAATTGAAGTTCCTCTTGCCCCTTTTCATTACTGGGACAAAAAACTTCATGATTTCTGCAGCTACTAATACTCTGTTCAGGCTTCTGAGGTGGACAGGTAGAGATGCCTCAGAGCATGCTGTAGTGTTTGATAAAGGTAGAAGAAGCTAGTTTTCTATTTTCTCCATTACTAATATGCATTGTTACCTGAAAAGTGTAAATTCAGGGCCTGAAGACTGGTCAGTTTAAAACATACCGACTAAGACTGTTTTGGGGGGTAATAGTGACAAGGTAGTCGTCAGTAAGGAGGAACATTTCTTATAATACTTATAACAGCATTTCTTATGATAATGATTGGGACTCCTCATGAACAGATTATGAAACCTTTCCTATGGGAATTTCATTCACTGAAGGTGTTCAGCTGATTAAGTAAACTGCCCAAAGTGCCAGTTAAAGAGAGCAGACTTTACCTAAATTTTCCATATTTACAGTACTCAAAAATCAAAGCCAGCCTGATACGTATGGCAACCTCTGTTACAAAGTCCAAGCGTCCATGTTGTTTAAAGGGCTTGTATCTCATTCTTTAAATAGGCTTTTGATAAGTAACAATATAATAGTGTTGGTGATTGCCTTCAGATTAGCCTATCATGATGGCCTTATACGCTGTAGTCCTGAGAGTTTCTTTTTTCTTTGTACCCTTATTGTTAATAAACAAAGCACACAGGTCTTTGAACTTCCAACCAGCACAATGCCTGTGTGTTTGTATGTGTGGGTTCATGTGTTCATGTCTGTGTGTGGCACTTCGGTTTGGGGTTGTGTTTCTTTTTAAATGGAAGTGGTTGCCAAATAGAGTATTTGGCCAAGGTTTTTTAAGTTACACTTGTGTAATTCAGATTTAATTAAAATTGAAATTTTAATTTCATTTAAATTATTGGTCAGGCAGAGAGGAAGCCATAAGGGTAGAGAGGCAAAAAGAACAGAGGAGTGATTAGAGTGAAGGAGGGGGAATTAATATGTGAATGAGAGAATAAGGAAAAAAAACAAGAGGAGGAAGAACTCCAAAAAGGTAGGAGGTGATTATTTGCAGAGATTATTTTATTTGCAGAGTTACTAATTCAAGTGCTCTAGGTTGTTACTTGTTAGGCAGCAGTATTTGTTGAGATGGAAGAGCATGGCATAAGTTTTCCAGAATGGATACGAGGATTTGTTTTGTTATCCAAACACAAGTAAGTCTGAAGCTTACGGTGATCAAGGAATTTCTTGTGTTGCTTCTGCTGAGAATTATCCTATGGTTCCTCGTTGTTCCCACCTGAACAAGATCTCTGTGGGTGTCTATATTTCTGAGGGGGGAATAACAGCATCACACTGCTGTTGTCTGCTCAAGTTTTGCTACCAGATTCAGTAGCAGGCCTGTTGCCCTCCATTTATACCTGCTAGGGAGGATCAGTTTGAGTCTGTGGTAAGAAAGTTGTGTGGTGATAGTCTGTATGACAGCATTTGACATATCAAAAAAGAAGAGAATAGACCTTGCTTCTGGCCAGACTCAAAGCTCAGAGTATGGGAGTAGGTCTGTAAGATCTGCAGAGCTGTTGATCGAGTTTATTCTTAGCAGAATATATTTCATCTGACCTGGATTGGCTGTTGAAAGTGGAAAGTCTGCACTTGATAATTATGGCTTTATTTTTACTGGCTCTTTCAATAATTGAGCTTTAAAACTGGGTACAAGTTCTCGATTATAAAGTAGACAATATTAACCTAATACATTTGTGCATTAGGAGAGGCACCTTCAAAAAGTGACCTATTTTTTCTTAACCTGTAAAGTATGGGGCACACCTGTAGCATGGAAAGCATAAAATACTGCTACAACAGTACTTACTCCATTCATTTTGTTCACTTACGGGACTATATAGGACAGGCACCACAACATGTCTGTGAAAATATGGTTTGTAATAGTATATGACTCGTATAATCAGTAAATATTGAACATTATGGAGCACTTAGTATTTGTGTTTAAACAGGCTGAGTGGAGAATGGATTAAGAGCAGCTCTGAGGAGGACTTGGGGGTGTTGAGTGACTTGGCAGGGGGTTGGAACTGGGTGAGCTTTAAGGTCCATTCTAACCCAAACCACTCTGTGATTCCATGATAGACTTGAATACTTCTAATTACCAGAAATACGAAAAAGAAGAATGCTGAGATTGATGTTGGTGGATGGACTAAGAGTAAATAGAAGTACGACCATTTATTTAACTGTTTATTGTAATCCAAAGACATTCTATCAACCACTCAGTTATGAACAAGCTTCTTTCCCTTTGATAAAAGTACTTTTTTCTTAAAGGATCAATTGCCCAGTAAAATATATTAAAGATTAGGTTTTGTAACTATCAAGTTATAAGCCCCTTTGCCCAAAACTTTGCTGCAGAGAGCCATTAGCAGTTATTTTCTCTTCTTTAGCAGTGCTTTGACAATCGATCTTCAGAAGAATTTTACTAAGGAATCAAGGTTATTTTTGAACACAAGAGGGGATGTATACCTGCCAATGTTTTTCCTCTCCGAATTAAAAATATGTAGGAGATGCATAAAGATATCACTTCTGCATTGCACTGGATAGGTGATAGGCTGGAAACATGGCAGTCAATTTTCCCCCAAAGAAAGGAGGATTTGAAACTGGCTGGATCATGTGTGGTGGGGTTTTTTTCCCCTTGTTTTCCTTTTTCTTTTCTCCCCCAACATGAGCTGATTCTGTGGAATAATAAGCCTGGCCAGTCTGGAATCTGAACATAATCTCCCTTGCTCTCATGTTGTTTGGCACTTGAACAGGAGTGACAGGCTTTGGTTCCTTTATCAAATAACTCAGTGTATCTATTTTTGTAAGCCATGTCATTGGCTGAAAAATGCAGGTCCCTCTACAATTATGGGGCATGACCGGGAGGAACAGAGGCAGCCGGGCTCCTCTTGTACTCCTACTGGTTAATTGAAATTCTACTCTAGCCAGTTGAGATGGGAAGTGATAGGAAGATGTGGAAAAACAGGAGTTGAATTTATTTTTCCCCCTTTCCCCCCTCCCTTTTTTATTTTTTGTGTTGAAGGATAAAATAAAAAGACAATGTTTTGTGTTTATTAGGGAAGTTTAATACCAGTGCTGAGGGACAGACCACACAAGAGCTCACGTGTATCACTCGTTTTGTTTTCTTTTGCACGTTCTAAATGGAGAGAGAAAAAAGTCTGTATGCTTGCATCATATTGTCATGTATCTGTAGCTCAGCTTGCTAAATTTAACTAGGGAATATATACAAAAACTATATAAGCATTAGTATTGTGTCATTTTAGATGTTTTCTGTATACCTGCCTGCCAGTGTTGCCTGCCACAAGTTTTGCTTTCCTCTAACAGTTTTCAAAGGTGTGAACATTAATCCTACTTGACTTCTTTTATTTCCTTTCTTTTTTTCTTTTTTTTTTTTTTTTTTTGTGGTGAACAAATGCTCAGGATTCTTTTGCTGTCAAGGTTTTTCTTTTGGTAACAGTATGGCCAAAAAAATGCTTCAGGCTTTCCTAGAGCAGCAAAACTATTTTTTCATCCCCCTGACCACATGAGCACTTGCCAGCAGGGGTGTTTGTCCCATTATTCAGACCCACTCATTCAGATTAACACTAGTTCTAAAGAAACTTTTTTCTTCAGGCTTTACAAGAACATACATAAGCATTTGTTCCAAATCCAGGACTTGGAAATTCATGCTAGACTCGAGCAGATCTAAAAGAACTGAGAGTTAAAATCTATTGTATACATGTACATTGTAGATATTATCTCTGTATTTTCAAAAGCGTCTTTATAAACATGTGTTGTCATATTCCTGCCAAAATATGGCCTATCCTTGCGTACCAGCTGAGGGTGTGGTAGCACTGAAAAGCATATGGGATGAACTTGTTCTCATTTTTCTCAAGGAGAGATATGATATGAGGCATTGGGGAAAAGCTATCCTGACATTTTCTTCAGTACTTTGTTTGGTTGTATTGTTTCTTTTATGGTGTGGTGTTTTGCGTCTTAATGACTGCTGTTGTAAACCTGATCCCATGAAGTGATGGGCAACCTTTGTTTCCATAAGCATTAACAAAAGTTTAAGGTGATTAATACCTCTTTGGACTGGCCCTTTATATAAAATCCTCAACTGTCATATAGGCTTAATCCAGAAGGAAAGATTTTCTAGCACAACTAGGTAAATCTCCAATGTATCAGTTCACCTGGCTGATTAAGCTCATTGAAATACCCTTGTGCACTGACTTGGAAATGGTTTGACTTTGCCAATATTGAAAAAAAAACATGAAATGGTATAAGCAATAAACAAACATGCCTTAGTCTTTGGCCACAATTTAAGGAGGAAAAATCTTTGGGAAAATGCTGGAAGCATGATATTAACTGGGTTTGGTTTGATATTTGGACAAAGAAATCACTGCTCTGAGCTGAGCAGAGAGATAAGCGCCTTGACTTGCAATAGATTAAGAGCCCTGCATTGGTTAGAACAAACCATGTTTGAGACTCTCCCCAAGTGCCGCCACGTTTAGATTTAAGATTAACTGCAGCAGAATGGCGGAGCGGCTGTTTGTTTTATGAAACAATCACTAATGACATTAAACAGACGGTGCCCCTTCCAACACGATTGTTCATTTGCGATAAACTGAGAGAAGCCCACAAGAGATTGGAAAAGAAAACTCATAAGTGCTTCATTTTCAGGCTCTTACAATGTCCTATTGGAGGTGACAATTAGCAACAGAGAAGAAGAATCTAACTCCTAACGCATTTAGAACTGGGGGTGGGGGAAGGCAAACAACTTGTAAATATTAGCTTTACTCTATCTTTATACCAAGGACTTGCATGGTAATAATATAATGACGCTTTCTGTGTGGATTTTCTCTAACTCCCTTCCCTTGCTCCTGTCTGTGTGAAGCCCACACTAAGCATTAACAGTATTAAAAAGAGTGTTATCTATGAGCTCAATTAGACATCAGACATTTACTTTTCAATGCATTTGAAGACTGATTTGATTTAGGTCCAATCATTTAAAAATAAGAGAGCAGAGCTGTGTACAGAGCTGTGTACAGATATCTGTAGCTCTGAAGTCTTAATTGCAAATTCAGATAAGGATTAGAAGGGGCTGTATCTCTGTAGACCAAAGGTATTTGCTAATACCTGAGATATAAAAGTGGTTAAATTCAATATTTACTAATTTAGGATTTCCACTTTGGATTTTGATTAAGCTTTTTGGTTGAAAACCCCACATTATTAAGCTGTGATGAGGAGGAAAAAACAATCTTTTCATAAGCCTCACATTAATGCTTTATTTCAATAATGTATTTTGGACCGTCTAAAAGCATACTTCATTTAGAGAAAGGAAAACCCAAAGAAACAAACAAAACCATTGTCAAAGACCTGTTCTAGCATTAAGCTTTTGTTTTGTACACAAAGAAATATATTAATAAAAATGGTTTTAAGTGCTTATTACCAAAATGGTTTGTTTTGAAACAGGCTTTTTCACAGCAGTTTTTACACTTCATTGTGTACTATGAAAGACACACTAAGTAGAGGTTGTCAGGTTCCCATCTGAAGTAGACTACTGCTGGGGAATGGAGCCATTTATGATGCCACTCAAGCAGGACTAATCTAGAGTAGATCTCTTATAAATAACTAGCAACAAATACTAAATCATTTCCCATTTCTGATTGAAGCAGGCAGAATTGCTGTTTTAAAGAGCAGGAGATACTCCTCATGAAGACATACTGAAAGCATTAGTGAATCCCCTGAATACAGTTGCACCTCACACACCTCAGCCTTTCTGGAGGAATCAAAGCATCAGTTTCCTGTAGACTTGATTTTAGAGAGCTGTGCTTTGTTTTTCAGACTATCATTTGATAGACAGGTGCTCTGTGGTTTTGTTTTTTGCATTATCGACTCTGGCTGTTGTAAATCTCCTGTTGTAAAACTTCACACTGTATGTTCTAACTTGCTCTAAGCGGTCTCCCTACATGGTGTAAATGCTGATTTATGAACCTGCCTTCTTCAGCCAGAATTCCTGCAACTGCAGCTTCCTAGCAAGGGCTAGGCTAAAATGGTCTTTTGTGCTTTAAGATGTGTTTTGGCAACATGGTGCTTCGTCTTCCAGACCTTATTTACATGACTAGTTTCTCTTATGAATAATTGAACTTCTGTATATTGCTTATGGAAAAGAAAAAAAAGGAAAAAATACCTACTTCAAAGTCATATCCTCCCATTAGGAAATAGGTTCCTGCTTAAAAGTAAGCATATTCAGAATTTCTTAAGGATGGAGCAGCCTTTCTGTGTTTATGCTTAAGCATCAGGAGTACAAAATTATTTCTAAGCTAATAATTCTGCATTACTGACATGGAAGGACTGGGAGGGGTGAGCAGGAGAATACTTTTGGCTCTGAGGATCCACTCTGCAGTTTCTTGCTTTGAGAACTTACTATTGCTTTAGAGATTTGTGAAAGGTGGAATGCACTTGCCCATTCAGTGCTACAGGTCTCACTGGTACAGAGAGGAGCCAGCACTGATGCCAGGTATCTGTAATGGTACACTTTTGTGATGCCAACATCCACTCACCTCGCTCCTTCTTTTCTCTTTTGGAGGAAAAATCCTTGGTGAGATTTAATCTCAGGATGGATAAACTACCCCTCGTGCTGTAAGGTGTAAGAGAGGTCTGGTGTTCACCTAGCTTTAAGGCCAGAGAAGTTTTTGTTGAGTTTACTTCTGTTTGCATCAACTTGGGGTTTTCTGGGGGGTTTTGCCTGATTGGTTTTTAACATAGTCCCCTTTAATAAAGACCAAGGATGGACATCAAATAATTAGTTGCAGAAAATTGTGAAGGGTGTAAGTGAAGTAAATGCAAGAAATAGCATCTATAGTATTTCCTGCAATGACATTTTGTAGCTAGATTAAATATCTGAATTTGTTCCACAAGGATGGTCTAAAAGTTCTGTACAAACCATTATGGGGGTGATATACGTACATTTTCTATAACTTTGTATGTTTTCTGGAAGTTGCAAGCATCTCAACAGTTGTGCTTAACTGTAGTTTAGGTATTTCCTAACACGTTTCCAAGCTATGTTGGTTGTTATTCCAGGCAGGTCAATAATAAAAGGAAAAGAATAAAAATGACCTTGCTGGAATCAGTGTTTGATAAAGGTCCTTTCTTATTTCATTAGTCTCCAGATTAGTTTTGTGCTGGTATGAGTCCATTCTAACTCTATTTAAGTAAATAACTTTAGAGTCCAGATTTAGTGATGTAACTAGTAATAAAATTTGGCCCAGTGTAGTTATAAGTATCCATCAAATAAAAACTGTAGGTTAGGAACCAGTAAATTCTGATACCTGTATTGAGTTGGTATCTTGATCACTTTGCATACAGTAGTGTCTAACCTGGAGAATGACAGGACAATGATGATGTGGCAGTTAGATTATCAGGCGATTGAGTTAGGGGGATCGGTATTTAGATGGAGTCAAGTAGCAGAGACAAGTCATACCACGTATCCTTCAAAGTATCTGGAATCTACAGTTTTACCTATCCAGCAGTGTTGTGACAAACTCACTTTTTAAGAATACTTCTAGGACTCAGGGGGAAAGAGAAATGCTAAAGTCAGCAGAGCTTCTGACCTAGATAAAGGCTACAAGCAATGACTGCAAGACAACCAGGTGTGACATACAGGGTGATAGCAGGGGTAGTGGTCATTACTGAGCTGCTGAAGGCTAGGGAAGGAAAATTTATGGTGCATGGGCAAGTGGTAGAAACTTGAATTTTTATGCAATAGTTTTTCTTTGCTGAAGGGGTTAAGACTTATATGATAAATCATCAAATCCTCAAAATGATTCTTGAAAATATTGCTCATCAAAGGCTATTGTCTTTATCCTATATTTAAACATTTCTTCTTTTTCCAGTGTTATACATACGTATTGTCTGTGTATTTATATGCCTGTTGGCCCACAGCAGTTTTGTTGTATGCAAAATACCTTGGCCAAATCCATGGCTTTTGTCCTTTGCTTACACTTTTAGCACAGGAATAAGCAATATGCTTCATTTTGTTTTGGGTGGCATCACAGATACGGCTTGTGTCTGGCTGTTACTTGCCTCTCAAGATAGACACAACTGAGTGCCATCGGTATGACAGCACTTAATATAATATGCTGAATTGGAATGATAATCTATCATACCACAGTTTGTATGTTACCTGTTGGTATTGTCTTTTATGACTGGAGATTGGAGCCATTTATGAGTGCTTGAAGGAAATGAAGAAATATGCAAAGGCCAGTCTCTTCAATGGCACAAAAGATAAAGATAGAAAAGGCAGAATGTTTGCATTAAGGCCATATTTTAAAAGGGAAACAAATAAACCGGACAACACAAACCCCTTTGAAGTCAGAGAATAATCTTTTGACATCAGAAAACTCCAACAAGGATTGGGTGAATAGTGTGCAGGCTTTCGACCTTTTCAGTATGGTCAGATAACACCTAGTACTTGCATTGGCCGTCTCTGCAGTCAGAAAGACTTTAAATATTCCAGATCAGAAGGTGGAAACTCATTACATTTCATACTGATTCAGGACAGATATTTATTTTCTCTGATTGTGTATATCTTGCTTTTGTAGAGGAAGTGTCCAGCTTTCAGATTTAGCCTAGCTATTAATGTGGCCTTAAAGCTGTATCATTTGACTTGGACAAGATGCTAATGTTGTAAGAGCAGCTAGAGTTTGGTATCTTTGAAAAGCTGATGCATTGCTTCTGAAATTGAGGAGTATGAAATTAAGCCATGCAATTCACGAAGCCTTTGCTGTCTGTAGTGCATCTAGGGACATATGTTTCATTTTTCATTTAAGATATGTGCTGAAATTACTGCAACCATGATATTGGTATTTATTATGTTTCTCCAGATAACAGTTATTCTGAATGAATCAAAGTGCATTTACCAATTTTTCACACTGTTAGCAACAATCTGTTAGTTGGTGTTTGGTATTTAAGTCTCTCTTGCCAAAGTTTCAATCTCCGAGGCTGAGAAAATAAATCTGTTTCTTTGAATAGCAATGAGAGAGACTGGTAAGCATTTAAAAAAGGTAAGGCAGTCTTTAGCTGATAGCAATTCTAACCAAGTTTTTATCTTCTTGAGATTTATTCTGGGAAAAAAGAATTGTTATCTAAATTAGTGTTTTTAATGCTTATAGAGAAAAGGTAGTTTGAGATGCAGAACCTTGCTAAAATACTTGCTCTGAATCTGCGTTTTATGGATAGTACCATTTTCATTAGCTGCATCTTTTCAGAGCCAAGTGAAACTGCTTAAAATGCTTTAGTGGCATAAGATCCCCTGATAAGCCTTCCTAACAAAGAGCTTTCAGATGGTACCTCAGTATCACTCAATTGCTGATGCTTGTAGCCTATATTTCTACATCAGCTTGCTGGGAACATAGGTAACATGCATGTTAAGTATCCTTTGGCTTCTGCTTTTATCATTGGAATTGCTTTACCTAGAACTAGTGTACAGAGCTAAAGGTAAACAGAGAAGTATGTGGTGAGAAAGTACACAGAAGAGGGATTTGTATGAGGAAAAGTTGCATCTGCTTTGTCCAATGAACAAAAGAAAATGACACTTTAAAAGGCTGCAAGTATTAGCGTGTTATTATCACATCCTACTTTCTGCAGACAAAAAAAAAAAAAAAGAGGGAAGTTTAAAGGACAAAAAGAACTTTTCTGAGACAGAGAAATCCTCTGCTATCTACGTATTTAGCATAGATGATGTGGTTTGTGTTGCTACAAGTATCACGGCTGTTTTGTCTGTCTGGTTCGTGATGCATTTTCCAGATTAGAAGCATTAGTGCCCTCTATTGTTCATCATAGAACTGCAAATATTTTTACAGATTATGGCCCTTATTATCACTCTTGGTATCAAGCAGATTTTAACAAAACCCAGGCACTTTGTAAAAGCGTATTCCTATAAGCTAAACTACTTCATCAAAGAGAGTACGTGTGCTTTTTTCACTATATCAACATTCTGCAACAATTTTCTTTTCATTGTGAAATGCAGTAAAATAATTTATAACCCCCAGGAGAGGAGAATGTTTTGAAATACTTACAGAAATAGAAATTCTTTTTTTCTCATGTATTTGATGACAAGTTCACTTCTTATTCCTGCTTCTTTTAGTAGCAAAGATAGTTTTAATCAAACCATTCTTAAGTGTCCGAAAGGAAAGTATTTTGAAATAAATATTTGATGCTTTGCCTGTTTTTGTTTTTTTTTTTTCCCTTCAATTAATGTTTTATTTTGAGAAATCACTTTTATTATTCTGACAGGCCAGAAAAAATACAAGAGAGTGCAACTTTTCAGAAGAACAATAGAAAAATAACATAGCCAAGCTGTGGAGTTGGGTATTTTTTAACCACATTAAAGTGAACTACAAGAATGACAACTTCATTCAAGCAGATCATTTGGAATTACATTAAACAGCTGCTAATAAACAGCTGACAACAAAAGAGACCATTTTGATCTCGACAGCAGAGAGATTTGAGCAGCATGCTCCCTCAGTGATGTTATGAAGAACACATTGTGCTCTTGTATACCAACACACACTGTACTCCCCACTGTGCTTGTTGCCAAACACTGTTTTTTCAAATCACTTTGTATTCAGTCAGGGATCCGGGAAGTCCAAATCCAGCCAGACAAATGCAGAACAGCTTAGTTGAAGCAGCTTTAACAGGTGCCATCAGCACAGACTTGTTGAACCAGAGAGATAGTGCAACCAGCTATGGAGTGGTGGTCAACGCGATGTGTATTTGCCCCATCGCACATGGTGGCACAGGGTACTAAATAGCTTCTTTTTGCCACAGAGGCTGGTTAATGGCACTTTGGTGAAGGGGAGAGGATGTGGCAAAGAAAATATGTGGTAGCTCCTTACAGACAGAGTCTGCTAGACTTTTATGCTCAGGTTATTCTCTGTTGTGCCAGATGCCGAGTGGACCAGAATAAAATGAGCGTATTTGTAAAGGGATAAATGAAATGATGTAGGATTGATTTAAGAGGGTGATCCCCTGTGCTTGAGACAGTTGACTGAAGGATGAAGAACAGAGATAATTGGATGGATTGTTGTCTTGTGCTGTCCTTGTCTTTCAAGGTACAAGAGGTAACCCTTCATTACATCATTGTAATCTGGCTGTTGCTCGTAATGTGCCACGTGTGTTGCCCAATAAGTTGTGTTACTCGTTCACAGTGTGTAGTTATCCTGCACTCTTCTGCCTTTTCAGCCATAACCTTGACCTGCTCTATGCTGTTGACCTGCTTCTGTAGGGGTGGGGTTCTTTTCAGGTGGTACAACAGTAACAGAAAATAGGTTACAGTACTTAAAGCCATTGTATATTGTACTATTTTCTTTAAGAGAGGACTTTGCGTAGTGGTCTCAGAGTAACCTAATACAGTTTATCAGAGGACAGGAATATATTTTGTTGCCTTCTAGCAAAAGAAGGAAGTTTCGGCAACCGTCTCATCTAAACATTCGTATTTAAATTTCAAATTGCAACATAATATTTACTGTGTTGGAGAAACATGAAACTCTACTTCCTTGAGAAATTTTTCAGGGCAATAAACTAGATTTTTATGTTAAGCCCTTAGTTTTATGGTTTTAGTTACATTAATAGTCCGCACTATTATGTGAAAAGGTTGGATGGGGCTCTGCCAGTCACAGAACCATTTTGCATGCTTGCTTTAAAGGATGCATAGTATTGTGTTGAAGGAAAGATCATCGGGGAGATGAGGGGTGGCCATAAGGTAGATGCAGCAGCTATACAGTGTGGGCCACTATGGGGGGGGGAAATGAGGGGTGACTGCAAGTGGAGATCATGAGGGGCAGCCATAAGGGGTGATCAGTTTGCCTTTAGTGACATGGTTTAGTGGTGGGCTTGGTGATCCTGGGGGGACGGTTGGACTTAATGATCTTAAAGGTCTTTTTCAACCTAGCTGATTCTGTGATTGTATGAAGTATAGGCATGTATGGGGAAGTTTCTCTCAGGTGTGAATAAAACTAGTTCTTGAGGATCTGTAGTTTTGCTGTTCATTGTATGTTTGTGGAATTGAGTGTTGTCCTTAAAAACAATGGGTCCAGCTGGTAGCAGCTGCACAGGTCTCTCAAGGGAGGCTGTGCCTTCTCTCTGCTCAAGGCAGTGAAGGGGATGGGTGGATCCCATTTATTTCTGATGTAGTTAGGAATTCTGTCCTGCTGAGTCCAAGATGTTTCCTTCTGAGAACTGGACTGCATTTAATGAAACACAAGTCCATATTGATGCGAAAAGGAAATACTTACTAAAGTCATGCATTAGGCATTGATGTTACAGCATGCATATTCTGTCCCACACCATGCAATGTTTTATACTCTTATTTTTAGCCTGTAAGGAAAAATGCTGTAGAGATGACATAAAAAACTCAAATAAAAGGAAGAATAATCAGAGTGAGGCTGGATAAGACTAACTTTAAAGCAGCCTTGTTTCTTTATGTGCCCTTGGCTTAAGGTAATTTGTCTTTAACTGATACACATTCTTCTCAACATATAGCTTAGTGTTAAGGAGCTGACACTCAATGGCAAGCCACAGGAAGGCTGAAAAGGCAATATCATGAATAGCAAACTCTCCCTTGGTTTCCTTGACACCTGCATAGTGCATACTGCCAACCATGATAAATGGAGCAGAAACATTAGACACTTACTAAAAAGATGGAGCAGAAGTTAAAGGCTGGAGTGAGAGACATAGAAAGATGTATGCTTGATCTCACTTGGAAAGAGGAACAAATGGGTAGGGGAGCAAGTGAAGTTGAATGACATCTTGAAGACAGGAAAGGACTGAGGCTGAAGTGGCAGGAGGCCAGCAAGAAGAGCAGATGGGAGGTGGGACCAGTTTATTACCAAAGAGGCCATTGGATAGTAACAGTGCACATATTGCTAGAGAAACAGATGAGCTGTGCTGACCATTTTTCTGTGTTCTAGCTGAACGTGTCTCCTGTTCAGATTCCTCATTTCTTGAAGTTGGTAGACTTTTTGGGAAACTTCCCTGGCAGATGGAAGAAAACTGTGCCATGTGATGCTCAGAAAAGCGATCAGAAAGACAGCAGAGTGGGACTGTGGAATGGAGCTGCGTTCCAGAATATCTGAAGTTGTGTTCCAGAGTATTTTCTTAAATGGGAAATATTGTGTTCATAATTCTAAACCTATAGGAGAGCAAAGTAACAACTAGAGAAGCATATTTTTATAAAGCTGAATTGGCTGGAGCAGTTCTTACCTTACTGTGGGAATCAGACAAAAGATACTACATTGTTTGGCCTGATAGTGGGGCTACAATACATAGCCTCTACTGTCTTACAAATTCTGTGCATGTTGACAGACAGTGAGTCCGACCTGACTCACTGGGATAAAAAACCCCAAACAAAACCAAACATCTGACCTTGTAAATGCCCTAAAGAGCAGAAGAAGTGATATTTTGCCTGCAAGGCTCATTAATTAGTTGAATTCCTCATCTAATCCTTTTGATCAGCTGTGTTGCTTACTCTACCCCAGAAGCAGCAGGCTTGTAGAAACCATTATGATGGGTATCTTCAAGATGCAGTACATTGGCATAAACTACGTATGGAGCCAGCAAGGTGTATTCTACAGCTTGTGTCCTTGCATGTTCATGAGGGGGTAGAGGTAAGGTGTTATTTTCACTTGTATATGTATGCTATGTAAGCCTGACCTGATGTGAGATTAAAGCAGGCCGTGGACCGATCTGTGGAAAATGTTTTCCTGAGTTACTTCTTAACTATCTAGCCACTGTAGCTCTCTTCCCATCTGCATTAGTATTAGTAGTTCCAACAGTGTAGTGGTATGTGACATCTCATAATATCTGTAACACAGCAGTCTGGAAAAATGTTTTAAAATATTGACATGCCAGTAGCAATTATTTAATTTTGTTCAGTTTTATTTTTATCATAGCAAGTTTAAGGACTGAATTTTGCTTTGCGCTGCACCATATGCACACGCCTGTGTGAAGTTCGCTCATATGCCTCCACAGTTGAGGGTAAAAGTGATCTGTCACCTTGACAGCATTTGAAGGATCTGCAATGCTTTAGGACATTATGATACCAGGACAATTGGTAGTTTCATACCTCCTCGGCAATAAAGCCATTTTCAGTGCTTTCAGATAATAAAAGTTGGCTGTTCTCTTACTAACACTTAAAGAGGCAGAACATACTCTAACCTCCTGCTCCAGCTCATGCAAAGGCAACAACAGCCAGCAGCTTTTGAAGCATCAGTATTAGTAAAATAGAAAACAATGGTCTGCTTTAAGGAGCTTAGTGTTTCCTTTGAATCCAAGTAAGCATTCTGCATGCCTCACTGTCTCTGTGCTTAACTGCCTTGTTTTTTGGCAATAATAATATCATTTTATGTTAACGTGATGATATTCATGCTTGTAAATCTTCAAAACTGTCTAAGCGAGAAAAAGACAGAGAATCACTACTCATTGCAACCACCTCTGGGGAGAAATTCAGCATTTGTTCCACAGCAAAGAATAACCTTACCTGGAAGTTCAGGACAATTAAAGTATAAGCTAGCAATGCAAAATTCAGCATGCTACTTTAAAATGTGTATTGTGCTTTAGGATATACGGAGTAGGACAAAAAGAGACACGTATGCTCTCACCGCCTTCTCCATGCTTGCTAACCTAGCTTACTTCTGTATGTACAAATAATATGTGGGTAGCCCCTACCACAGTGAAGTTTCTTGAACTCCAGATTATGTGCACAAAGCCTGTTTTGTTACCCTGAGAGCAAAGTGTACAAATGTATATATATGTGTGTGTGTATACATATGTGTGTATATGTGTGCGTATAAATGTACATACATATCCCGACTAAAGCCAATGCGTCTCTAGGACTGTGTCACTGTGATTTTTTTTTTTCCTTGCTGTTTAAAGCCTTCGCCTGTATTATAACTGGCTTAAGTCCTGTCATAACACAAGTTTGATCTGGAGGTTTCAGCTTGTGCAGGGTGGGGTTTTTTTGTGTCACTTCTGACTTTTAAATGAGACGATATTAATTTTGAAGGAATTAGCCAGAAATTTCCTCCTACCGCAATGAAATGGCATGAGTTAGCCAGCCTAGCTGCTAAAGGTTTTCTAATGAAAACTAGGGTAATATGAAATTTCCCTGATAAAAAGGATCTCTAGATTTCATCTGCTGTATTAAATACCAGCCTAAGACGGACAATGGGAGTCACAAATGGTTAACTATATTATTATCTACTTTTACATTCCAGGGACACTCCTTTTACTCCTCTGTTACTGTCCAAACAAAGCCTGAGAATCTTGAGAGTTGGGACTGTTTTCTTCCTCGAGGCTGGCAAGCTCCTTCCAAGTCTCGATAGCTGTTTTCTATGTTATGTGTATTCTTTTACCCGGTTCCTTTTCGCATCCCGTGTCAGGGATTCAGATTTTGGTCTGCCCAGGTGTTTGTGTGGCTGCATTCCCCACAGGCCTAAGGCGGGGACGGGGGGAAGCACCGGGAGGTGTTGAGTGCTGCATGTTAAGCTCGTTCCTTTGTATGGCTTAGAAATCTCTGTTGTCCAGAATTGTACAGATAAGGCAGACCCATTTACTTCATTGTCAGGCAATGTAGCTGAATAGAAATGCAAATGTGACATAAGGGGACTGCACTGGGGAGGCGTTTGCTGTTACCTACTGTAACAGTGCTCCTGGCTGTTGGAAAATTCTTGCAGAGTCCGAAGGGGGTTGGGGGGAATAATTTCATTTATTTATTTATTTATTTATTATTTATTTACTTACTTACTTATTAATAATTAGCTACAGGTTATAAGGAAAATACTCCAAAAGAAAAGGTATCTCTCGTGCAGATGCTTTTTATTTCTATGCAGTGGAACGGCTTGGTTTTAAACTCCCTTATCAAGAGCTGCATGCACTGCCCAGACTAAATTGGGAGCATCTCCACACTGTTTGACAAATAGATTTTTTGTAAACTGATTTAGCCTTTTCATTGTTTGCATTTCATTATATAGCAGACTTCATGTCACAAAATCGGTATTCATCCAAAATAGAGAATTTAGAGATAGGACTGTAGCCAGATAAAAAATATTGCACAGCTCAGGTCTATTAACCATAGAATAATAGCAAGTCAGTGATCCAAGGGGTAGTTCTTCTGCAGGGAAGGGCTAACATAACTGAGGTCAGGAGTCAGACCTCAGGACTTCAAATGTGGCTGTCACCAGATTTACAAGTAAATCTACTGGGAAAACAGGGAAAATAAAGGGACCTTGCAGGATAAGGAAAGAAAAAAGCAGCCCAGCTCTTTCATCTTAAATCTCAGGCTTCTCAGTGGGTGAAGAATAAAAGTCTGATTTGCTTAAGTGCCTCACTTTATTCATAATGTCTGAGTTGCATCTTCCAAAGCATGATCCAAGGATCTAACTCAATCAGGTTTAGAGAATTTATTTAGAAAAATAACATTAAAAGAGAACTGATTCTTGTTTTTCTGCCAAATTTGTCACTGAATAAAGATTGTTAGCGTTCTGAAAATGTGTACCAAATGCAAACAGTGCTAAAGAATACAGATACGGCCTTTAATAAGACTTGGCACAGTTTATGTTAATGCCCCAAATAATCTGAGGTTGGAATAAACAGGTCAGTAAGAAGACTGAGCTGCAACTTTTCCTTTGGTATTTTATTTCTAAAAGCCTTTCCAATTTTTTAACCTATTGTTTCCCTGACAATATTAGAGAAATTCTTGCCTGTCTCTTAACAGTCACATTGTAATGGTTATGTGCAGGAATTGCTTTAGATTTTCTTATTATAATAGCTCCCTGCTAATATCCTCATGCTTATAAACTTCAGCTGTTTCGAACATAGTCCTCCCTGGGTTCAAACACCACAGCAAGGGTGTTCCCTAGGAAATCCCTATTTCATTGACTAGTATTGCTTGAACTCATGCTCAGATAAGTGCTAACTGTGTTCTTCTGGGTTATCTGGTCAGTAAAGATACTGTATTATGGTGCTAGTATTAGATCTGTTTTCTAGATGCACAAAAATGGATGTGCTTTCAGGAAGTAGGTAATCAGGAATCTGTTCTACAGTGCTTTACGGAGGGGGGAGTGCTACCCAAGTAAATGTGCATTTGTCTGAGAAAGGAATGTAAAATCTGGCTGGGAGGTGAGAGGAACTAAGACACTTAACACAGAATGAAAGATGAAGCCGTTCACTTCTGCAGACATTTTGGTTCAGCTTTTTTACTACTGATTTTTGGTGAGTAAATATACATGGATAACCAAGAGCCTATAATATAATGCATTTACGTGTGTGTTTGTGTAGGTTTACGCACACATGCACACATCTGCAGTAATTGAAAGAAATTGTTTGCGATACAAGTGTCAGTAGTGCAGTAAGTCTAAAGCTGTACTTTCTGGATCAGTTCACACCTTGGGTGAGGGTTAAAGCAGGAAAATATTGACCGGATCTGCTTAAAAGTCATACTGCTATTTTATTGCTTTATTCAGCACAGTTAAATAATTACAATTCTCACTTTTCCTGTTTAGTCTGTGAAAGACAGAAATTTCCATCATAGGAAAGTTAAGCTCAGTTTCTGGAAACATAAGATCTGAAATGGAGGGAGAACCGGTGAGAGAAAAACCAAAAACTAACATGAAAACTTAAGATTTGCATCTTTCTTAAAAGGGAAATTAGAATATAAATCAAAATTTGCAAGTACATGGACTAAGCTGAAAGAGTGCACAGATAACATTTACACCCTAACCATTATATACAGAGCTAATCCATTGATGTGAGACTGAATAATTGCATAGGGCCAACTGTCTGGTCAATAGGAATGAAGCTACTATAGGACTGAAACATAGTGATAATAGAAGGCTTCAGCTGCAGAAGGATGTCACTATGATTATCTTGTCTCATTTAATCATATTTACTAATACCAGAAAAAAGCATTCATTGTAATAATGTAACAGGCATTTTGGTTAATGTTTGATTCTTATGTATTGTATTAAAGATGTTAGTATGATCCCATTAAATGTTAGTGTACCAAGTTTACTGGATAGGAGGATTGTTGCACTTGTGTTGGATATACTGACATACTTTTAATCACCAAGTGGGAAATGAATGTAGGAGTGATGAATAGCATTTCAGTACACCCTGAGGCTTAAAGGCTTCCTTTAGGAGCATCAGATCTTTGACTTTCAGGTGGATAGAGCTGCAGGACCTCGGAAAAGAGCAATTGGTGTGAATTCCCCATTTCTTTGGAACAGTACAGTTACCCATCTGGGAGCTGTATATCCATGAAAACCTTTATATTAAGTCTCTTTATATTAATGATTGGGGGGAAGAGTACAAGATGTGCTTAATGTCTTCCTGTGCTTGTGTATGAAAGAAATCATTTGGCCTGGAGTCTAAATATGCCTCTTTACAAAGTTTACAATATTGAGGGCTCAGTCAGCTGATGTATGCATTTAAAAGAAGGAATGTATGCAGAAAGAAAACTAAGAGTTCCCTTACTTACAGGGACAGATTTCAGTGACTTTCATTATGGAAGTCTCTTCTCTACCTGCTTTAGATCTGGGGTGTCTAGGGGTGAGTTAAGGGTAGCTAGTACTTTAAGGGGAAGCAGGCTTTGTCTGCTCTTGACCACGTGCACTTAGCCTTTGTTACCAGTTTCTTCTGACTGTTTTAGAGCGGTTGATTTGCCATGACGAAAGCTCTGATTCACCAGGAGTCAGGTTATCCTGAGCTCAGGACATTTCACTACTCTGGTTTGTCTCGAGTATGTATTCTGTGGCAAGTTCTTGCTTCCCAGATCAGTGAAATGATGGAAGATAGAGACTCTCACCTCAGTTTTGGAGAGAACAGTTGCATACTTCTATATTATATTGACTTATTCCTTAATAGTTACAGATAACAAAAGTAGTGCACCCATGCAGAAAGCCCCTGCTTGGCAAGCAGGTCGGGTGTTGGGTTTTCAGTACTTAAAATAGATGCTTTCCTGCTTGTCAGTATTTCTTGTTTAGAAACTGAATTGGAAATTGTGTTTAATTTAGGGTTTCTAGCAGCTTTAAAAATCACAACCCCTTTAATCTGTTGTTTTAAAAAGCACGCATTACATGTCAGACATGTATGGATAACCCTGGTGTAAGTGATGGTTTCAGTCATCTAGTGTATGGATAGAAGATACTTGAGGCTAGGTTACCTGGCAGTTCAATGTGATCTTGCTGTTTGTTAATCAGAGAACACGAGAAGAACAAAGACGGGAGAACAAAAATGTTGAAACAAGAGTTGTATAGCTAGAAGATGTACAGTGGGACAAGTAATGCAGTGGTGGGAGTGGATAAAGCAGTCATGGAAACAATGAGCCATAAGAGGGCAAAATCTGTTTCACTTTGTTTCCTGTGACTTGAGTTTGTTGGTAAAGGGTATATCATTTTGTATTCAGTCTGAGAGCATGTTCTGTAAATCTCTTCAGTTACCCGTTCCCTGGGTGTCGCAATAGATTAAGTCGCTGTGTGATGATATGACATCGCCATCACTCGTCTTCCTGGGATATTGCTGGAGGCAACAACAAACCTGTGTCTTTGGCACATGTGAAGGAATTTAGTGCTTGAGGGGTTAAATTACACAGGCTCCCCTGTGGATCAGCTTATGCTTGGACAGTAATAATAGCAATAACATTAATAATAAAAATGCCAGAGTGGAGGGGAAGCAGGGGGAGAAAAAGGAGGAAGAGTGATGGAAGATGGGCTGGGACAGTCAGGGTGGGAAAAAGGCAGGCTAGAGGGAATCTGTTCCATACAGGAGGTGTACCAGCTCCATGTCAGATGTTGTAGGAGCCTCTGTGACATGGACATGCACAAATACACTTACAAAAGCTTTGAGGATGGTTGGTGGCTCTGTGTGTGTGCATGCACACGCTCTCACTTCAAGCCATGATATCCTAGGGCAGTGTAACAAGCAATTTATGTCAGCCCACAGGAAAGATTATTGGTGTTTTCACTGGGGGAATATTTACACTCAGTCTTCTTTTTTTAGGGCTTGGAGCTTGAAGTCAGGTAGAAGGGCTTGGTGAGACCCACTGAGGGACATGTCTCATCCCTCAATTAGGGTGGAGCTAAACCCCTAATCTTGCTTAGGAATAGCTGCTGATGCGAAGTTTTGTTCTTTCCCCTCTGGTGTAGTGAGGTACTGGATTTGTACAGGCGACAGAATGGGATGTCAACTGGAATGTTTTAGTTCTAACAGAGAGTACAAGTGCTTTTGAGGAAGGTATTTTTAGACAGATGAGGTCTCAAAAAAATCCCCAAAAGGTAAAGTAAGCACAGAAAAATGTGGATTTATTTAATTCCTAGATGGAAAAGCCATCACAGCAAGGGACAGCAATTCACTGTGTTGAGAGTAAAAAAAATAGAAATCTGAATTTGTTCTTTTGGATTTGTTGTTTATCATAATAATCCTTCCAGTGAACAGGGCTAATTTACTCTTTCTATATCCTTCCAGTGAACAGGGCTAATTTACTCTTTCTATAGGAATATTTTAAGTGTGATTATCATAATATCACAGCTGTTGAAAAGGTCCAAAATAGGACATTGACCTTGAAAGTGTTTCTGTGCTTAATATGTGATGCTTAACATTCAAGAAACAATATAACAGCAACTCATTTATTAATGTACGATCTCAAAATGTTAACACTTGCTCTGTAAAGCCATGCCACAAGGACTGCAAAAAGCTTGCAGTATCCCATGAAGTACATGCGGTATTTTATCAGTGTAAATATGTGTAAGATTTTCAAGATTTCTGCTGGGAATACTCCATAACTAAAGTAAGTTTTCCCTTTGGTACTGCACTAGTTTATGATTTAATTTTTACTGACATTCCACCAGTCATATTATTAGCTTCACAAAATGAAAGTGAAATAATCCTGTATTAATTAAACAGAGCAACTGAATTCCCTCAGTCATCTTATCCTTGGCTGTCTGAGACAGTAATGCATTTCAGCTTCTCTGAAGAAACTTACACTAAAAAGGAGCTTGGGGTAACAGTGAGATATCCATAGTGAAGTGTGTGCCTGAATTATCTTTAGGGAATAGACCCTTTTTGGTGGGTGACAGGCAATGTGTGTGTGGCTCTCTGTATTATCCCCCCTCCCCCTTCCTTTTTGTCAGAAGCTTTGGAAAAGGTGTTTCATCAAGAGAATAATTTTCATTTCTAGCAATGTGAACAGTTTCTATTCTGTAGAAGGCAGTCATTTAAATACCCATGCCCTTGAAAATAAAATGAGGAGAAAATACGGAGTATTTATTTGAGAGAGGAGATGAATTGAATGTAGTTCAGCAACACGGTAAGGCAATTGCTGTTATTTCATGGAGATGTTTTTAATATACTGGAACAGAGCGTAGTGGCAAAAGCCAAAAGCCCTGCTCTGTGTATTTGTGAATGCACTGTGGAAAAGTTCCAAGGAGCATTCAGAGATTGTGTTATGAGATTTCTTTTTTTCCCTAAGATCAAAACAAGGAGTAATTAATGCTAAATACAGATTGAAGTAGCAGATGGCTTTAAAGTAATAACCTGCTGCAGTTTATTCAACTACGTACAAACAGGTGAGCAGAATTTGGGACTTTGGTAGCATTTGTTTATTTAACTCATTAGCAGTATCCAGGGATGCACCAAGTGCCTTTCAGTGGGAAGAACAAAACACGAAAGACCAGTAGACAGTGACAATGTTATTCTAATGTTGATCTCACTTGTACATAGTCGGATCGCATCTGAGTTGTGTTTAATTAGCGACTGTGAATAAAGGGCAAGTCACGCATTTGATACTTCGGTACTTCTTTCCAACTTTAAACAATATGGTATTTTCTAGCTAGACTTTGAATAAGGTGGGATGGTGTATGGCAAATTTCTAGCTAAAGTAACAGGATATTTGTTTTTAAACAAATGCTCAGCACCTATCAGACTCTTTCGGTGGCTCGACTGTGTTGCTCCTTTTGATAAGTACACATTTAACACAATGTACTAAAGCACCACTGAATCTTACTTCTTTAGTTGCCTTGAGGTAGTTGTGTTTTAAGACTGGCCATTTGGATGCCTTGGAATGTCTACAGTATTTAAATGTGAAGATGCTTAAAGATGTACTGTTTGGCACACAAGGGAAATTATATGCACAGAGAAACATGGAAATGTAGGTGCAGCTCAGTAATGCCCCTTGACTGGTACGGGTGCGCATGCTGGCTTTTTCCTTCCCCTCTCTGATTCCATTACCACTGTTTTGCATAGACTCCTTGTGGTAAGATTTTGCGCTCTACGATTTGACAAGTTAATGCAGGTGTCTATGTGTATGTCCTTAGTCTACATCCCTTGGTAAAATTCAGTAAATGGATACCTGTTTTGCTTTTTGTTTCCTTTTTCCTACTACTGTTTTCATGTAGCTATAAAGAAAAAGCTTGAGAAAAATGAAGCTACACTTAGCACCAGTTTATTTCTTGATGTAATCTCTTTCTCACCCTTTTTTCCTCCTCCCCAACACCCCCCCCCCCCCCTTCCCAAATTGATCAGTAACTGTGAAACCCAACTGCAAGAATGTAGTTGGAATTCCAGGCCCCAGTCTGGTGGAGATGACACTTTCAGTCCTGGGGGAAGAAGCCAACTGCTTTGTTTATCAGCATGCAAAGTGCAGCACTGTATTTCTGGTTCTCCAAAGAAGCAGCACTGGTAGGGAAGAGAGCTGCTTGCTTGGATGAAAGATGGTTGATAGGAAGGTAGTTATGGTTCATAGTGGGAGGCAAAAAATGTGTTATTTGGGGGTGTATAGGGAAGGTGGGGGGGAGAAGGCAACAAGGTAGGGGAAAACTAATTTGGACATGAAAAGGAGGGCTTACTGAAAGACAGACCATGACAAGAAGGAAAGAGACCATCATATTTCAGCCCCTGAATATATATATAATCTTAGGAGAGAAATGAAAGAAAGTAGAAACCAACCTAATCTGTGTTTGGTAAGTTAAAAAACGGATTAGATGTCATATTCTAAGGAGGGTATATTCAGGGAACTTAATAAAGGAAAGAGACCTGAGCAAATTACTAATGTATAGGGGATTCATTATGAGTAATTTTAAAATAAGAAAACACACATTAAAGGATTTGAAGGCATTTTAGCATAAAAATATTGTAAAATAGCGATTTTGGGTATAAATATATAAACAGACACCCGGAGACACACTCAGTGCAAACAATGTATTTGTATTTTCATATTTTGCCAATGTGCACATGTAAATCAGTTTGCAGGAACTGTTATTTTGGGTTTATATAGTAATACAGATACCTTTACATAAAGACATCCAAGTTCTGATTTGATTCCCAGATCCTTATTTATCAAACTGTTACTTTAAAAGGGACATTATAATACAATAGCACTATTAAATGCCTCTCATTTAAAAATTTGATAAAAACTGGTTTTTTTTGTCTCTGTTTCTACAGAGTACTTGGATTTTACTCTACATTTCAGAGCTTTTTAAATCGCTGCTTATGAGTCAATTTACATCTTAATTACAGAGCTCACATTTAACAATACAGACAGCATACTACTACTAGTAATGAAGCTTTTACTACCTTCTTTTGTACAGTAGTCCGAGCTGTAGTTTTGCTGTGTGACTTCAATTCCTAAACTTACATGTATTTATTTGTAGGAATGCATTCTTTTGGAGGAAGCAGGCCTGGTCTTCACATAAGATTAAATACATAACACTGGAATCTCTCCTGTATAAACATGCAGAAATACATCTATTGAACTTAACCATTTTGTAACTGGGTTTTGTTGCTGTATTTATTTGGCAAAGTGCTGTGGAACAGATTTGGAGAACACATTTGCATTCCCATTTATGAATGGTATTAATGCATTCTACGGGTTTGCACAGATTTTTTTTTTTTGAGCTAAAAGACTGCCGTTTGCATCCTGTTAGTGTTCCAGTCACAAAAGATTTTGTTAAGAGTTGAACTGAATTTTAGAAAAATATAGTCTTTTCAGTGGTGGGGTTTTCTTTATATTCTTTTTTTATCTTACCAGAAATAGCCTGTATCTGTATTCACTGGCAGGGGCAGAAACACTTTGAACCTGGAAAATAAGCAGGGTGTCTTAGTCATAATATTAAGTAAAAACAGTAGCTTTTCAGAGAAAAGAATGTACCCCAGTTCATGACTGATCTCTTCAAAAAGGGGTGCGTGAACATGTTTCAGTGCAAATAGTGTCTCTAAATTTGAGTATGGTCATTTTCACGGAACGAGTTTAATCAGGGACTTTCATATGACAAAGATAAGCAGCTCTGAGCTGGCTGGAAGTGGTTTGCTGGAGCTGGGCTTGGTGATGTTTATGCATGCATAGATACAGGGCTACGTGTTTCATTTCTCTTTCGGTTTGGTAAAATTCCCTTTACAAAACCCCAAACACTATAGAGGTCTATGGACTTCCTGATTTACTAACACAGAGCTACTCCAGCACAGTCCCGTATCTTGTTAAAATGAGGCAGGTTCAGTCATTCCACTCTAATCCCTCCACAGTTACAGAAGAAACAGCAGTTCTGGAGCTTTTATTTCTCTTTGCTGTATCTAAATATATACATCTAAACACCTCAATATTCCCATGGGGCATACACCTTAAAAATACCCACGTTTCGAGATAGCTAACCTGTACATGAATATATATATATACCTGTATATGAATATATATACCTGTATATGGCCATATATACCTGTCTATGCTCCCAGTTGCACCCACGCTATTAAGGAATGGATGTGAGTGCTCATTTTGTTAGGAATGCCGGCTTTTTTAGTAAGTAAAAAAAAAAAAAAAAAAAAAAAGAAAAGCGTTAAATATTTAAAACTATTATATTTATATGTATTAAAACGTATTTACATATTCTAGATGTATTTGTATACATTACACAGCATAAAACGCCAGCCCACCCCTTCCTCCCCCCACAGCAACTCGCATGACAATGAAAAGTTGAGTTACCCGGAAACTTCGGCAGGCTGCGCTTGCTGTTTTTATTATGTTTTAAGTTCCCTGGCGCCGGGCCGTTCCAGAGAGGTCGGGAAGGCGCGGTCAGAAGAGCTGAGCAGAGACTTCTCCCTAACGGCACCACAGTGAAACGCCACCAGCACGGGCGACGGCGTCTCAAACTTCATCCTCTATCTCTGCGTTTGATCCTTCGACGGGTAAAGCTGGGGAGCACAGGAGCCCGCAGCAACGCGAACATACCCGCGAGCTCTGCCCCCAGCCACCACCGCTCCAAGCCGCTCCGCGCTCCCCCCCCTTCCCGTCCCCACCCCTATACCTGCCGCGCAGCCCGCGCACCGGGCCACCCTGGCTCCTGATTGGCCGCCTCGTCACCAATGGGACGCTGCCCCGGGCCGCGGGGACTGCATATGTAAAGAACTACTTCATATTCATGAGTGCCCGGCGCGGCTTTAAGCCCTTGATTAGGCGGGCGGGCGAGCTCTGGGTCCCGGCCGGCCGCCGCTGTCTCGCCCGGCCGCGCTTGTGCCAAGCGCTGCGCTCCGCCACGGAAACTTTGCTTTACGGCGCACGAAGCATGGTCGCCGGGCGCACATGGATTCGGTAGAACTTTGCCTGCCGGAGCCGCTCTCCCTGCACTACGAGGAAGAGTAGGTACCGCTCCCCGCTTTCCCTTACCTCTTACCCCGCACCGCCATAAAACAGGACAGGCGCATAGGCTGCAGGTAGAGAATGCTGAGCCGCCCGGCCCGGCCTGGGGCACTGCGCGGCGGCTGTATGCCGCGGGGGAGGGCGCGGAGCGGTGCTGCTGTGGCCAAGCGGTCGGCCCTAGGGCCGGCACCGGTGCCGAGCAGGCTTACAGGTGCGCCCGGTCCCCGGTTAGGAGGGAGGGAGCGGCACGGGCGCGGGGCGATGTGTGTTCGGTACTTCACAGGGCTTCCTCCGCTCTCTGCATTTCCTTGCAAAAGGGAGCAGGATACTTTTGAACGAGGCGCAGTACTTGGCTGGCACTTCCCAGCTACCTTACGGAGTGTTCCCGGTGGGAAGCGTGGCGCCCGAACAAACCCGGGCGGGCGAGCGGCCCCTGAACTTGATTTCAGCCCGCCGCAGGGATTAAATAGGAATATATCACGGGAGCTGTCACCGATTCATTTTTCTTGATGTCGAGCCACTTAACGTAGCCGTGCACCTTCGTATTACGCTGAGTGTGACAGTAACAGCGAAGAAAAAACCCCAAGCTAATGGCCAGCATCGCCCTAGACGCAGTCTGGAAAGGCTGTATTGAGAGGTGACAGTGTATTATAGGTAGATGCCCACTAGCTGTCCTTACTGTCTGCGTATTGCACTGCTATTTGTAATTAAGCCAGACATGTAAAGTGAATTGCGGTGGTCATATATTGGTGGAATAATACAGGAAGTAACAAATAGCCTGCCTGGCAGGAATGCAATTTAGGAAAAGGGGAGGCAGGGAAACCCACTGTTATGTTCCGGGATAAATAAAAAGAAATAAAAAGGGGTAGGATGGCCCTCTCAGTTGTGGTTTATAGGTCAGTGCACTGTGAGGTTGCTATATAATGTAAGATAACCTTTGTAAATGTAAGAGTGCAGTTCCCACAGCTTTTACTAAGTGACACATTTTTGATAAAATACATAAAAAAGATAAGTTGCCTTTTTTGTGTGTATGTGCATGCTGTCAACCCCCCCACCTCCTCAAAGGAGCTTTCTTGAATTTACCTTCTTACAGCTAATTTGAATGATTAGTTTAGATAAGCCTCTTAGAGTAGATGCATTTAAATGAAATCGGGGCACATGTCTTTTTGGCTCTGGTGCAAGATTCAAACTAATTTTTTCCTTCCTCTTTGGCTGAATTAAAAGTCATCCTAAAACACTTCCAGTATTTTGCCTGAGTGTAGGGCATGTATGTGGGGCATGTATGAATGAGTGGACACAGAGAAATAACTAAAGCTAAAAAATGTGTCTGCTTCTATGTTTCAATTAATAAACCTCAGAGTTTTACATGTTATTAATGTTCATAGTAATTGCTATATATTGTAACATGCATATGCACATATGAGAATATAAAATAAATACAGTAGTTCCTGCAGTTCTTACGTTATGGATGAGGGCAGATAGGATTCAAGCTAAAAATTGCCCAAACATTTTGGGAGTGCATAGACATCTGCCTGACTGTCACTAGTATGCTTTGATTTTAAGGCAGAGCATGTTAAAGAATGCAGTAACTTAAAAGCCAGCTGCAGCCTTGGCTTTTTGCTTTTTCGGCAATAACAGTAACACTAATAATTACTAATAGTTAATAAGCTAACAGATGCAATAAATATATCTGCTCATTTTGACGTATGTGTCAGTTTAATCGTTCTAAATGAATCAGTGCGTTCATAACGTGAAATCTCCTTCAACCTCTGATTAAAATGTAACGTTGACTGTAGGATTATAGAGTGGACTTAATTTTACTGACTGTTTTAACAGTTGTCACAGCTGTTGGAAAAGAAAAGGCAATTGAAACACTGCAAAAAAAAAAGAAGGGGGGGTGAGAACAGGGCTAGTTTAGTGAATTTAAACATGATCTCTGAATGCCAAACATGGAAAACAGAGATTTGTACTCCAGAAGTCTCCGTGCACTATGGGCATTTGCCCTTTGTGGCTCACTGTGTTTCATTAATTTGAGCCCTCATCAGTTCCCTTACTTTTGCCATTTGCAAACGTGCAGCAGTGTCTAAACGTGAAACCAATTCAGCTGTTACAGTGCCCATGGATCTCCCTCTTACAGTGCAGCTGATAAAACAGAGAGATTACAAGAAATAAGGATTGTGTGGGGTGGCTGTAACATATAAAAAGTGGATGTAGGTGTCACGTCATGTGAGTACTTCAGTGCAGTGATGGTCGGTATATGTATTTTCTCTTTTTCTATCCATTCTGTCCATGTTGCAGCGTGGGAATGGTCTGTTGGGTTACCCTGTCCTGGTTATGTTTGTGTATGGATGAATATGAGTATGTGTGTATACTCAGCATGTAAAGGTATATATATTTATGTGTGTGTGTGTCTGTGTACAAGGCAATTATATACTAAACATAGGAGTTTATGTCGGTTTCATGCTTTGACATAGCTTCTAATTCCTGAAGAATTTTCTTTAGAAGTCCCTTTCATTTGTAAAGGGTGGACTGAAGAACGCTTCTTTGTGAAGTGGGAAGCAACACTTGATTTCACTCCACGGTTTCTTCAGGCTGTGGAGATCTTTAACCTCGTGCATTTGCCTTAAGAGATAGCTATTTACAGTTGTTATTAAGAAGTAAAGCCCAAAGTTAATATTAAGTCAGAAGTCTCCAGGCCTCTATACGCAACCCAGGTGTGTAATGCGTGTGCAGCTCTGTGTTGTGAAGCCAGCCCCCAAATGTGGGTGATTGAACAGGCTCTGCCCGTGCTCTCCCATGGGCTGCAGGCAGGCCTGGGTCCACTCTTCCCTCCTCTGTTTCCAGAGAAGCTTTTTTTGGGCTTTGGGAGACTGCTGGCAAGTTTTAAACCCTTCAGGAAGTGTAAGAGTTTTGTGCTGTAATGCCCTTCTGACAGCTTTTCATTTACTGGGGCTTGCCCCTCTTTTAGTGATAGGTGCTCATTTTAATGTGTTTATGGTTGTGCTCTTTTATTTACCGAGCCTGGTGTGTTGCAGCGGTAATTAACCCGTGTTACTAGCAAAGCCCTTGTGGATATCCATTAATTCTCTTGAATGGCTGATCAGTTTTTCTCTATACTTTTTTTTTCCTACCGTTTTTCCTGAGACAAACTGTCCTTTTCATTAACAGTCCTTAGGCTTTGAATTTATTTTTCAACTGAGGTAGGTAGAAGGGTGCCATCCCCATAGTTCCGTAATAAAGAATAACTATTGACTTAACAAACTCTTTCCAAAGATGCTAATGGGAAGCAAAACAACTGGGAAGAATCTGCAGGGAACAATTTATTTAATTATTATTTTTCAAAACACATGCTTAGTGATAAGAAAAGAGATAAGGGTTTCCTTAGTCTTTTTTTTAATTATTATTATTAGTTTTTTGTGAGGCTGCATTAGCTGTTGTGAAGATTTCTGTGTTTATATTTTTAATCAGATTTTAACTTAGTTAATTGCACTTTGGGCATTTAAAAGAAATCTTGAGCCTGCAGAAAAATACTTGTGCTTGCACTGCTGTGAAAAGATAAGGGCTGCCTCATTAGCCGTCCCTACTTTTGCAATTAATTTCAAATACATGGAGCTATTCATCAAATACAGAAGGTAACTTGTCTGCGATAATATTTAACAATACTTGAAGCCTACTTCGCGTAGAGGAGCTGGAAGGTATGATATATCTATTCTCACAGATGTGCCAGCCCATATACTGTGCTGCTGTTTATGGCATGGAGCGGAATTATGATAGAAAAATAATGGTATTAGAGTATGAATTATTTATAAGTGACATGATTATTCATTTTACGGAATGTTTTTAAAGGACTGACCCTTGACCTGCAGAGAGGTTGCTTGCACCCCTGTGGAAGTGTAAGTAGCAATGAAAAAAACCCACTTATCTGAACCTTTCTAGGAGGTATCTCAAATGATTATTTTTTGCTGAAGATAAGTGAAATGTACAGGATAAGTAAGGGGGAAAAAAAAAAAAACATGAGGAACTCCTGTTTCTATTGAAGCTTAAAGTAGCCTCTGCCAGTAAGATAAGATTTGCTATGAATTCTTCATCACAGCAAATTCATGGAGGGAAGAAACAACAAAATGTTGATCCGTTACAAGTGCATATGAGCCTAACGCTATCCAGGATCTCTAGAGGAAATCTGTGATTATGCTGGGCCAGTTTGTTCAGTTTTTCTCTCTTTTACATCTGCTGGCCTTGTATTAAATTGTCATTGTCCTAAAGCACGTGAGAGAGAAATGAATTGCATTTCTTGACATGCTGTGACAGTGAAATATTTAGCCTCTCGGTCTCCAGTCATACTCATATGTATGTTTGGTAGTGCGGGGATGACACCAGCAGTTGCTGCAGCTTGACATTCCACTTATTACATTTCTTTTACATTTTGTATATCCTCTTTTACTTTAGGCTCCAGTTAGGTAATCATATGTTCGTAGTCACATCAGTAGAAGCATGTGTAAGTGCGGTTTTGTTTTATATTTTTGTAGGTTATGTGGAAATGCTCTGTCTATGCACAGCGAGTTTTGAGTTTGAATGCATAGATACCGTGTGTGTGCGTTCCAGGTATATAGTGTATTCTTTATGCAGTTTGTGCAATGTACATCTCTTACTGTATGTACGCACACAGAGATGTATACAGTAAGTATGTGCAGAACTATGTAACTTCCCTCTGTGCAGTTGCTTGTTAAAAACCCACTGCTTTTATGTGCTTATTTTTTCTTATCCATGCAAAGTGAGCTGGCCAGCAATGTAAAGTATTTGCACCTGATTTTATATCAGATTCTCCACGTAATCTAGCGCTTTCTGTATTTGTACTCACAGTTTTGATTTTAAAGGATGCTGTTTGTTTGTGGTTGTTTTAATATATGAATTTCCTCTTCCAAGTCATTTACATGACTAATATTTGTGCACATTCCTGTAAGTTTTTGTTGTCAGTCACAGCTTTGTATTTTCAGATACATGTGTCCTTGGAAACATGCTTACGTTTACACCTAAAGAATATAATTATTTTTTTGGGGGGAGGGGGAGCCTCCTACATACGGTCACTAATATAAATCATGATGTCCTCAGACAGTACCATAAAACACATATTACATTTCAATGGTCCTCAGTCCTCCCCCAAAATCCTACAGTGTTGGTTTTGTGGTTGTTTTTTTGCTACTGTTTGCTTGTTCAGAAGTAAAAATGAGACTGTATTATGTACTACTATTTCAGATAGTATTAATTACTTTTAGAGGATTTTGGTTTTGCATTTTCTGTAGCACTTTGGAGAGTAACTTCGATAGATACGGTAGAACATTGCCTTTTGACGTGTATGTCTAGTGAAACGATTTATGTATTTGCTATGTTAGTGTTACAGAAGCTTTAAATCTCTTGGGTTTGTTTACATAATGCTTGTAATGTTTTTCAACTAATTTGTGTTTCCTTCAAACAAAGAAGGGCTTTTCTCTTTGCTATTCCTCAATATAGCAGGCTTGCATTAAAGGGAATCTTGTCTCATTTCCAATTATTTTCCTCTTCTAAGAAGCATAGCTTTTCAATCGGGGCATCATTTCTCACTTTTTAAAAACTGAAATAAAATGTTGTTTGTTGTTTTTTTTTTTTTTTTTTTTTTTTAATTCAGCTTCCTAGACTTGCTAGGAAAAGTCTATTGCAAGTCAGAGTGATACAGGGATTTTCACGGAGTGCAAGACAAGTCTATGCTGGTTTTCTTTACTACTGAACATCTAATTCTTACTGTGGGTCACCGTTCTGAATTTGTATGAAATCTAGGTGGAATTTTCTGATTTAGATCAGAATTTACAAGGCAAAAAAAAATATTATAAATATATTTTTTTATTTTTCATGTAACTAACAAAGAACGTTAAGCATGGAATTGGAGAACGATCTCTATATACTGCAGAAAGTTAGTGTTAATATATTGGGGAGTATGAAATAGAGGTTCCTTGGTCAAATTAAGCCATTTATAATATCCTTGTACAGACTTGTGTGCATTTATAATATATATGAGAACCCACTGAAATGTGATGAGTTACCTTTATGCATGTGAGAAGAGTCTAAGTATATCCTTTTATCATATATTGAAAATTATATTCCCTTTCCCTGAGTAAAACCTCTTTGCAGAACTTTCTGTGGGAGGGGAGATTCTCTTAAAGGCTTGTGTGTTGAAAGCAAACTTTAAGATGAAGTGATTTGAGTTTTTTCAGGTTATTGCTCTGTAGGTTAGTGTGGATGTCTCTTACTCCTCTGTATCTTTCCATGTTGCTATAAGTGAAAACAAACCAACCCTTTACATCTCCTTTTCATCATTTTGATTGGAACTACATACCGTGTGTAATGCGTTTTGGCAGCACTTACCTAGCCAAAGAAAACAAATTAATATTAGCCATGCTGAGGGGTGTCAGAAGTATCACAGATGTGTCGATTTAGCTTTGCTCCATCACACACTCCTTCCTTAAACAACTGGTCAAGCTGTCACAAAACGTAGCATGGCTACAGCTTGATTCTAATAGGTGTGATCAGAGATTGATGGCTTTGGCAAGTTAGAATGAGAAGATGATGTGGAGTTACTGTTGCTTGTTTGGAGTGGCTGCAGGAAAAAGATGAACAAACAAACTAGTTTAAAGAATTAAGTAAATAAAGGGTAAAAATGTAAATAATGAATTATAAGCCAGTCCCCCATCCCCCCCCCCCCCCCCCCCAGCTAGCTAGACATAAAGCAATTTAAAGTACTGCAGATGTGGAGATACTGGAAAGTGTAATGAAAAAGTCTATCTAAAATGTAGTGCTAACTTGTTCCCGAGCATTTCTGAAATTCCTTCCCATATAAAGGTGCCGGGACGGGTGGGAAGAGGAGGAGGTGGCTTGATTTAGGCAGTCCATCCCTATTCATGGTGTTGATCTTCTTTTTCCCCTTTCCCCCTATTTCTGGTTTTGTTTCTAGAGCTGTTTTCGGAAGAAACATTTGTTTTAATCTCACATATGAATATTTTGAAGAAAATACAAGACCGGAAAAAATCTAATGCAGAACAAGTTAACAAAATGGCGAAATCATACCCCATTACGTATTCTGAGCTGTGCTCTTAGGATAGGCAGCTACTGGCAGTTTGTCTAATTCTCCATATATTAAAAGGCAACAGAGAGGAAGGATCAATCCATTTTCTATGTATTCTTTAATTTCTTTTAAAAATATTTTTTCCTGTCTTCAAATTGGGTTTGGATCCCATCTTTCTGGATGGTGAATGCTGGTGTCATTTTATGTTAAACTTGGTATTTTCTTGGTCTGCGATATGCTCAGTTCACAAGTATTAATGCTAAAATAGTTTTCAGAGAAGTTAATCCTAAAGTCTGTGAGTCTTTAGCACAATTATTTTATTTTTTAATAAATATAAATGATTTATTATTAGGAAAAAAAAAATCTGGTAAAAAATTAAAGCTAAAATCGTCTTAAACCCAAAGAGATTTAGAGTGTGTTTCTGAAAGAAAGCACATATGGATTGCCAGCAGAATTAGCTTTGGAGAATGCTAAAATTCTCACAGCAAAATGCGGATTTTTTAATTCCTTTTAATTCTTTTCTCACTGTTCTGTGATTGCTAGATTTCCTTTACTAAATCATACTCACTTTTCAAGCAGTGCAAGAATTGCCTGGCAGCGTTCTTCTGGCCGCCGTTAACGTAGTGGGACAGATGAGATGTTTGGGGCACGAAATGCCATGTCTTTAACCAACTGTTCCTGTGAGCATTAAAGGGGGGTGAGAATTGGATTCCCACTAACTGAGTGAAGCTCACGGGCACCCTTGCTGTTGTTCTCGCAGGAGCTGCTTTGGGTCCCAGTTGGTGCTTGGGTGATATTTAAAGAGCCAAGCAGGCACTGACATTAGGATGAATGACACCTGCCCCATCAGTCACCATGCCGCTGTGTCACAGATGGAGAAACAACAATCGGCTGAATTACCCGGCACTGCACACTTGGCTTAATTCAGCTCATTGTTCCTTGGCAGATCTGGAGGATGGGAATCCAGGCACAAGATGGGCTCAGGTGGTAGCAGGTCCATCAGAGGTGTTCAGCTAAAGGCTCTCTAGGGGTGTGGTGGAAAGGAGCGCTCCATGCAGCAGAGGACTGGAGCTTCAGCTTCTAAAGGAGGCTGTAATTAACCAAGAGCTGGAACTCGGGATTTTCTCCCAGTGTTCAGGAACTTTTCCTTCAGCACAGCCAGGTTAATGTTTAACTGTTTAAGTACTGCATTGTAGCTGTCATTGAGAAGCATGGAGGGAGATGCTGCGCATGTTTCCTATGGCTGTGCAGTAAGCAAAAGCTTCAGAGTCATGGCCCTTCTGAAGTAGTAGGTCTTTTCTTATTTCTCAGTAGTTAGCACTGAAAATCCAGTGCCTGAGACACTGAATGAAAAGGGAGGGTTGCTGAGAGGCTTGTTTGGAGAGAGGGAGGAGGGTTTTGAGTTTGTGATAGGTCTTTAAATCTTAATGGCAGAGGAAGGTTGATCATGAGAGATCACAGTCATGTTCCAAGCAAAAACAGTAAAGGCATTTAAATGCCTTCAGACACTGTAACTATTTTTCTGTCTTCTTTTCTTTCCTTTATTTCTTTTTCTTGCCCTTTGAAAATCAGAGGCAGTTCCTAAAAGACAGGAGAATTAAAGAAACAAAAAAGCAAATAGAGATTATTTCTCTGCTCTTCTGTTCTGTGTCAGTATGTTTTGAATGCACTTAATCCTACTGCTTCTGTGCTCTTTTCCCAAATAGCACCAGGCGATTACCTGGTGAAATACTGAGACGGAAGTGATTATTACTTCACAAAATTCTTCTGTTTCTTTTTTCCCCTCCTTTTTAATTTCTTCTCTCCCCACATCCCTTTTGTGTCCGGTGCTATAGAGCAAGTGTATTTTTGTTGTAAGCTAATTCACAGATACTGTTTTTTTACAACTAAAAGCAGAAAACCTGTAGCATGCCAGGAACAGCTTACAATATATTGAAAACACAGCTTATGTTTGATTGTGTGTAAATACAGTTAGTTAGTTGGGTTTATCTGATAGCCTGGCAGAAAGAGAGGAGCAGTACAAACTGTTTTTAGTAACTGTGATGTTCATACACCTGATAAGATTGAGAGTGCTTTTGAACTACTGATACGCTTTGAATAAGAAAAGAATAGTCACATCCATTGGCACCGGCTTATCAGGAATGGAGTAAAATGCCAGTAGTTTTGCATTAGGAAAAGTAAATGTTTTAGACACTTCGGGCCTTTTTTCCATTTAAATTAAATAGCAGGGTGCTTTTGAGTAGACTGTAATGAATGAAAGGATTTATTACCTTTACAAAATGATGGGTGAATATGTTGAGAAAGGAGTCTCTGGAAACAATAACAGCTCTTTTAATAAGTGGCTACATCTGTTCATGCTTTTGGTGCAGAAATTCAGTATTTTTATCCTCTTTTGCTCTGTGAAGTGCAGCACCTAACTTACAGCGTGCAGTTCTTCGTAGTGTAACATGCTTGTGCATTAATTTACTGACAACACATTTGATATTCAGGGCATAACACAGCTGTTCATAAAATCATGTTTGATCACTTACTAGTATGTCCTCTGCTTTCAGTTGCTGTGTATTGTCGTGTTTGAAAAAGAATATATCTTGGATTCTTTGTTGGGAAGGCAAGGCATGATTCATCATTAACTTCCCCCAGCAGGCATGAAGCATGCTCGGATACACTATTATCTTCTTAAAGTTTGCTGATTATGATTTTTTTTTTTTTTTAAATCTTTTTAGAATTCCAGGTTCTTTTTCTTTCACGTGCCTACAATTAATTTTGGAATATTCAAATTTGATGAATGATAGTGCTAGAGCAGATTTGATTGATTTTGGATGATTATTGATTGCTGCCAATGAGATCACTGGGACACTGTGTAATCAATGGTATGTGATTAAACGAAGGCACTGCTGTTCTCTACATGAGGCAGCAGTTGGGTATTTAGGAACTGAATGTTCACAAGCTATAAATTGAGAAAATGTTCAGATTTAAATAGTCCTTTGTTTGGCATTTACTCACCAAAATATGTTTCTTGGGAAAGTTAGCTTTCCCAAGTGCAGGCATTCAGTAAAGGAAAGGTCATTGATTTAAGGTTTATTAAGTTTTAGCTAAAAACAACTGGCTCCATTTGGGTGTAAAATAATTTAAGTACATCCTGCAGGAAACCTTCATGCTTTAGAGCTGTTGCTCAAAGGTTTTATTCTTCTATGAAGATGTCAACTGAAAATATAAAAATGCATCACTGAAAAGGTAATGGTTTAAAGATTCAAACGGAAATAAAAATTCCTGCCTGGGGAAAGCACTATAATCAAACTAAAGTACTCTTAACTGTGTTTTATTTTTTGTGGAGGCCATACCTGAAAATAGCGCTCGAAGGCAGCAGGTAGCGAGGTTGGTAGGAAATGCCAATTCTTTTTTCTTTATTTTATTCTCCCCCACAGACGATGATAGCCTGGCTTTGGAATCAGCAATACACTTCTATACTAATACTAGACAATATGTGAACTGCTGCCACTTCTGAAATGAAGTATCCTGGCATTTAAGTCAACTTTAGAATCTGGCAAAAAACCCATCTGGGAATATCAAAATCCACCTTCTGAACCGTTTTTATTTCTGAGAGTTTTTATGTCTTTTTATGTCTTTGTAGCATATATGAATTTCTGAGGAGCAGTGGCCTGGATGTACACTTGATGGATGAGTGGGGTGGGACTTTTTCTCCCTCCTCCTCCTGCTTTTTTTCCTCCTGATTGTTAAAAATGTGTGATTCTTGTGTATTAGGTAATGCTGGAACAGGAATGCTGCAGATGCAACTGTTTGACAAAATTACTGTGGGGTTTGGGTACCGTTGTTAGGTAATTTAGCAGAGATTGTCCAAGGTACGAAGGACAGCTTTCTGAGAAGCTCTTAACATCTGTCTTAAGATCTCTTTGCTTTTTACTGATGGTGGCTGGATTTAAAATTACATGGGACGAATGCCATTCATTTTAGTAGATTTTGGATCATTCCCTATAATTGATTTTAAAAATGAATGATTTGGTAGTATTTTAAAAGGAAACAATGAAGAAATGGAGCTTGTGTTCAAGGATTCACTGCCAGGATGTGACATTTGCACCAGTATAGAGTTGCCTGAGGGAGTGTGACCAGGAAATACCAAGATTACCCCATAATATTTTCTGTGTGAGCTTAAAAGCAGTGGTGGCATTGTGCCAGTTTGGTCTTGTGTTGACTAAAGAGATAGAAATCCTTCAGATGGAGATGGTAAGACAAAGTGAGACTGACCCCTTTTTTTCCCCTTGGTTTTACATCTGAATTGCAAGAGAGCTTGAGATGCTGAATTTACATAAAGATTGATTGGTCTTGATTTGTTTCTGCTGATGGGTTTGGGATGACAAGCTGTAACGTGGAGTACCTGTGTCTGCTGGATGCATATTATCTTCCTATATAGGCAGAAACAACTTGGTGTTCCATGCAGAATCAAAAAGTCACAAAGGATGGTCGTGGTCATTCAGCACATCTTTCCCTATGAGATGCAAAATAAACTTTAATAGATGGAGAATTGCCTTGACTGGCCTCCAACCAACCTTTTATTTATGAACAGGTTCATACAGCTTTTAAGAGATACAGAGAGTTGGCTCTTGGACAGAAAGCATTTTTCTACTTTCTCTTTTGTTGAAAGAAATAGGCTGGGATGGCATAACAGGATAAAGGAGGCAGTTCGCTTTCCAAATACTCTGATGTTTCTTTGTGCTAGTCAGTAGGTGTGAAAAGTAGTATGTCCTGCCCTCCATTTTAGAGATTTTTCTAGTGCAAAACTTTGCTGTAGATAACAGTGCCTACATGTGAGTGTCTGAATCATTAAAGTTGCATGTCATTTCTACCTGTGATCTCAATGCAGTGTGCATCAATGTGTTTGCCAAACAAAGGCTGTCGACTGTCACTCTTTTTCCTTTCCTTGATTTTCTTACTGTCTCTGTAAATGAGCACTATGTAACTCCAGACCTAGTCCTTTTATCACAGATTACCTTTCTGTCTTCGGTAACACATTCAGTCTTCTGTACAAATGAAGCCATCGGTGTGTTTTACTGCTGGGATCAATGGGAGGCAGATCTGACTTTATGGCTTTTTTTTTTTCCCTTGAATGTGTAGATCAGCATTGTGATTAAAAACAACCCCCCACAAACCACAAACCCCCTGTTTTCTAGAACAGTAATATCTAAGTTTCATGTGCAAACATGTTAAAGGCAGTTTATTGTAAATTCGCAACATCCTGTTTCTGTAAATGCTCACAAAAAGATGCTTTACCAACATTCAGTGCTTCCTTTAGAGCAAAGTCCATTATTTTCTTAGGCACAAAGGAAAAGGTGAGTTACACAGCATATATTTATACAGGTTGCGTCCGTGACATTTGTCTTTAAGATTTGCTATCTGGACAACTCCTCGGCATAAGGACTAATTGTGAGCATTGCACTTAAACGCTGATGCTAAGTCAGAAGTAGCAGAGTAAGGAAAACGAGGCATGTGTGTCAGTCCTTCCCTTCTACAGTTCTTGCATAGCAGTTGGGGTTTAGTTTCCACTTTAGCGGCTGGGTTTTTGTTGGAGCCGGTGAGGGTTGTCTCAGAGCAGCACAAACCACAACCCATCAGCAGGCTGCTGGTCAGCAGCAGGTGTGAGCAACATAAAACAGGATTAGCGCTGAACCAGAGTGTGCACTAAAAACAGAACCCCTGCCTCGGTTTTACAAGGGCAGTAAGATAGGAGCACTCTTGTCTTGTTTACTAAACTGTGTTCAGTGGACTATGTAAATGGCTCTGCTCAGCTGCAGAGGAATAAGCACAAGAGTTGAGATTTTTAAAGACGCTTCTTACTCCTTTAAGAGTAGTGTTAAACCAGAGGCATAGAGGAAAATGTCAAAGGCATTCACAAAGTTTAGTGCTTCGGGTTTTGCAGCAGAGGGAAGGGAGGATGAAATGTCAGCATTTAGTGTGTTTAATTTGTTTGGTCACTGACATAGCAGAGCAGATAGAATGTATTGTCTTTTTGAAATTACACTGTTATGATTTAGGTTTTAATGTCTGCTTATTTCTTCTGTACACATTTCCTTTGAAAGGGAGCTTTTCCATTCCTTTGCATTTGCATATTTGGGAGCTTTTAATGCCATGTGTTTATTATATCTGTTACATTCAACATCAATATCTGCCCTTACTGCTCAGTATTAAAAGTAACTGGGATACATTTGCAGTGGAAGCAGAATTTACTTGTTGTTATATATTGGGATTGTTTATACGCTAATTCCATTTCCCTGCTTTTATTAGTGTATTACCTGACTGGAAAAATTTTCATGTTTGAAATGTTCATGTTTTAGGTAAAGGTATGTTTAAGTTGACATAATTTTCATACATATTGTGTGTACTTATGCTAACATGAGGATTTGTTTTACTGGGTTGTTTTCCCACCCCCTCTTCCTGTCCCATTTCTTGGATGAGACTTTGAAATAAAGGTTAGTATCTGTCAGGCTGCATTTATACAATAGATGTGGTTAGAGTTTAAAAAGGCGCAAACCAGAAAAAAAACCCTAAACAAAACCAAACACACACCCAACAATCAACGCAACAAATTCCCCTTCCACAGATCCCCACCAAACCTAAAACCCCAATCCCACAAAAAGCACAGCTCGTTTGCAATCTCAGCTGTAGCAAAACTCACTGGATCTTCTGTTCACAGATCTGGAATGCAAATCTGATAGTTTTAAAAATCAGCCTCATTGTGTTTATATCAAGTCTGGTTTAACTATAATTATGTCTTTGCTGTGATGTTCTCATGGGATTGGGATTGACAGTTACTTTCCTCGTATAACAGAATAAAGTTGTTTTGCTTTTTGGCTGTGGGATTTTTCTTGCCATTCAGCAACAACTCCTTGCAAATTACCAGATCATAGCTAGTTTAGCTATGCATAATTTTGTAACTGAAATGCCTTTATGAACAATAGCTGCATTTATAAGGTCCAATTCCTGTCTCTGCAGCCACCTGTGCAGCCCAACTCCTTTTGCTGTCAAAATGTCCCTATGCACCTCTTTAGAGATACAGGTCTGATTTTTGTGGGGATACTGTGGGCTTCAGATGATGAGGGTTTTTGCTTGTGCATGGTGTCCACAAAGCAATGGCAAGCATTACACAAGATTGCATTCAAAGTTTGCGTTTAAAGGTAAAAAGAATTTAACAGGTTTGTGAGCAAGAAATAGTGAAGAATTAATACAATTTCTAAAATACCTTATCACCTTATTAGTTAGTGGATTTATTAAATCCATTAAAACCAATTATTTAAAAATAATACCTAAACTGTGAAAATATGTCCAAGCCGGGAAAGAATTTGGTAACAGTCTTGTGGCCTTACACTGATTTCATTCTTTCTTCCTCTGTTTTTTTTTCCCACATAAAGTTACATGCACAAATAATTCAAATGCTAAGAATATACATGACCAGTTTCAACTATGGGTTTTGCTGTTGAAAACAGGACTCATTTTTCATTGTACTAACTTACCATCAGTGGTGAAACAAGCTTACGCATATAATATAACACACTGTTTGAATCTCAGTTTAGTTCTGTGACTGCAGCTCCAATAGTGTGTGTGTGTTCCTGTTGTGACAACCTGGCAGTGGACCAGAGGTTTATTTTTAAAGAGGGTGTTCCCTGTGTGTTCAGAGTTCTGTTCATTTATTGTTGTTGAGAAAATAGCTTATATCATCATCATGAAATCGTGACTTGTTGTGATAGCATTTGTAACCTGACTGTAAAGTGTATTGCTTTTACCTTCTCTCTGTGATGGTGTAAACTAGTTACTATACCTTGAAACTCTTTCTGGAGCTGGTAGTGCATAGTTCACCATTTCTAGAAGTTGCTGGTACCAAAATCTATAGCATAGTTTTGTCCGTTTCTATGTATGATCCCTGGATTCACTCACCTTTTTTGTTTTACTTCCTCTTTTTTTATATAAGACCATGAAGTTCAGGATTTTCAGTTAGGACACATAAGCATACAGAAGTTGTGCTGCTTATCCAAAGTTTATCTGAAGTGCTTAATCTCTCTGGCCTCAGAATCACTGGGCACCTTGGGAAAGCCGTCTGTCCCTTGAGGTATTCTGTCATTCGCGGCTTCTGCCAGGTCAGAAATAAACAAGAATAAACTTTTTTCATAATAGCGCTATGTCTTCTCCCTGGGCCAGATGAAACTAGATGCTGTATTATTATGCTTATTATTATCTGGGTCCCTACTGAGCGTGTTTAAATCCCTGAAGAGGGAAGTTCCTGTTTGTTTCAGGCTTTAGTTGCTGGTTTTGACCAGTCCTCGTTTACCCATACCGGTTTATTTGTGGTCAGGTTTTGTTCCAGTTATACCAGTATGCTTGAAGGGAGAAGACATGTCCTGACTTACTCTTTTACCTTTGACATTGTGTAATTGCTCATTCTGATTAAAAAAGAAAAGCTATTTTGACTCAGTAGTTGAGCATAATTGCAAATTGATTCCATATGATTTACCCTGTTATTACTTAGTATTTCTGTTATGGTAGTACATAGAGGCCCCAGTCGTCCTACTGTGGTGTAGGTATATAGGGTAGTTCCTATTTGAGAGCTTTGATGACTACAAATGGAAGCAATTCATGAAAGATGCAGAAAAGGGCAAATCATACTTGTTAGTCTAGCTAAGTGTTTGTGTAAAATCTGTGTGGTTTTGTATTTTTCATTTACAATAGAAGTCATAACTTCAGGCTGACAAGAAAGTATGGATCTTTTTATTTAGATCAGCACAAATGTACCTGTTTGAGGGAGAGGTGGGTGGTTTCCTCTGTGTCAGCTCAGAGAAGGTGCGTTTAATGGAAAGAAGGTAGAGTGAAAAGCACTGTGAAACGGAGATGGACAGAGCAGGGAGCAACGCAGGCTGCTGTTGGCATAGCACAAGGAGTGAGAGAAGAGAAGCAAATCTAGACAGTATAGTATTGCGTCTTGTATCTAACTGACTGCGTACATTTAATACCTCTTTTCAATGTGATTTTTGTAAATTGCCCTTGAAGCAGTGATTTCGATTAATACACTGAATCAGTTGCCTGCTGGTTTGAGAAGAGTGTGAAGTTAATCACTTCTGCTCATTTGGACAACAGTACATTGTGGATAAAAAGAGTAACTTCTATGGTACAGTGACACTGATGCCATTGTACCACAGGTATGTCAGGTGTGTTCTTGCTGAAAACCCATTACAGCTTTTTCTTAGTGTGTTTTGCCCAGCATTCCAGAGAGGAAAGCTACATTTTAAAATGTTAATTTTTTGCAGTTGAAGAAAGACTCAGCTTTTGTTGGTATTTTCCCTAAAAGTATAAAATCGTTTGTAATAAACTGTTAGTTTTATAGATCTCCTCAAATGGGAAGCAGAAGAAATTCAGTCAAGGAACATACTATACAGGTGGAAATTGGGGATTTTAATCTAAAAACACTGACCAGGTACCAGAATACGCACAGATATATACATAAAAAAATAGAACAGTTACCTGTGAAAGGGTAGAGGCATTTGGAAACTGAATCAAAATGTTTATGAAGTAATGAGTTTAAGATCTTTATAAGATTTCAGGCATTTATTTTGTTTTATGCACACCACGCAGAGTTTGCTGGAGAATCAAGATGGACTTCTTTAAGCTAAGAGAGAGAAACGCTTCTTACATGCTCTTAAGTAAATTGCATTTTGGGTTAAAAAGCAAATAAGCATCTGGTCACTTATTTAACTAATTCTTATCGTATTGTATGTAAAAGGTTTTTTTTGTTTCGTTTTTTTTTTGTTTCCTCCCTCTGCATACTGCTTTCTGCTGCACTGATGCTAATGTACCTGGAAGGGAAAGGCAGGCCAGGCTGAGGCAGGCAGCGTCAGACAGGGCGGTCTGCCATCTGTCCCACCTGCTGCATTCATGTGTCCATCTGGTTACTGCAATAGCTCATTGCAGGCTTCCACAGAAGAACATTCAGGCTGAAAAGAAGGCAGTGTGAATTATTTAGGTAGCTAGTGTAAATAAAGAGAGGGGGAGAGGAGCGAAGGAAAGGGGGGTGGGATGTGAGAAGGAGAAAGCACTCTCTTTAGTCCTAGATGCTTTGGAATGTGTTAATGCTTGAGAGCATTTGATTTGCATATAAATTTAGATGTATAGATCATTGTGAAGATTACAAGCCAATGAGTTTTATCTGGATTTAGATAGCTCTCAGCCTGGTTTGCACATAAAATATAGCCAGTTTCAGGAGGAGAATCTTTGGGGATTTTAAACCTAAGTGAAATTGATGAAATGTAATGCTTTTAGGTATTAATTTAGCAGAAATAAAATATTTCCTTTAAGGGCTTTCCATGCCCTTTGTTAGCCAAGAATTTATAACTACTTTGCATAGTAGGTGCTTTACACGCATTATGTGATTTTTGATTTGGTTATAGTTACATTTTTAGTCATAAGAGCAAAAGCAGTTGACAAATGTGTTCCCTTTTCCTCTCATGTTTATCAGGTGAAGATTAAATCCAGTCACCAAACAAATAATTTTCCAGCTGTCAGTGTATATATTATTACACAGGCAAATACATATATATGCTTTTCTGTACATAAATGTACATAGAGCACTGAAATCTCTTTAGGTGTTTTTAATTGGGGTGAGCAAAAAGCATTTCTTAATGTTACAGTGGCCTTGAAAAAACAAATAGGCTTATTATAAAGTTGCTTGTTTGGATTTCAAAATGACCACCAGAAGGTTTAGACAATGGTGGGTTATTTATTGCTAAAATGGAATTATGTTTAGAAAAGATTAAAGTCATCAGTTATAGATTTGAGCATTGCATTATTCTGTTGTAAACATTTTAATGGTGTTGTGCCAGACTTTCTAAATGCGTGAAACATTAGTCCAGTGTTGTGTCTAAAACAAAATGAAAGATTGGCTTCATATTTTGATATATTTTCTGATGTCAGAGCCTTCTTGCTTTCAAATTCCAAATGCCACTTTCTTGGGCCAATAAATAAACCCAGGATCATCTTACAAGGAATCCTTGAAATTGTGGGAGGGTTTTGTATCATTGTTTTGCCTGGCTTTAGATCTGCAGAAGAAAGGAACATAGCATCTTGAAATCCCAACAGCCTGGCTACTTCTGTCAGATTTGCATGAAATTCAGCTGCAGCCTTCAAAGGGATTTGAGTGGATTGGATTCTTTAAGGTTAGTCCATGTCAAACCTATTAAATTCAATTCACATGCAAAACCCCTTTTAGGTTTTTTTGTAAGCCAGTACGGCTCTAGCTACTATTAAGGTGACATCGTGTAGTTGCGGTAGAACACCCATGGTAATGGATCACCCTATTGGCATGTGTAACTGACCAATAATCCACTTTGTCATCTTTCACATTAAAAGGTTCTGTGTCCTGTATCTTCCTGAGATTGAAGAGGTTTTTTGTTTGCAAAAGTTCAGACCCTGGTAACTATTTTAAAGCATCTGAGTCAGTGGGAATATCCATCTTCCATCTCAAATGGGGTGCCTGAAGCTATGTGATCCCCTCATTAAATGAAGATTAATTTAACTGGTGAAAGTAACTTAAACTCTATGTTTTTAACTTTCCATGTCTGAGTTCTCATTTTTTCATGTGGTTTTAGGAGTACAGTGTAGGTTCTGTGGTGAATCAGAAAACAATGGGGGGTGGGGGGGAGGGCGGGATGATGATACTATTTTATGGTGTATAAAAGTTAGTGGCTACTTCAAAACTGCAAGGACATGGGTTTCAAAAGAAGAGTTTAATTTTCCGTTTAAAAGCCAATAGGAGCAATTCTGTGCATCTCAGATACTTAGGCCAAAATAGTATCAAATGAAGACACTTTCTCAATTAGATACTGTCAGAGTAAATGGATGTTAGTAGGAGTTTGGGTTAAGTAAGCAACGCCCATCCTTCTCTGATGTTACTTCTCACCCAGGAGCTTTATGTCCTACATGAGGTCTGCAAGATTTGCCCTTAATTTTGCGACTGGCTGTGTATTGTTACACTTTGGTTTGAACATTGCCTAGGTTTTTATAAAATATAAATACTATATAACCAGGTGAGCTGAATCTTGAAAGCAGTTGTGTGTTTACTGCATGAAATCAAATTTCATCCTCTTCTGCAGTGGCTGCGCTGGCACCTTGGTCTTCAGTTGTGTTCTAATGTCAGCAAAACTCAGTGAATTTTGCTCAGTTTTCAAGGCATGTGAAGAACAAGTAGTGTCTATACTTCTCCTCATTGCGGTGCTGGAACTTCACACTTCATGCTTAAGGAAAGCACTGCTTTCGGTTATGCTTTTTGGATCAAAAATGGCTGATTTGTGTGAACTGGTTGAGGACAGAATCTCTTCATTTCATTTAAGGATCCAGGAAAGAACAGGAAAGAACAGGAAAAAAAAGTACTTATTTCCAGTGTTTAAATTCCAGGGAAAGAAGCAAGCATCCCATGACATATGCTTCATGTTTAGAATGCCCTTTTTTCTAGTGAAAGCTGAATCAGCTGCTTCTTAAAGGAAGCCCTATTTTGCTGAGACTTGATTCTGCAAAGCTTGCATGCATAAGACACTTGATACAGGTAGCAAATTTCCTGGTTAAGTATATGGAGGGAGGGGTCAATGGATAATAAACCCTTTCCAGTTGGCCTGGTTCACTTGCATCTTGTACATCAAATATGTAGATTTTCCAAATATAGAAGAGAATAAGATTAATAAGTACTATAACTGTTCTGTGTTTGCCTTTCTTTGTCTTAAAGAACTGAAGTTTCTCTGACTGACACTCAGAATCCTTTGTTGTGTTTCATGACCTCTGATAGTAATTCTTTTAAAAGATTACCAAACCAGGAATGTTTTGTCAGGTAAAAGATACATGTAGGGCATGGAATTTTGTATTTGTGTGTAAATTCATAATTGTGCATCTAAGCATTCTTCATTGATAACACTTAAGACATTCATTGTTGTGCAGAGCTTGCAGCTTGTAATAGTGATGCCTTGTAGTATTAATATGCCTAGGTTACAGCATTATTAATTATATGAGCTAAGTAGCAAGTATTAGCGTTTATGTTGTTATTTGATACCATTCCATAAAGCATGCTGTTTTCCTGCTTCTAGGTTAGTTAATTGTGGTGTTACATGCATTTTTCATGTGTTAGTTTTTAGGGAGATAAAGTTAGTATTTTGCTGAGGGAGTAAAGGGAATGAAAAGGATGTCTAGATACATGAATTCTCTTCGCTTTGACACCCACAATTTTGTTGTTGAGAATATTGTGAATATCTCATTGAAGAGTATAGTCATGTTGCCAGAATTACATATCTGTGTTGTCTGGTGGGGTGGTTCTCCTGGCAAAAGGGTAATTTGCATTCATATTTCTTTAGAGTGATGGAATAAATACAGTAAGCCTGTATTGATGCTACTAACCTCAAGTGAAAAATAACAAATCTGCCTAAAATTTGCTGGGATAAACAACTTCATATTCTAGTAACATAAACAAAGGTAGTCGTTCTTGTTCTTATTTATACTTGTTGGCAGTCCCTGAATGGGAAGTAGAATGGGAGGAACAGGGCAGAGAGATAAATGTTAAATGGCAGAGAGGTTAAATTGCTTCAGTGACAGACTGTCTCCAGAAAGGTACTGAGTTGTTTTAAGGGTTAGTTTGGGAAAACCCAACCACTTCTCTACTCCTCATATGTTGCATTGCTGGTGTTGCTGGTCACTTATATTTTGTAAAAACAGAATTTACTTTCCAAAATGTTTAGAAAGCACTGGGAAGGTTTTAAAAAGCCAAGGAAAAAACCTTCAATTTCATCAGCTGCAAAAATGGTTGGAGTTTAACTATGTTATTTTATTGTGATTATAAAAAATAGGCTAGATTTTACTCTTGCATTATGATCATTGCAAAACAGAGGAGAAATATCAATCATGAACCTAAAGAGAGATGCAGTTTCTCAGTTAAAACCTGTGCCAGTTTCTAAACAAGTGTGTGTTCCTGGTGGAGATCTCTCATTGCAGCAGTGTAGTTCTACAGGAAGAATATTGCATCCTATCAGCCAGCCTTAAAACATTTTCCTTTGGAAAGCCTCACCATATGAGCTGGGATTCCAGGAGGATGTGCGCGCAGTCCCTCTTCAGACAGAATGCGCTCAATCTGTTTCAGACGAGTTCCCTGAAAGATGGGTTAAATCAACTGATTGAGCTGATTTTCTCTCTTGAGGTGATATTTTATTTATATGATAAAATGCTTGGAAAGTGATTAATTTGTCAGGGGAACATCTTGTTACTGTAAATTTGCCGAATGTGTAATAAAATTGCCATAACACAGATGGGAAAATGAAGATCTTTTAAAATGAAATAACTGAGCAGTCTGCCTACATTTTCAGCACTTAGCATTAACTTAGTTGGATTTCTTTGTCGTTTTTACCCATGGAAGGACGCAGGCTGTGGAGGATTTGTGGCAAGGGGTTTTTCTGTGAGCTGGTTGGAATGGACTGTGTAGTTTTCCTTCTGCATCAGAAGGGACTAATAGATTTATTAAATTACTGCCAGCATTCCCTGATTGAGTGAATTTTTAGAGATTGAAATATACAGGTCAGATACTCCTTCCCAGTAGCAGGGAATTAAAGAGAAGGGGACCTCTGGGGGCAAGTACCTCAAGTCAGTACATGAAATAGTGCTTTTGTGGAGGGTTGCTTTCAGATGACAGCTAAATAGTGTAATATACTTCTTAGTCTTTATAGCAATCTCTTACTGTATGCAATATAACTTAGATTATATAGGGAAATCCTTGAAAAGGCACAAGGAAGGGATACCTCTGTCTCTGAGTTGCAAAGTGTAACAGGTGAAAATAGCATTAGCGGAGGAACAGTGCCTTTTATTCATACGTTTTACTACTGCCTGTCCATCTGTCCACAGGAATGAGCCACTTATCATGCTTCTGCTTTTTTCCCTTTCAACTTAAAGAATTATGGAAGGAAAATTCAATTTTTTGTGTCCTTTTATGACAGGTAGACTGTAGACTGTGGTCATTTGGATTAAAAACATATCCATCACCACAAGCTGGCAGGTTATTATTATGTCTTCTTTGAATATATGAATTCTATCCCTGCATGCTGGAAGTCCAAGAATGGGAACTTTTTATATAAATAATTATCCTAGTAGTGATGTACTGCATACTGTTGCCATATTTTTTCGCTTTTACAGCATTCTTGGCCTTATCACCCATAACATAAATCTTAGGCTCTCATATTTAATACAACCTGTAGGATAACCATTCCTGTATAATGTACAGTCAGCCAATCACACATCATCTTTGGGCTATCATTATCTGTTGTCCTGTGATGGATGTTCCAGTGGATGTCCTGTTTTGGATTTTACAGTATGCTTGAAGCAGCCATCCAGGGGTAGATGAGAGTGACCTCCTTTAGGTGTTCATGCTGATCTCCACAAACACCTTCAGTTTATTAAGCTTTCACCTATAGGTAATAAAAGATTTGAGTTTGTATTATCTGTGTTGCTCATAATTAATTTTTTAGAACTTCAGACTATTTATTCCATGAATCATAGAATAGTTAGGGTTGGAAAGGACTTTAAGATCATCTAGTTCCAACCCCCCCTGTTTCCTGCAGGAAACAATGGTAATACAAAGGCATGGTTGCTGTCAGACCTTCTACTGTGTAAAGAAACTGTGAAGGAGTGGACCAGATCTGGTGTATGTTCTAGGCAAATGCTTCGTGAAATGCAGGTGGATTTCTATTCCAGACCTTAGTCCTATCATGATAAAAAATGTAAAGCCCAATCTGGCTAAATTATCCTTTAATGCACTCCCATGAACTGATCAGGGCTGGTACTCAGGTTTGCCGAGCAGCCTGAGCTTTCACTGAAACTAGTGAGATACAAACATTTCTCAGGATCAAATGTGTGTGTTCATTTAGTTTAGTGATGGAATGTAGTGCTCTCTCCAGGCCAGTCTTTCTCCCATTGCTTACCCAAGGACACTTGACCTCAGCAGAACTTTTAGATCTATGAGAAATAAATATTTGATCCAGGCTTTATATTGCTGAAATACTTGGAGAATCTCTGTCATTAAAATATAGCTGAAATGTGTGGTCTGCAATATGGAGTTGTTAATGCCGATCTGTTCACGTAAAGCTTTTCTTGGACAAGTCTTTCAGTGCTTCTTACAGCACAGATGACCACAGGTTCAGTGTGTAATCATTGCAGCATATTGATACAATTGCTTTATAATTGCAAGTAGCAGCCTCCTTGTTCTGAATGTAATAATCGGGCTGGTACACATTTGTTACTTTCAACAATTTTTCCTGGAATAAGCTGAATTTCCTTCTTTTTTTTTTTTTTTTTCCTGTGACTCCTACCAAAATAGAAGGCAAAAGATAGACGAAACCATTTCAGGACTTGGTGAAAACCTCATTCTGCAAAGTTGCTGGAGTCATGCAAACATTTTCAAAGTGAAAGCCATTATTACTTCCTGACCTTTGCTGCTTATATCCAGAGGCAAATATCTGATGTGTAAACCCAGCAGCATAAATAGGTTTGGATTGCACATCGTAATATGTGAAGAACAAGGAGCTGTGAAAACCCCAAATTTTATTTGTTTATTGTTTGTAAAAAATTTGTAATCACACATGAAAATCCGTAACAGACTAGCAAAGACTTGAAACGCGTAAGTTTAGCTTCCATATACTCTGATTTATCTCAGCATGAGATAAATTTGGTCATCAGTACTATACTCAAGTAACACACTCCACTATGTGCTTTGTGTAGTTTTAATTTCCAGTGCTTCCAGGATCAAGGTAGACAAAGAAAGAATAAGAATTCAAAGGAAGAAGTTGATTTTTTTCCTTACAGTTTTCATTTTCAAGTGTTATGAGACTTTATAGTATAGGCATAGAAATGTGCATTAGCAGCCAGGGCTGATACCACTCAAATGCTTTAGTGTAAAAAAAAAAATGTATAATAATAATAATAATAATAATAATAAAGTTTAGAGTTCTTTGCTTGCAGAGTTGTTCAGTGTCAATGTGCTTTTCTTTGGGTGTAGTAGGTTATAGTAATGCACTTGTATCTTGTTTATCACAGTATCAGGACCTTAGACCCCCTGAAATCACAGTCTGGGTTTGGGAATAGCACTATTAGCTAGTATGATTTGCAGAGCTTCAGAGTTGCTGGGTCTGTTCCCCTGTCTGCAAGGTTTTGACCCACAATGTATGGCAGATGTGCTGTATTTGGAATGCATTTGACTTTAGTTTTTCACCTATTCTTCTGATGAAAAATAAACCCAGTGCTGTTTATAAAATTACCCAGATGATTTAAGCAATATGAGAATCAAGCAATGAATATTGGAGGAGGAGACTTCTTCAGAATTCCTGTTGATCTTCAGAACTGACATCTCCATTCACGGGTGTTTCACAGCAGTTAGAAGTCTGTACTCTTTTTCTTTTACCAGGCATTTTTGGATTTTGTAGTATATTAGAGTATTTCTTTTCCTGATATTGCCTGCCTCTTCCATTTCAAATCCTGAAAAAAAGCTCCCAACAACATAAAAACCTTGGGCTATTCACAACTCCACGTTGCTCACACCCTGCTCATTACCCTGTGTGCTGGCTAAAGCCATTTTTGCCCTAAGCTTCATTTTTGGGTGGGAAGGCTACACACAAAGAAATTGGGATTACTTTGACAGAAAATAAGCATTTCAGTGTACGAATAAGATGAGCCTTAAAATAAACTTCCCATTTAGGAAAAAAACAGTAATTTTAGAATAATAAAGGCCCTGTATCTGGAAGTTCAAGGCAAGTTCTCTTCTTAGAAATAAATATTCAGACTTCCAAGGCATGTTTTCATCAAAGCCGTGCAGAATAGTCTGGATTTGGATTCCCTAGGACCTTGATTCTGTTCCATGCCGTTTAGTTGGCCTGCTGAGGCAACTCTTCACCTTTCTTTGTCTTGTTTTGCCCAGCTGTAAGAGGGTGATAGTGGTACACCCTGGAAACACAGTTTAAAATCTGTGTTAAAATTCAGAAGTAAAAGAGCGTTATTGATCATGAGTAGCATCATATTCTTATTAGTAATATTTTTCTAGGTCCTTTTTTTCCTTCTTACGTTGATTTCAGGAGAACCTGGTCGAGGAGCTCTATGTAGGAACCAAGAAGAAAGCTGAGTTGCCCCTAGACCCAGGAGATGAGGTGCTGCCTGCCTGAAAGCTCTTAACCACAGAAGAGAGCTGGTCCTTTGCTTTGCTTCCCCATCCCCCAAAGTGACTGAGATTTTTGTAATTGTCACCCACCTAATGGTAGAGCCATGGCATCCAGGAAACTGTTTTAAACCATTTTCAGTTGTTGTCCCTACCTCTGGTTTGCTATGGACATGGGTATCTTGTGATTTGAAAGAAATATTTTTGCCACTGTAGAGTCTTACTTTTCACTCCTTTTAGTTTCCTTAGCAAAAGTACAGTTTCAAGCTTTTACTATGAGACAGTGACAAAATGTTTTTTTACCCAGTACTGAAAGTGACTAAACTTGACAACAGCTGTATTTTATGACAATCTCTGCTTTCATGTCCACAGCCTACTTTCCTCTCATCAGCTGTGTTTGGGATTTGTTTTTCCCTTTTTCTCCCCTTCTTTGCCTCTGTCCTCCTCCCCCCTTTGTCAAATGTGAGCAATTCTGTCTCTCAGCACTGGCAGGAAACAAATCCTTTTACCAGGAGTGTATTTTAATGGGAAGCATGCTTTGCTTAAGTCACCAGAACCTAAACTGTATAATATTCAATTTTTTACCACCCCAGAACCAAAGCTTTTTCTTGAAAGTGGTGTCCAGAAGAGTAGTAGAAGAATTAGTATTATGGAACTAAACCAGATTAGGAGGGAATGTGAATTAGATTTGGTAACAGATGGTGCCGTGGAAATTAAAGGTGCTTTGCGAATGGAAGCGACAGCAGCTTGCCTCTTTCCCTCTCCTGTCTCTCTCTTTCATGCGCTTGATAGACGGGTATAAATCACAACAATCCCGTCTTGACAGCCAATTTTGAGAATTTGATCTGGTTAAAGACACAGCTTTCCTGCTCCACTCACTGAAACTGCCTGCTATTTTATTCATATGTAGCACCTTGGCATATTTAGGGAAGTGGAATCACCTGCCTGCCTTTAATGAAATTTTCTTTAATTACAGTTTTAGCTCTTTAGTGTTAATTACTTTTCCATTCAGCCTGAGTTCTCAGGCTGTCTCATAGGAATGTATTTCTCTCCCCCACCCCACCTCCCTATACCATTCACGCGTATGCTTTCATTTTTCTAAAGATGCTCTTCGTTGTTGGAAGTTGTTGTCAGATCCATTATAATTAGATCCTAATTATCAAAATCATCATTATTGTGTAGGAAGAGGAAGCATTGTAAACAACTGTTAAAGTTATAAGATCTTGTTTGATGGAGGAGAACCTTTCAGGATATACACGAATAATAAACAATCAAACAAAAAAGCCCTGCTACAAACTCTGTGTGGGAAGCATAGGGAGGTCTGGATAGCAAGCACTTTCTCCTTGGAAGGAAAAGCCACCCAGGTTATGTCTGAGTATCTGCCCCCTAATCCTGCATTTTCCAGAAAAGATTATAATAAAATTCCCCTGCTTCAGTTTGCTTTTGTAAATACTAATTTTTGCGCCTCTCATTCAGCTATCCAGATATAACAGTCACTTTCCTGATGTGTAACAGAATTGACTCATAGTTGCCTTAAATGTGAAAGAGTAATTGTCTTAAGTCAGCAAGACTTAAGCGTCGAGACTGCTGTGATGCATGATGATGTAGAGATGCTTCTGCTGTACAAAGTTCTCAGAATGAAAGAGAGAAATAAGGGATTTTATATGCACACACACATATATATGTGTATACGTGTAGTCTATATTAATACATAGTATATACACACATATATAGTATATATATGTAGTGTATATTATATATATATAATAAAAAGTAAAAACCTCTCAAAGTAAGAGAAGATCCTTACAGCTGGCAAGTAACGGTAGGAATAAAGCTTCCTACTGGCAGTCAAATCAAATGTAGTAACAACTCAACGACTCCCTGCTGCTAGCTGACAGCATGGTGTAACACAATGGGACAAACATTCACTTAAACACTGATTGTGGGAAAATGTCATTTTCCAATTCACCAAGGTGCTTTTTGGTTGCTTGTGTGTGAGTGCATGTACGTGTGGGGGGGGATTTAGAACTGGCTGGGAGGACAAGAGCAGCCTGAGCAAAGGGGGCGGGATAAGGATGGCTTGCTTCTGTAAGTTTTAGCCTTGAGTCTCTTAAGGCACTCACTCTTCGATACTATTTCTGGCACATTCTTTCTAATTGCTTCTCCAATTTAACAGAGCTTGGCTGGCAAATTGTAATTCTCCTGTTATAAATCTGCAGATGAGCAGGGAGGGAGCTGGGGGGAGACAGGTACATGGTGTGCACACACCTACACTCTGCCTCTCAGCTAGAAATGCAAAATCTGGTGATGCAGACTTTGACTCTTGAGACTGAAGGCGTGTTATTTGTCTTCTTTTTCCTTCTGGAAAGTGATGAGTGACAGCTATGTCTCTCTGATCTGAGGTAGTGGCTTTCTGACTGGTGCAAGTAACTGCTTTTGATGCTGTAATCATTTCAAAATAATCCCTCTTTAGAAAGCCTGTTATGTTCTTGAGTAAATCTTTACTTATTTTTGTAGGTTTGTATTTTTCGCTCCCTTGAAGTGTAGCTAAACATAGCTTTTTATTTTCTTTAACTATTTCAGTTGGTTTCTCTTAATAAAAAGAATTCTCACAATTAATAATTAGATGACTCCTGGACACTTTATCCTGTCCTCTGGGGCCTAGAGACATCAGGTGGCCTCCACCTGATACCACTGCAAGTAAAATGATGTTCCACCGTGGAAAAACACCTCATTTTTTAACCAGAGTGTTTTGCTGTCTTCCAGCATGTGATATGAATTAAAAGTGTTAGTTTGCAGCTTGAAAAGAGAGTAATAAAACCTTACTCTTCATGATCAATATACTGATTTTCATATGATGAGGTGTCACCATTGTACTAGTAGTCACATTGTAGTCTTTTGGTTGAAAATCTTTGGGCATGGAAAGTCTCCCAGAGTGAGTTTCTGCAGCTCTCCAGTCTCACTGCAGAACTGACTTGTTTGAGGCATGTCAAGTATTGCAGCAATGAAAGTATGTCACGCTAGGCTAGAAGCCAGTACATGGGAGAAGGTAATAAGCCTAATCGTAATGATGTGACTATAACTTCAAACAGCAGCCGTGTTCTGTGTAAAAATGTTAGAAGCACAGGAGAAAAAGAGAAACCTAAAAATAGGCATATGTAGTATTTACTAAAGTTTGATTTCTATCAGAACCATAATATATGCACAAAAGACGAAATCATGTATTTCCTCTATGTATAACTCTCAGGTATTCCAGGATGACTTTAAGTGCCATCTACTTGTGTTGTCTTCTTGTCAGTATTTTCCAGCCCCGCCCCCCCCCCCCCCTTTTTTTCCCCGCAGTATTTGAAAATGGAATTATCAGAGCATACCAAAAAACCATTTTTTTCCCACTTGAAATACATGAAATCTGTAAAAATAGGCAAGTCTTTTCTGCAGGAAACATTGGGTGGTGATGGCCTGCTAGTAGTGGTGCATAACAGAGCTAACAGGGCATGTGTTATATACGCATGTGAAAATAAGAAGGTCGGTTTTGTGATGTTTATATCAGCTTTAGTTTTTGTTTTTCAGTTGGAGGATGGTTTGTTTGTTTTTGTAAGTGTGTTGCAGTGACATATATTGGATGCATTGAATACTGTGTCACTGAGGGCTGGCTGGCACCTCTTCAGATGTCTGTTGCTTTGGCTCAAACGTGCAGGGTCTTTGCGTATTCTTCCCTCTTTGCTTTTTGTTCCCAAAAGAGTATCTGAGGTAAAGAATAATCATTTTGCAGTCTGAAAGGGTTTAAATCCTGTTGGCTTTGAGTGCTTCAGCTTTTAAATTCACGAGAGTGATGTTGCAGCCTGTTGAGCCATAGGATCTGTATGCTGCAGAGCTTGTGCATGTCTAAGGATACATTTAATTAAACCAGCATTAGTGCATCTATACAGACTTATTAAAACACTTAGTTTGTCTCAATAATATTGATTAAATAGCAGTAGTTTGTTTAATCTAAGTGTATTTTTGCTATTACTGCATTACTTCCAAGTAATCAGGGTAATAGTCATCATCAGTGAAATATCACGTTAGTTATGAAGTAATGCCGTAAGAATTGATTTAGACTTGGCAGGAAAGGAATGCTTTCTGTCATACAGTGCCAAAGCCTGATTTGGATTATTAGAATGAGAGTTTTAAAGATAATTTCTGTGCGTTATAAACAGGGTGTGTTTTTATAGGCTTATAGGTTATTCTGTACTCTGAGTATCCATTATATCAAAGAACACCTCAGACAGTTAATTATGCAAAACATCATGTAAGTAATTGCACGGTATTATTATGCATTTAACAGTTTTATTGATTTGCCAGTTGCTCACTTACAGTATTTAGAGCTATAAACAAGGGATGCTCACCCTCAGTTGAAATAGGTCCAAGGAAATGAGCTAAAGATAAATGATGCTAGTATGCATTGTTGCATCAGATGTAGTCCTTAAACGCAGAAGCTGTCAACAATGATAATTTGCAACACATTGGGGTATCTCAGGATCATTTCCTTCTTGTTAACAAAGTGTATCAGTCAGGAAGCACAGTGAATCAACTTGAAACAGAAAGGGAAGGCATAATGAATATGTATATATGGGGGGAGGAGGAAGGTTCAAATAATTCCCCATCATTTTGGAGGGTCTGCAGTAGTTGTAAGTCAGCCACTTGAAAAAGCAGCATGGAAAACAAGCTAAGTGCAGCCTCTCAGAATAGATACAGATGTGAAGGACCTCAGAAAATGGTTTGTTTTGCTAAACTCAAAAGTGTGATCTTCCACTGACTTCTGTGTAGGAGGTGCTTTAGCAGGGCTTGGTTGATGGCATATGGAGCAGTAATAACTCTTTGGGAACCTGTATCCTCTGTCAGTAGTCATCAGCTAACTCAGGCCACTGCTGGTAACAACATGATGGCTTCAAGCATTGCTTCTTCTGTTCTGGCTGCTGGTGGCCGTGGCAGATGCTCTGGAAGACATCATTGGCTTGCTTTGCTTTGCCTTACCAAGGTGAAGGTTTCAAGAAAATGTAAAAGGAAGAAGAAATTACAAAGCCCAGTGAAACGTTTAACATTAAAAAAAAAAAAAAAACACAAACCAACCAACAAACAAAACACACCACTGCAGCCCTTCTGTTTTGTACAAGGTGCTGTTTACTACATGGTTGCACATGTGTGCTCATTAATGAAGATGTAATGCATAATAACAGTTTTGTTTGTCTGTGCATGGCATGAGATTAGCAATTCTTTGCAATTAATGATCTCATCCACTAGGTTAACCAAGCAGGCCTTACGATATTCCTTATTAAAAGAAGTCCTTTCTTTTTCCTTCTCCCAACTAAGCCAGTGCACCTTAATGCAATGATGATATGTTAGACCCAGCAGTTGTCAAAGCATCGTATTACTGTGATGCCATAATGACACCCTGTCTCTGTAAAGTAGTCATGTTTTCTCAAATCACACGTTGCACCGTTGATTTCTGACATGACACTTCATTCAGTCGCTTTCCTTTTCTTTGGCATCTCCATTCTCTGACAATAGCAGCTGGTGCCCATTTTCCTAAGTGATTCACATTTTGCCACTTTACTAGAGTGCAATTAGCTGAAGCAGAAAAAAAATGCTCAGTGTAAACCCGCTCGGCTGAAATTGTTACTCAGCTCTTTAACAGGACCCAGTGAGAGTCTTGAGGTGTTGTCATGGGTGCTGAAGCAAGAAGCAACATTTTCATTTCTATCCTCACAAACGTTTTTATCCTCTTACATTCAGAGAAGCAGAGTGTGGGAAATCAGCTGGAACATGCTGCACTGTTTTCTGCCTTTTGATTTTGGTGTAGACCTGTGACACAATACCGAAAGCAAGCACGGTACGTGAGAGGGACTGTGATCTTTATGGTCAAAGCAAGGAGCTGGCTTCCATTCCTGTCTCCGCTATAGACTTAACTGTGTCGCCTACACCAAGACCTTCTTTCATGCATTCGTTTCCATAGTTAACACTTGAGGATAACGAGACCTTTTTGGTTGACATCTATGTGAGTCAGTGGGATGTATCCTAGGAAGATCAGATGGATTGCACTGTTGGTGTAAAAAGTTCCTAGGTGTGCATAATAACATTGCCTCACCGATGCTCCCATGTAGCAGCTGTCATTAAAAATGTCAACTGCTAACAACCTATTCTGACATTTCTGGAAATAAGGTAATTCTCTCTTCAAGAAAAGGGAAATTTCATGTGCAGGTAAAACCAGACTTTTGTGTTGGTCTACAATAAAGGCGCTCGCTCTAATTATTGTGACTAATTATTACTGTCACTGAAACCACCAGTGCAGGTCTGAAGTAGTGAATGATGCTGTAAGCAGAGCTTTTCCTACTGGAAAAGTGAGCCTGAAATGTGTTTACGGCTTATGAAGTATTGGCATGTTGTTTTGACTTCCTTTAGGTATTGGTAAGAAGGGATATGAGGGGAAAAAGTTAAGTTTCTAAACCAATTGCATGTATGGATGGAATATAAAGAGCTCCCAGTGACTCGGGTGGGAAGGCTTTCTTTTTTAAGGCTATATACTGTAATCAGATGCAGTTAATTTTTGCACTCCTCTTGTCTATTGATACTGATTTAACCAGTGTCAGCACTGTCAATATCATTAGTAATGTGGCAGGTAGATGGAAATACAAATGTGATTGCATTAATAAATTCTTAATATATTCAACCTTTCATAAGCACATAGCATTACAATTTATTCACTATTGTTTAAAGCAGGAGTTGCATATTGAAGTGATCTCTCATTGTACCTTTCTGTCAGCAGTGACTGGCTTCAGGTTTAACTTAAGCAGAGTAGTTGTGAAGTAAATTTAGTAGAGATGTGTAGAGCCATGCTATATATTGCATATTATTCAAGGCTTGCAGCACCCTGTGTGGTTTCTCTTGTATAGGGCATGGAAATGCTTCTAGAGCCAATTAGGTATTTTCCCTAAAATTACTGAGCTACCATTTGTTAGAAAACTTAACCTTAGAACAGCTCATCCCAAACGGAGCTGCCATTTGTTTGACTTAAGATCTAGTAAAGAAAAAAAACAACCCCACCAAGGCTTTAAAATAAATACTGCACGTTTTTATATGACACATGTTATTTCTATTCATAAACCTTAACTAAATTTAGATTTTTATTAATCCAATGTGACCTAAAAATTTTGCATTAACAGCACAATGTGGAATTGGGCTTATTCTCTCTGAATGCAGATAAAGCCATCATCTTGAAAATAGCTCTTTCTGACAAAAAGGTGTTCTTTTGAAATGAAGTCTTATTCACTACATTCCTCTTAGAGTTAATGTGAATTTTAGTGCCTCTAATTTTAGATTGAAGTGAGGTCTAGAATAAAACCCACTGGCTGACAATTGAATTTATAGATAGTTGTGAATATTTCAGGCTTGAATAATAGAGCTGTAGAATTTCAGACTCTGAGAGGAAGAGAGAATTAAACTCCAACTGTAGTTTTAGATTATAATGCAATGGTGTCTAGGAATTCTTCAGTGTAACGAGCTAAGTAGTAATTAGGAGGGAACTGAGGGAGGGATTTTACAGAGATCTGGCTTAGGCATTATTCCAAGTGTTCAGCATGATAATTTGATGGTGGTCACACCTGCCATCCATGTAAGATGGCTCTTGAATTACTTTTGTTCAAGCTGTGGTACAGTAACAAAGGAGGGAAAGCCGAAGGTGTCTGTTGCCCACCCACAGCTAGTACCCAGCCTTCCTCTGCTTCGCCTTCAGGGGATCGGGAAAGTTTTTGTCCTCGGAGTCAGGCACTGTTGTTTTCTCTTTTCTTTGGAATGGTTAATGTTTTAATTGCATTTGTGCTTTGCCAGCATGCGCCAATCAAGACTGTACTGTTGAAGCTGTAGGCAAAAGCAGCTCTGTCTTGGTTAGTACCAGAAACTGCTACTTCAGAAGCATCAGCAGACTAGCTTTAGCCTAAGCAACACTGGTGATCAGATAATGCTTGTATAACTGAGATTGTATGCTGGTTCTGACCGCTTGGTGTGGGAGATAGCTGCTTTTGCACCAGCTAAAACAACGTGCATTTGGACAACCACGTAATTGCCAATGGTTTTTATGGGAAGGGAAGGGTGACATTTGAGTGTATTATCACACAAATCTGAGAAAACCAAACCAGCAATGGGTGTCCTAGGCACAAACATGCCATCAAGCTGTAGGTGGAGACTCTTATTTTGAGACTTTATATGTGGGGTCTCAGAAGATGGGAGGTAAAAAGAAGACCAACTACCTGTTTAGTCAATGAAAGCACCTTGCTGTTAGTATATAGGAAAGTAATATACAAAATAAGTTGGTGGAACGTGAAAGTTAATTGACGCTTTTAATCATAGCTATATAAAATTCAGTGTCAAAGAGAGAGGAGATGGAGACACAGTGTTTTAGTACCCTAATAAGTTCTAACTCTAGTCTAAGATCATAATGTATGTGAGAAAGGTCCAGTAATTGTCACGTAATAAGTGGAGGGGTGGTATAAGTGCTTTAAATTAAAGGAAATTCACGGAGCTGCTGGAAGTCAGTGCCGACCCGTTTTCTTTCAAACGTTGACTTGAGAAAAGTCCTTAGCCCAGAGTGCAACTAAAGAGACAAGAGAGAGCTGTCTAATAATTACAGCGCTCATTAACAGTGACAGCCACAAGGCAGCAGATGCAGAAGAAAAGGCACACGCTACTGCAGGCTGGCTAGGGGATTTCCCTCCCGCCCCCCTTCAGTTCTTGAAGAAAGGACAACACAAGCAGGTGGTCCAGTGTAATAAGATATTTTCACAGCTTTAACCTTCCCATTTCCTTGGTTTATTTACTGGCACCAGATAGCTCTCTCCTTTTACCTCCCCAAATAAGTACTGGTCATAAGTGTGGATGGCAATGTTTCTGCACATCGGTTTGGCTGTTTCCCAAATTCACGTGTCATTTGTTTCCAGTAGTATTTTACAGTAAAAATCACAGCAATTGATTGGTCCTAAATAAGATCTGTGGGCACTGATTTTAGGGTAAATTTCATCCTAAGTGGGCATCTTTAATGAAGGCTCAGGCTTTGATCTTGGTTTCCCTCATTGGAAAGGAAGCCAACTCTCTGGATTTATGCCTGTTTTTCCATTGGTGAGCTTGATTCCAGATCTTGAAGCAGAAATTGATTTTATTTTTGTTATTTTACTTTATACACAGAAAGGTGAAAAATGAAAGCAAGAGCTCAAAAATGACTGGAAAATTAAGTCAGTCAGATTGTCTGGCCTCATGCGTTTGCTTTGAAAACATGAATCTGTAGCTCTGGGTGGGTGGCCTTATGGGGTCGTTGCTTTTCTTCTGATAATGTTTCTAGAGAAATGCTCATATCTGTCGCCTGTACTTCGGCAGCCTCTGAGTTTACTGTCAGGAAAATGCTGAGTAGGCCATTTGCTACTGTGGTCTTATAATCACAGTGGGAGAAAATGAAGATAGGATCTGGTTTGGAGCTTTCTAACTATTATTTTTGTCCTTTGTTCTCCCTAAAATATGTTTAAAACCAAGAAAAATCTTCGGGATGACTAGACAAAGAAGGTTCCTCCCTCCCCCATATAAAGCACTAATTTGTCAAATCAAGTGTTACATGGTTTTGTTTGAAATGTTTAATTCTGAAAATGTGAGAACTGAGGAGTAAGATTCTCACCTTCTGAAAGACAAACTTCTATCTAAAATTTCCTCTAATATATGTTGGGGTTTTTTTTTAAATCCAAGAGTGGAACACATAAAATGTCATTCCTATAGAGCTGCAGATATATGGGATAGCAGCATAGTTATTACTGGTTAGTCTGAAGATAATGGCTGGAAAGTAATTGCAGGCAGAGCTGATGAATCATTTCACTTAGATTTTTTGAAAATGGAGTCCAGCCTTAATAATTTGTTGGAGTTTCCCACTGGTGTGCTACTGTGTTGCTAAATAGCTGTATCTATAATAAAGCAGTATTAATAAAGGGAAATAAAGAAGACTTGCTTTTCAGTTCTGGGATCAGATCAATAGCTGATGGATATGTGTTAGTGAAGGGTCTTGACAAATATTAATTACAGAACAGAACCTTTATGTGATCAAACTCGGAAATATTTGTTCCTCATAGTGATGGGATTTATATATAAGGAAAGTAGTGATGGCAGAAAGATGACATTTAATAGCCAAGTCATCTAATGGGATTTCCTTAATTTTTTGACTTGCTGGATGACAAGATCAGAATCCAGAGTTGGTATGAAGTTGACACGTAGCCTAGAGGGCAGGTGGAGGGGACAGCAGATGGATTTGGTCTCTTTAAAGTTTTTGTTTACTGCCTGTCTGGAGCTTTGACAAAGCTCTGTCATGCCCTTATGCTGATTACCTTCTTGTAGAACAAGAGGTATTGACTAATGAATGAATGATGTGCAGTCCCTAACCCTTCCAGAGAGCAGCCTTAAAGAGCGCTGTCTTTAATACACAGATTCTTCTTTCTCTCTCTCTCTCCACTACAGGCTTCTCTGCAGAATGTCAAGCAAAGATCGACACATTGATTCTAGCTGTTCGTCGTACATCAAGACGGAACCGTCGAGCCCTGCCTCTCTGACGGACAGCATCAACCACCACAGCCCCGGTGGCTCCTCAGACGCCAGCGGGAGCTACAGTTCCACCATGAATGGACATCAGAACGGGCTGGACTCACCTCCCCTCTACCCTTCAGCCACAGGGCTTGGGGGCAACGGGCCGGTCAGGAAACGGTATGATGACTGCTCCAGTACCATCGCTGAAGATTCACAGACCAAGTGTGAATATATGCTGAACTCGATGCCCAAAAGACTGTGTTTGGTGTGTGGTGACATTGCATCAGGGTACCACTATGGAGTGGCTTCCTGTGAGGCCTGCAAGGCTTTCTTCAAGAGGACAATTCAAGGTTGGTTGTTCTTTAAGCTTCTTTTCTCTCTTTTGCTCTAATAGTGCGATCCTTGACTCAGTCCTGTTAGGACTTCAGGCTATATCTTTTCATTCTTCATAGTGTTTAGTCCTACAGAAGTTACTCATGAAAAAGCCTCTTTGGGCTTCTTTAGGAAAGAAGCCACATTGATTTTGATTACGAAAAGTAGAAAAACATTGAAGCCATCTGGTGCACATTCAGATTTGTTTTCTGTATGAATTTCTCATGGACTCCCATAAATGATTGTTGAGTAGAAAACTGATTATTTTCCAAAGGTTGTCATGGATGCCTCTTGAGCACACCTTTTGGCTGGCACACAGGGATCACACTTGCGTTTTACTCCTGGTTATACCACTACCATACTGGAAATTGTTACAGAAATCCAGCTTATTTTGGTTAAAACACTAGTACATTTGAAATTGGAACAAGATCAAATGGTGTAGTGCTTTGTGAGTATCAGTGTATGAATAACTGGTCAATACGATAGACAGTGGCCTTAAACAGGTTCAACAACTATCTATAAGATCACATTCTAAGGAGCATAAGTTGGCAGCTTTTGGTATCTGCCCAGTACTTTGTACTCATCTGCTCTTGATACCTGTTACAAATACACCACATATTTTGTCATAAGTCAGTACTAATGGGATAATTTTCATAACCCCTTGTTCTAGCATCAGAACCAATGGAGACAAAAGAACCTTCTACTTTGATTTAGATATCATTCTTTCAAGTATAATTGGAGGTGCTTTATTTAAAGAACATGAGGCCAGGCTTGGCCTGCACAGGAATATAGTGTCACCTTAAATTAAACTCAAACTTCAGAGACTAAAATTAGGTTGCTAAATCTAAATTTAAGCTCTTCAATAAAACCTGCTTGATTTTTCATAGATGTTGAGCACCTGGAATTCTCAGGGAAGACAATGCAACCTGGTGGCATACTTTTCTTTTTAGAAAATAGTTACATGAAGGATAATAAAGTTGATTTCAGATTGTTACGTCATATAACCCAAAGTTTGAAACATTTGATCAAGTTTTCTTAAATACAGCATTTCCAATATTTAAAGTAAAATTAATAAGGGAAATGTTATAATGTTTGCAGCTAGTAAACAAACATACCTGTGAAGATTCCTAGTGCCTGGACTCATATGTAAAATGGGCAGCATGCTCATTTCAAATTTTTGTGTTGGAAAAAGTGGAAAAAAAAAAAAAAAGAGGTGATTTCATTTGACTTTCAAGAACGTTTTCCAAAAACCTCAAAAAAATGTTTCCAGTGAGCAATTTATATTTTGTGCTTGCTAAACTTCAACTGGCAAGTCTGTTGTTATAAATGGTATTTTAATTGCTGTGTGATAGCTTGTCCTATAGAACTGAACTGATGCACAGTTATTTTAGTTGTATTTTGAGCCACAGAAACGTCAGCTGATGGAAGTGTTGACTTCTGTCAGTAATGGGTAGCCTGCAATTTTACACTGCACCATAGACAGCAAGTTTCTGGACGTGGAAGCACAAGACAGGGGCGTCGTTCTCCAGATTAGCATGCTGGACTTGGCCACACAGCTCAAGATAGAACTGGCAGCTGTACCAACAGTCTCAGTGTGGTTAGAGCGCTTGCTGCATCAGCAGGTGACAGTGCTGTGAAGACAGGAAAAATAACGCAGTAAGGCAAAACCAAACATCAAATGGAAAAGCAGTAATGAGAAAACTAAGAATAGGATGTTTGTTACCATCATAATGTTGTGGCAGCATCTTCAGAAATGGTGCTGACTAAACTCACAGATCTACTAAGAGTTTTCCAATACTATCCAAAGTAGTGGAAGCTACTTATTTGGGTGAATCAAACCATGGATTGTGGTAGGTGGCAAGAAGTATAAAAGAAAAAGTTACTCGTGTTTTGCATGGGCAGATCCTACCTTGAAGCTTGTGTGAAGAATAATTCCCCTGAGATTTCTTTGCTTTCGATGATAGAATTTAGTCTCAGTGTTCCTAGATGTCATTCTTCCCTCTATCACTTCACTTCCTGGTTCATACCACATACTATGTCTGTTTTTAAAGGTTGCTGCATAACTGCAAATAACAAAATTGGGAAACAGAAAAAAACCCAAGAAATTTATAAGTACAGAAGAGTAAACCAGATTACCTGAAGTGTTAAATTCTATAACTGTGCATTTGTAAGGATAACATGTCTTGGCTTAAAGAAGCGCTTATTTTAAATGCTAATAATTGTGATGGGTTAATTATAGATTCAGTAAAAATGAATGTTTGACTTTTCCCAGACCTTTCTTGTTTATCATTCATCAGTTACTAAATTAGCTCAGACTCATAGAACCCAAGTGCTGCTCCTGTTGAAGTCATGGGCAAAACTGCCCTGACTTCAGTGAGCTCAAGGCTGAGCTGGTAAAGTTAGATTATGAAGCACATCTTGTGTTCACGTGAGACCTCATGTCCTTTCCGCTAAGTCAATGGGAGTCTTTCCATTCTTTCCATTTCAGAGGAGTCTTTTGAAAGCCACAGGCAGCTGTGCAGTATCTCTACACCACCAGCATCTGACATAAGACAAAGTGCATCACAGGGTGCCTAGCAACCCCTTACATGAGGTGAATATCACTCTAATGTAGAGCATACACCTGTTTTTAAGGGTAATGGAGATTATCATTCCCTTTCCGGCAATTTAGTCTAAAGATGTCTTTTCCTGGCTGATGGATTTCTCTTCATCCTCTTACTGCCTCTTGCAGTCCCTGCTAATTTTCTTAAACGTGAAGAAATTAAATGAACACTGTCTTGAATAATAAGGAGGAGTAATTTTGTCTTTTTTGAAATATATATTTTTAACATAGCACAGACATATATTTGGGGCTGTGGTTAAAGAATGCATAGATTACAATAAAAATCAGTGATGTTAGGAAAAAAATTAGAAACAAGAAATTACCTGGCCAAAACCCCAAAACAAAACCCACCAAAAAAGGCAGCTGAGTATATAAAATTGGTGTCTTCTTAGGTCATAGCAGAATCTGATGATGTTCTGCCCCTTTTTTGTGACACATCAGGGCTAGGAGAACTGAATGTTCTCTGCTCAGCCTAGTACTCAGCTGCAGCTCTCAGTTTGCTTCTGGGATAATTTACGTGGTGGCTGATTGCAAACATCTCACAGAAACACACACACAGCCAAATCTTCCCAAAAATTGGCTTAACATCAGCCACAGGAGAAAATAGCAACGTCTAAAAATAGTTAGAGGTCCATTGATTTTTAGGGTCTCCACAGTTTTTGCTGTGCTGCTGCCTTACTTTGGAAACTCCAAGTGTTCATTAAAAGAAGGAAAGCGAAACAGCATTTTCACTTTTCAGCTGGGTGCAAAGTCTTATGTTCAGTACAGAGGTCTTGTACTTACTAGATATTTTGCGGTGACAATTTAGCGTAAATACATGTCTCATTATTTGCTCAGTTATCATAAAGTACACGTTTTGCATGAATAATATGGAATTTTTCAGTGCCTGTAACTTAAACATTTCTGCAAGCAGACTGAAATGGTATTGTTGCTTTCAGTAAGAGGACGATGGGACTTAAGAGATTCAAAGGCAGTTTATTACTTTGTTTTATTTTTTAGCCTTCATCTTTCTAAAGTAATGGTCTGCATCTAGACAGTGTTCTTGCTTCCTCCTTCTAAATCTTCAGGGCTGTCATCTTTGGACTCTTTAAACTATCATGAAAAGACAGTGTGAAAAGCCTAGGTATTGATAGGTTGCCTTCCTCATAAGGCTTGCTCCAAACCTGTCAGAGCTTACTTTGGGCAGTGTTTTCCCATAAAGGCTGAAACATTTTGCATTCAATAGCCCTTGTTATTCTTGGGCTTTGGTTTGTTTGTTTGGGGTTTCTTTTGTTTATATATTGTTGTTTTTTAAGGGAAAAACTGTTGGATGAGCACTATTGAGACAGATATCTTACGTTTATATACAGAGTGAATAAAGCAATGGGTAGTATGTAGCCCTGGAATCATACCCTCACTGTCTCATTCAGTAGGTTTATCCTTAAGAGTTGTTGCCTGTCCGTGTCTCCGAAAAAGAGCAAGATATATTCCATCTTGGGAATACTGTTGTCTTTTGTGTGATTATGTGAACTCACCAAGACTGTCATCTCATTTTATGCCTTCAGCTCCACAGTTCTGCTGTAGTGTACTTCCTGTGGTCTGCAAAGCCTGCCCAGGCTAGGAGCTAGATTAAACTGCTTGGTACTTTGTTCGCCTTTTTGGTTGCTCACACTTGTTTTTACTCCTTTTAGCGTTCAGGTTTTTCAACCCTCCTTAGAGTGCTTACTCATTACTGAGCCAACTGGATCTGTAAATATACAAATGCTTTGCAATAAATGTTTGTTTGGGTTTTTTTTAAATCAAGAAGTTTTTAATCAGGAAAGTTAGAACTAGCTATGTAAATTCAGATAAGGCAACCTAAAGTTTGCTTCAAAGTTGACCATGACTGAAGTGGCTTCCAAAGATTAATTTGCATCTCTCAAAGCTGACTCCTATAATACTACACATCATTTTTGTGGAGTAAATGGAAGGAAATTAAGTAAGATTTTATGGCTTTTCAGCATCTTTACTGGTAGCTAAAATTATAAAGTTTTTTATAGGAAGGTAGGGTGGAGGCTTGCATCTTGATGCAATAGTTTTTGGACCTTGGTTCTGTCCCAAAGATGCCAGCCCTCCAGTGAACCTAACACTAAATGTCACATGAATATATCATTACCTGATGAAATCATTCACCTTCCTTATATAAGTGAAAGTCTGTGTATCAGCATTTCTTTCAAAGAAGATTTTTAAGTAAGCAGTAATAGCTATCTTCCCTTTTCCCCTGATTTCTCTCTGCCTATGGGCTAACCAAACTAGCGAGTATTTTTAACTCCTTCCAACATGTCTTTTCGTCCTGTCCTAATGTCATTGTGTAATTGTGGCAGCCAAACAAGGTAAGCCAATAAAATATAACCACACTGAAATCTGAAAACCAGAGAAAAGTTTAAAAGTGTACAGATGGTTCTCTCCTTCTTACTATCTCTGCTTTCCTTAGAGCCTTGTAAGTTGTATGCTGTATTTAGATTATTAGGAAATAAGAATGAGCATCCTGTTTTGGGCATGGCTATTTCAAACCCATGAGAAAAAGTCATACGCTGTTTACAAATAGTACTGGTCTAGGGTGTATGTGTGTATATATATAGCGTGTGTGTATGTACATATGTATGTGTATATATATATGTATATGTGTACCGTATATATATGTATATATACACACACACCCTCTACCAGTACTGTTTATAAGCAGCATATCTTTCTGATATGCTGTTTATGCTTATATGTGTCTATACTTATATATATATATATATATATATATATATATATATATATATATATATATAAAAAAAAAAATTAGGGCTGGATCTCTATTTGTTATAAACATCCCTGAAAGCTTCCAGCCTACTTATGAAGCTCTGTCTATTCGAAACTAGAGACATGAAGACTCAGCAAGTGATTTATTTCAGTGTTTGGTTTGCAGCTTTGCAGACTGAGATGTTCTGTGTGCTCATAAACAAGCAATGACAATTTCCCATGATACCTTGATAGAATGTATCAAAATCAACCTAGATAACATACCAGTAGGAACAAAATATAGAAAGGTTTTGCTTTTCTGACTTGGACAACTCTTCAGCGACTCTCAGGTGGCAGGAGACTGGTTCTGTTTGTGTCTTCAAAGCATTGATTCTCTCTTAAGATGACCCAAATGCCCTTAATTTCTCTTGAAGATAAAGAACTTGACTCCAGTGGTAGTGCCTCACACTGAAAATTGCAGTGGTTTTCATGATGCTGGAATCCCATTTGCATGAAGTTACAGTCTGATGCAAAAATGTTATGTAGTCAGGTGAACTAGCATCACTTTTACATTTTCCTTTTAAATCTCCATTGATGTGGCTTTCTAGGAATAAAAGAAAAAGAAATAAACCCTACATTTTAGAAGTTCTGAATATATTATAGTTCAGTAACATAATACATTGGTTTCTTTTAAGCAACTCAATATAGTAATTTCATTTAAAATGTACTTTTGTGCTGGTTATGTCAGTCTGTCAAATACCATCTTAAACTATATATTTATTATATATACATATACACACTAGCTGATGCTTCTGATTTTCTTACTGTAACACGAAAGGCAACACAAGGAACTGGGGCACAAATATAATCCTTCATACATGGTCCTACCATTAAAAAAAATACATATTTGAGATATTTAGGAACCATATTCTGTAACTCTGCCTATGCAGTATTGTTTCTGAAGTCACGAAGAATGGTGGATACAGTCAACAGCTCCAGATTACATGCAGGAGAATTCATAGGTCTGTAACTCGTAGAGCTATCTACAGTATCAGGTGAATCCATTGAAAGATTTGTCAGCACAAACTGGATTCAGTTAGGTTCAAATCCAGCCTCATTCCAACCTTGACCACATTTCTGAAACCTTATTGATAAGATTACTCGTACTTGTGAAAATATTTACTTAAATTCATGTGAGTTCTGACTGCGGAGTGAGGAAAGAGAATCTGCAAGAGCTGAAACTTTAACCTGAGAGAAAGTAATTTTACTTTCCTCTGTTCAGCTTTGCTAAGACCTATAAACATCACAGATGTTTTCAAGTCCATCTGGGACTTTTTCTGTATCCTTCTTTCCCCAAGTTAGCCCATGACTATTTCCAAAAGCACCCAATTCTCAGTTTCTCTTAAACCACAACACTCAAGAACAGTTTTTCTGTTCTGACTGGGTTATATATCAAAATGTGACCTAACGTACTGTAGTGCACTCTGCGTTGGTTTAGATTCTTCGGTCTCTCTTCAAAAGACTTTTCTTTTGTTAATTCCCATATGACCTACAGCTGTAATCCTTTCATTTTCTAGAGTCCACAGAGAAGCCGGTGTATTCCTTTGGGTCTTTCACCCAGGAAAAATGAATGAAGGTGGTACCTGGGGTAAATGTTACTGCAGAAAGACTGAAATCCAGTGGTGCAGTAGCCTCTATTAAGAATAATAACATTTGCTTTTTAAATACAAGTTCTTGGAAAAAGTGTAGCAGGTTACAGAAGCTCAAGGAGAAAGTCTGGGAGAAAAATGGGGCATTATTGAATATAGGTAGAGATACTGAAACATGGTTTTGTGAGCTGATTATAGCATAAAATTATGACACTGAAAGAATAAATAATTCCCCTCTGTTGGTTTACCTTTTTTTTTCTTTTTTATTTTTTCTTCTGGCCCTAAATTCCCACATATCAAAAGTTTCAATATTGGTATCCTCAACATTCCTCCTGTTTTTAGAAGTAGCTCATGGCCTGTCTTTCCAAACGTGTTTTCACCCTGTATCTCAGTCTTCCTCATGTCTTACCCTTGTCCACAGATTTTCTGAGCATATTCCATTAGCTCATAGCCATCCTTTTACGTCTTTGGTGTCACAATATCAAATGTTGCAGTGCGAAAAGGAAAATACTGCTTCTGCTAAGAATTGCTGTCTGCAGCTTCTATTCTTGTCAGTATTTTTGGAAAAGAGAGTCCTCTGTTTCAGCCTGTCACATGGACTGGAGCCAGTTTCTAGAGCCAGCTTTGCACTCTTTATACCTGTGAGGTTTTAAAGTTGTAGCTGCTGATGACAGTAACTTCATCTGGGATAAGATGCTAAGGCGTAAGACTCAGTGCTTTTAGTGGCCTCTTCATCATGGTTCTCCCTTCTTGGCTTCTGTTACCTTAAGTGTTGGTTACCAGTTCCATGCAAGAAGTGGCCAAAATGGTTTTGAGAACCTTGGCTAAGTCCACTCGTTTGGCTGGCTTGTAAAGCCATTCAGTAAGTCTCTGTACTATAAAAATCATGCTATGACTCCACATCTCAATTCAGGTGACCTCCAAACCTCATCTGTGAGGTGAAAGAAAGGTATCTTGGCCCACTTACCCTCGAGCTGTGTGTGAAGATCTGACAGTGAAGTGTCTAAAACCAGAAAGCCTGTTATGCAGTGTAAGTGTTAGGAACTCACCTGCTATCTCAAGATGTAATGGCATCATATTTTTAGTGAGTACATTGCTCTCAGTAGGCACAGTGTGTTTTAAGTGTTTTCTTACATTTTCCTGAGGTAGTAAAGTTTAGCAAGTTAGTAGAAAAAGGGAACTGTTTTTAAAAGAAGAGAAAGAAAGGGGACTTGCGTTGGCATAAATCCCATTGTATTATTAAAGCACAGGGTAGCGTGTTTGGGGAGTGAAGATTTGACATATATTTTTATTTTCAAACATCATACTAATTTACATTACTCAGCCGTTTAACTGCCAAACTGTAAAAGTCCATTATGCTACTGAAAGGAATATACAAATTATCCCCTGGCACTTCAGACAGGAGTTTTACATATACACTGTTACTCCATCAGCCAGAGCTGCATGATTCTATTAAAGAGTAAGTGAGAAAATTATATTGCCTGCAAACTAATTGTACAAAAGACTCTGAAATAAGTAATCAGAGCCCAGTCCTTTCTGAAAACCAGCCAGGAGATATTATAAATTGCTCGATTGTTCTTGTCAGCACAGTTTAAAGACTCGGAACTGCCATGCTGGTTTTGTTTGCTGTGTAACACAGCTTCTTCTACAACTGTTGACAGGGCTGGGCAAACTCAGCATGCATTCTTACTAGCTGCTCAGTTCCAGCCTCTAGCATCATGCAGTAGACAAGGAAATGGTAGGGCTTACTTCTGAATCTACCTCATTGTACTAAAATGCAGGTCTGAGCATACTGAATAGGTGTAGAGTACCTGTGAAGCTGTACAGATTCTCAGGCATCTCTTAAAATAATTTGTGTCTTTATTCTTGGTGTATAGAAGTAAATAAATTGTGAGAGCTATAGTGACCTGCACTGTGCAGTAATTTTAGGTTTTTACCAAATACATATCCACTGATACTTTGAGTGCTAGGTAAAACACATTTTGTACATACCCTTCACAGAATTCCATGAGGATTGTCTTTTCTAAGGAAAGCTCACTAACAGAAATTAAGTGTATCCATGGGATATTTGAGAAAATACTGCATTCATATATGAAGTGATGACAAAGGGATAAGTTTCCTTGAACTCTTACTGTGGTCTAGCAGTATTCTAAAATGCAGGAACACTTTAGGGAAACTAGCTATGGCCACTGGTAAGATGTGGATCTTTGCTGCAGCAATAAACCCAGTTACTGTAACTCTGCTGAGTTCATTGAAGGAACTCTCCAGCATCTTCCAAGTTTAGCTAACATAAAAAACTAAGATTGAATATCTACTGTAAAATATAATTCATTAAAGCAAAACAGCCTGAATTGATGGAAGATCCACCCTCTGAGCTAAAGTATTGGAATTTAAGTGACTAGAATGAAAGCTCATTTTAGAGTTCTTAGGTGGCAAGAATTTGCAGAAAAAATAAGTTACGTTGTCTCTGTGCAATGTGCTGCACACTACAGATCTTTGCCATACTTCAGAGGATTTTGCACAAAACTGGAATGGCAGGGTATGCATTAGAAATGTCTGCTTTGGGAAATAAGCAGTCTTGCTTGTATTTTACTGGGTTTGAATACTACTCTGTAGTGTTGACATCCATACCTTTGTCATCTGCACCTTTGCACAAGGGCTCTATAGTGGGAGTGCCCCACTTGCCTCAGTGGAGAGCTTTGCTGGTTGAAGTTCTGTGTTGTAATCTCAGTCTTGTTTTAGATGAAGATTGTTTCTGACCTTGTGCAAAGATATCTTTGATCTTGTCCAAAGCAGCTCTGATTCCCTGTTTCCTTTTTTTTTTTTAAATAGGGATAGTAATACATTTATTAATATAATATGATGAAGTTAATTAGATACAATTTGTGGAGGTCTTTGAAGGTCTCCCTGTGTAGCGGTTGTGCCTCACTAAGAGTGCCTCAGTGTGTGAAAGGGTAATGTGTTTTTTTTTTCCTAAGCTTGCACTTTCTACCCTTTCCTGTGTATCCTTGCAAAATTGTTATTTCCCAGTTTCACCAGTTCACGTTGGAAGTAAGTTTTGCAGGAAATGTTGTGCTGAATTTCCTACCCACTGTATCCTTAACCAACTTTCTTCTCAGGAGGTAAGGAAGGGGAAGAAGACAAAGCTGAAGTTTGAGTTTTGTCACCAAGAACCATTAGCATTCAGATGTACCAAGATCTGCTTTATTCATCAGCATAGTTAAGTCAGTTATGCAGCAATGTTTAGGAGGAAGAAAGCCCACGAAGTCCTCAAAGGTTGTGCAAAGTATGCTGTACTGGCAGAATACACATTGCAGCGTGTACCACCTCCTTTATCATAAATACTTAACCAATTTTCAATAGATGTAAGTGGTTTAAGTATTACTTCCTGTTGAATTAGCAGTTGTTGAGCATTTGAGTCTTTGTGCAATCCTGCAATCCACTAATGTGATATTTAATGAGGAGACATCAGTCTGGAGAAAGGTAGTCAATATAAATCAGTGTTTACAAAGTGTGATTAACTCTGAAATATTTCATCAATGCTGTGGTCCCAGGCAGGCTCAATGCTAATTATTAGAATCTGCACATGTTTCAGGGGACTTTGATGGACCCTGAGTGCAGCCAACATTGGAGCAGCAAAATTGCAATTATGCGTGAACTGCCTCTGATGACAATTTATGCATTTGGTGTGATGACCTCTTGCTTCCCAAGAGGGCAATAAACAGAATGCATTTTCATTAAGATACTAATGCACTTAATCACAGGGAGAAAGGGTTAGAAAATAAAGAAATACCTTTAAAGCAAGATGTGACAGGCTGATGGGGAAGATGCTTTATTTAGAAGTCAGTTTCCTGGTGAAACTTGTGATGGCTGCAAAGTCTTGTCATACTGAATGTAGTCATGTGCAATAGGATGCGTGGCTGGGCAGATGGATAAGCTGAGCTAAGATGTTCTATGAGAAGTGCAGGGGTACTGGGGCAAAAGAGAACAGATGTTCTCCCATTTGGTCTTGGGTACCCAAAGATGTGACCTAAAAAACTGTATGAAAATTACTCATGTATTTTACCCATTTGTCTTCAGGCTTTATTTATTTATTTATTTTCGTTTTGAGGATAGGTAATATTTACTAAGCAATAGCAAAACCCATAGAGACACTGTTTTGCCCAGGAGGGCTCACGTTTAAGGATCTAGCTAGTTCTAGGCTAAAGGAATGTTGGGGGAGGCAGAGGTATCAGCCCAGTTTTTGCAGTTCTGATAGTTTGGTAGTAATGACACTCCTTCTGATGCCTCTCAGTTCAAGAACTCTGTTTAAAGTATAGAGAGAAGGGGAGAGATCATGGCAGCTGTAGAACGTGCTAGATGTGGTGGCAGCAATGTTGGTTAGCCCTGCCTGATAGCACGGTGCCTGGTGCTGTGGAAGAAGAAGGGTGAAGCTCCACAATACTCGTTACAGTTGATTGAGCAGTAAAGCACAACAGCTTCCTATTCATATTCTAGGCAAAGCAAGATTGAGTTGGTGGCAAAAGGGAAACAAAGAGTGCTCAGGCTAGGAGCCGATGCATGTGTCTTGGTACAGACTATAAATGGTAAAGTTTCCTTGTCCTATTATTCTACCAGCAATAATAATCACAGACTGGTTTGGGTTGGAAGGGACCTTAAAGCTCATCCAGTTCCAACCCCCTGCCAGGGGCAGGGACACCTCCCACTACAGCAGGTTGCTCCAAGCCCCGTCCAACCTGGCCTTGAACACTGCCAAGGATGGGGCAGCCACAACATCTCTGGGTAACCTGTGTCAGTGCCTCACCCCCCTCACAGGGAAGAATTTCTTCCTGATGCTATCCTTAAACTTGGCTTTTCCTTTTTACATGAAAGGTCTTTCCTTTCTATAGCACTGTTTACTCTTGATACATTCCCAAATTAAGCACAACATCAGTTGCATGCATACTCATATATCCATTGTGCTGGTCAGAGATCCTGAATACCACTCTTTTCCTGTGTTTCCTTTTCCAGGTAACATAGAGTACAGCTGCCCAGCAACGAATGAATGTGAAATCACAAAGCGCAGACGCAAGTCCTGCCAAGCCTGCCGCTTCATGAAGTGTCTAAAAGTTGGCATGCTGAAAGAAGGTAAGACTGAGCAAGTCAATATGTATCTCTCTGCAAACACAAGCAATTGTAGGGCAACCAGCAAAGAAGAGAGGTCGGTGAGTGTTCTAATCAGTCATTGTAAAGGCATTTTTCATGTATGATTGCTCTCCCTGACAGTCTGCCTCTAAGCTGTGGAATCACAGTATATCTACATACAGTTCATCTTCTCTGGAGTATTTCTATCTGTAGTACAGCGAAATGTACCCCAGCATCCAGTCTCCTTCGGCAGGTAACTAACAGAATAATCATCAGAATATATCCTCTCATTTTCCATCATGAATTCTCAAAGGCTTCTTTCCTCTGTTCCTTATCCACTGTCAGTCTGTCCCTGTTCTGACAGAAGCACACACTGTGCCTTATTTCCCCATTGTTACTCTTCATTTGCTCAGGACAAATGAAAGATTACTTCTCACTTTAACAAGTATAAATATAGAGTATGTCTGTTGAAGTTACTGTAACTACACTGAAGCAAATAATGGCACACAGAAGAAGAGAATCCACCCCCCTTTTTTCTTTCTTAAAGCATATGAGAGCCCCCTGCCCCTCACTGTAAGTATATGTTGACTTTTTAATTCATTAGTTGCATTTTGAAGGTACTGAATAATAGGTAAGTGTAAAAAAAAAAATTTATTGTAGTGCACTATTATTACCAAGAAGGAATAACAGAAGTTGTCATGGACTTCTGAGCTAGATAAGCTTTTAAAATAAAATCAAATGTGAAGTTTTCTAAATATTGCCTCCAGTGAAGAGTATTTTTGTGCTAAGCAACCGCTTTAAAATAGCCCCATGCAATTTTGCTTTGTCAGTGCTTAAAAAGTTAGCTTTAACAGATGGCTGGGTTTTGCAAATCATTTAATGGTGTTTTAAAACAGGTTGAAGTATACAGCTCTTAGGTTAAAATCCAAGAACAACATAGACTGGTGGAGAGATGATGGACAAATTAGGTATATCACATACCTACAGACATATTCTTATTGGCTTATACTTACTAAGAATAAACCTTGTTCTGTGCAACTGCTTTGGCAGATGCTATGATCCTGTGAGCCAAATCCTGCTGTCCTTAGTCTTACTTGAGCAAAACTACTGTCAGATTCAGTGGGGATTTTACCTCGGTAAGAATGGCAGGATTTGACCGTTTCTTCCTGTGGTGATGGAAGGTTTCATTACTTGCCAAAATCCTCATGTAACTGACCACTAGGAGGGTTTAAGTAACCACTAGTTACTTAAAGGTGTAATTGTGATGCTTAGATAAACTGTAGAAAGAAAGGAATGTTTGAGGATGGCATCTTTTGAGAGGGACCGTGGTTCTTAACATCTTTTAGTAAGTCAAGGCCCCTTATCGCTGGTAACCTAATATACAGATATATTGGGCAACTTGTTTGAACACAACAGTGCTACCAACAGTACATACAGGTGAATTAATTTAGACATTTTCTTTTAAATTTTGAGGGCACCATTGCATATCCATTAACATATATATTTAAAGAGTCTAGTCTGTGTGCAGCTTCTGGGCTGCACGAGGAAATGATGTGGCTCTTCTACAAATGAGTAATTACCTCAGTAACCAAAACTATGCACAGATTTACTGAATTTCTGCATATGATTTTGGTAACTGAGGTAATTTAGATAGACAATTCAGATGCACATTGTGAGTCAGGCTTTTTGCATCCATGATCATTGTCCATGGATGCAAATCAGCCCCACAAGTTTTCTTAATTGGAATTTCATAAATTTTTTACCCTAAAAGTACATACCTTTTTCTGAACAAAGAAATGCCAAAATAACTAATTCCTTTGAAAAGAAGATTCCTTTGTTAGCCCCACTCCTGGGCACATTATAGTTCTTCCACTCTTATTTGGAAGGGACCTTATGTGAGTTTTTCTGTTAAAACACAGATTTTTACTTTCTAATTACTGAGTCTTTCATCTAGGGGAGAGTTAGTTTATCTCCTTTTCAGGTATTGCTTACCTGCTACATAATAGGACAACCTAAAAAACCCAGGGTGTTTTGGTTTGTTTCCTGTTTTAGTGGCTGCTTTTACTTTTGAAACCACTCCGATTTATAGTGCATCTTCAGGACTGTGCTTGGAATAGATATTTCTTCTCTTTTTTTCGTGTAGAAGTAGTTTTGGAGACAGGTGGTGATGTTTTTACCTATGGGGTAGTCTGGAGATGAATTTTGGGCTTTGACTGCATCCTTTATGCACAGAGCGAAGAATGACGATATGCTTATTTCTTTCATGGGTAAGGTGTTGTAAATTTATTGATTAGCATGGATTTGCACTGAGCTGAGCTAATTCCTGCTGTATCTTAAATGTTTCTTTATGTACAGACAAGGATTTCAGTCCCATGCAGCATGTCAAGAGATCATGCTGCAGTAAATCTATTCAAATGTAAACCTGTTCAATTCAATTACCAGTTTATAATACAATTTGCTGCTGCAGCTTCCACGTTTGTCACAGCAGTCTCTACATGCTGATGGCACAGCATGCCTGGAAATTGACAGCCCAAATCTATTTACAAAAAAAATTTTGTTGCAGACCTGAAATAAAATCAAGTTTAAGCAGCTTTGAGAGGAGCATCATGTTCTTTACAAGAAGCGCACATCTGCCAGGTGCAGAAGTGTGCATTATCTCCAGAAATCTTACTGTGTTACTGGGGAGTTTTCTTCTAGAAATTTTCCTCAAGAAACAGTTTTTTCAATGTGAAACAGTTATTGTGCTTTTTTTTCTTCACATTTGGAAAGCCTTTATTACTTTTCATTCATTTTGTGAGTTGTCATGTAAAATTCATTATAGAAATCACAGCGCCTGGGAAAAGATCCTGAGTTTTATTTTTTGCTTTTAGGACAGTCTGAAAGCCACTTGCAGTATAGTGGCTTCTCTTATGACAGCTGCATGTTAAATCATTTATTGTGGCAAGATAATGGTGCTTTTCATCCAACATTCAGTGTTTCTGCAAGAGACCCAGTGTTAAGAGTTTAGGGCCGAGTTTTGGGGTCAAACCCTTGGGAGGGAATTGGATTTTTTGTCACATGTAATACAGGGTGGAGTGTGAAATTCCACTACATACTCTCAAGAGTGGCAATAGGGCATAGCCAGCAGCACCTACATCAAGATCCTTAACAATTTATAAGTTGTGGACTAGAAGCTAGAGAAGGAAGGGTAAAGCAATGTCACACTGTGCTGAGCTGGAGTGGGATTGAAATGCTGTCTCCTGTTTGCCTCTCCTGTTCAGTAGCACAAGAAACTTAGCTACAGACTGATCCAGAGGAGCACTTTGGTTTAGCCCATGGACTGTTACTTAAAAACATCAGTCTAGGTGTATGGACTTTTTCTGAGTATACGTTATGCTTTGTACTAAAGCATCAGGAGATGATGATGAGCTTTTTTAAGCACATGATAAATATGACGGTGTCATATTTTCATTTCCTTTCTTAGGTAAAGGTTGTTGGCAGCACAGCAGAATGCACTTTACTCTTTTTACACTTTTAAGCAAGAAAGTTTGCAGTTTTCTATTTCCAATTTTGAGTGACAGTGCTATAAAAAAAAAATACCACATTTTCAAAGATCACAATTGGTTCTTTCTCTTGAAATAGTTTCTTTGTGCTTGTGATTTGGTGGATTCTCTCAGATTCACAAGAACAGATGAAGCAACATAAAAATTCTTGTGTATTCTAAGGAGAACCTTTTCAAATGTATCGCCAATGATTTCTTTAAATAATATTGCAATTGCTAAAAGGGACGAGGATGGGGGGAGAAACAACAATTTGCCCTTTTTAAAAATTAACGCTTTTAAGACATTCTTTAGTTCTCAGTTCTGTTTAATCACACTTTGGTGGTTGCTGTAAGTGGTAGAATTAAATCTGTGTTCACATGCAAGATCAGGTGTTTTAGTTATTTTCTTTAAGCTGTTTTCCTGGAGTGAGAATAAAGGGGTTGTTTTGGGTTTTCTAAGAAGGAAATTGGATGTAAAACTATGTAAGTTGATATGGGAAATCATGGGTAAATAACTGGCATTCTTCTACTGCTAGTTGATCTGCTTGAATTCTACTTTTAGTCTTCCATTAGTACTGTATGCATGCCTTTTAATGTCCTTTCTGTGGGACTCCTTACAGGCGTGTGTCTCTGATAGAAGATACTATTTCAAGCTTATTATAGCTGCCCATGTGAAATAATTCCGCTGGACTAATTATTCCGAAATAAAATCATTTTTTCTTTCAGATGCTGAGTTCATATAACTGTCTTTCCAGGAGGTTATTCTGTAGGTTTCTATTTTCTCCATGGAGGCAAAGCCATAGCTTCAGCTTTATCTGTCTCTACACTGTAGCAAGGTTAAAAACTTCAGTTCAGAGGGGAACCTACTGAGTGGCACTAAGGCAGCTTAGTTAGACAGTCTGAAATACTGTATCCTGTTGTAGCTCTTGGTTCTGAGCAGTGCTAGTTCATACTTAACACAGGACTGTTGACACCAAAGCATCTTCCATATATCTCTCATCTCCAATACCTGAGATACCTGAATGATTTCAGAAGTTTTATGGGTGATAAAAGTGGCAGTGCAGTGCAGCGCAGTGGCAGTGGCTGACCTGCATTTCTTGTTATTTCAGTAAGTGTAGTTCATAACTGGGTGATGCATAAGGAAACAAATTGAAGTTTATTTGAAAACTAAATCATACCATTGTGAAATGGCAGAAAATTTGGGTTGCTTCACATAAGTAAGTTTGTATTTTCCTTAGGAATGGGTGGCCTTTGCAAATGACCATCAGTCATTTTGTACCCAATTTGAATAGAAGGAGTGACAGAACTCCAGCTTAATTAGTCCAGCTATTGAAAATGGGAGGCCATAGCCTCACCTGCTATTAATGGAAACTGGCTTAGCTACATCAGATTACTCTTTGCAGGTTCAGCAGTCTCTGTTATGGGTAAATCAGCTATATACCTTTTCATGTCTGTAAACCTTATACCTTTGCTGGTATATTAGTAGTCATTGAGCTCAGGAAATGAACAGAAACTCTCCAAGCTTATCAGCTGTCAGTGCTGACTTGAGTGTAAACCTTTCCATCATAGTAGTGCAGTTAGTGTATTGTACTTAGCTCCCCACTGAGTAGCCCTTAACACTTCTCAGTTATGTTTACTTGGTTTATGTAAAAGGTTTCACACAGTCCCTCGAAGTGACTTCAGCACCCCTAAGGCAGTGGTCAGAGCCTGCCTTGTGTGTAAAGGAATTCTGTGTTTTAATCTCTTTTCATTTGGCACTGATGTGTATAAAAGCTATTGCTGACAGTTTTTAAAATACTTGAATATTTGAGATGGTCAGGGTACTGTAATATATGAGATTGTTAATATTATTTTTTTTCTTAACATGCTAAAACTGGGGTTCCCTAAAGTATTTTTTCTTCACACTTTAAGAGATTTCATTAATTCAAATTTGAAAATTAATTCTGATATAAGAATACCTCTTAAAGGGGTATGTGTGTTTTAAAGTGTAAATTACTGAGTTTATTATGCAGAGATTACTGTGTGAACATCTTTGACTTGTGTTAAGCAGCAGATCGGATTAAATTATCATATTGATCCTTTCTGGTTTTGGCAATCTATGAAAATGAGTCCAATACAGCAAGGAGAACAGGCAGCTTTACTCTTTACGTAAAGAGATGCGTGATATGCACAGGAGCAGATTAATGGATTCTCTCTCAAAATGATAAATTAAGCCATTTTCTTTATAACTAAAAATGTGTTATCATCTGTGTTTTGAGGCTAGCGAAAAAGCCTGCTTAATAGGATTCTTCCTAACAACATCTCCTTTGAAAAGGCCTGTGCATAAGACATTGCCAAGGTAAATTTCTCTCACAAGTCTAATACTATCAGTCTGCCAAGAAGAAAGCAGAAATCATTGTGGAGGAAGTTTTAGTTTCTGCTGCCTTCAGAAATAAGAACAAAGGGAAGGAGAAAGCACTAATGGTATTCAAAGGAAATATTTCTCTACAGGATGATAGCTAATAGAGTGGCGTTGACCTCAGTGTTATTTCTTATGCTCTCTATTGTGATACTACACTTCAGGAGATCCTTCATTAATGCAGGATATTAAACAAAGCTCTTGTGTTACAAGAGTAAACACATCGTGTCTTCTATTGAAGTCTCTTCTGAATAGTGTCCCTTTTCTATATTTCAGTATAGGGAGTTCAGTTTCTAGTGCAGATATTTTTTTCGAGGTGTTTCTTTTCCCTTCTTCCTCCCTTTTTTCTCCCCCTTTCATCCTTTCCACCCCCCTTTCTCCTTGTCACTCCTTTCCCCCTTTTCTTCCACCTTTTCGCTTTTTCTTCCTCCCTTCAATTTCTCCCTTCCCTTCCCTTTTATTTCCCCCTCCCACCCTTTTATTTCCCTCTGTCCCTGTGCTCTCCCTTTCGTTTCTTTAATTCAACCTGTGCTTGGTTTAATCTTTACTGGGACCTGTTAAATCTCCTTGGAAACACTAGAAACTAATCTCTAAGTGTTGTTGGTGTTCATAAGTAGGCCTTTTTCCTCCTAACCAAAATGTGGCCTGATAGCCCAGTTCACACATTAGAACTGACAGCTCAATTTGTCTGCCCTAAAACATGGCTCAGGACTACCTGGTCTCTGTAACTGATGAGGAAGGACAAACTATTCAGCTGCAGGTTAGTGTTTATAGTGAGCCCAAGGAACGAGCGTTTCTATTCATCCATTTAAAAAATACTCCGGAAAAAGCAAATGTTGGAGGTGTGAGTATGCTTTCTGGGGTTAGAAATCACACCAGAGTACCTACAGCTAAGGCCAGCTGTAGACCTGAGAAGTTCTCGCAGTGCTTGTGTTGCAGTGTTGTGCCAGTCTGGTTTATGTTCTGCCTATGAGTGGTTTTGGTCAACGTAATCACTGGGAATGAAACAGAGACCTCCCAGCAATTCACTGTGCTCAGTCTTCAAAAAAGATTTCTCTCTTTCCGGATACAAATCTGTTTTGCAGTTGTCAATTTATACTACTCCACTATCATAAAAGAGGTGGTATGAAGTGAATGTAGAGAAAGCGGTATCATTTATACGTCTGTGTTTGACAACTATTTGCATTTCTTGGCTTCACACACATTTGTGAATGTACTTTTCTTGACGTTAGCATCTGCAGATCTGTGGCCAAAGCCATTTGCTGGCATATTTATCTGCATCTTCCTTGAGATCAGCTATCTGATTCTGCTTGATTCTGCACCCACATTTGTCACTGGTGGGAATTGCAGTGACTGTACAGGTTTGCAGGGTCAGGCAGGCATCAACAAAGAGTGCATTCAGACAGTAGTTATTTTGTAGTTTTGTTATTAAAAATAGTGAGTTTGAAAGATTTTGAATGGGATTAAAATCAGAGTTATCTTGAGTGTACATACCTTACTTATTACTTCCTCAGAATTAGAAGGAGTAGGTTCTGCAGTTCCACAGGTCTACTTAAATTGGAATACCCTTAAAAATTAATCATTGTGATGAGAAAATATTAGTACAGTCTGAAACTGTCAACTGAACATCCTCATTTGTCATTTTCTTTTGATCCTAAAATAAGAAAGAAGCTTTTTTCTAATTATCTAGAAATTATTATTGCATTTTTTAAAATAAGATATTCAGTGGATTTAGTCCTGTGAATATTTGCTTATGCACTGAAAGTACAGTGGAAGCACTGTAAGTCGTACGGTAAGGTAGCGACAAGTCTGAAGTATGTAGGACTACTTATGATACGACATCTTTTCCCATGAGCTTCCAGACAAATAGTTGCCTTTCATTCTTGGTCTCTCTGCCACCCATAAGCACATACATCAATATGGCACTGCCATTTATTGCAGAGTGCTTGAATGGGTCCTGCCCTATATTTAATAGGGGTCATTTTGTAAAAAGTGTCGTTAATGTTATTTGTATTCTTCACTTTTCTCTATTTCTTCTTTACAGATATTTGTACACCCCCTATTTGAGTGGAATTGGTTTAGCATCTCGGGTAGAAGGTGCATTTAGCAGTGATACATATGTGTATCTCTGAAATGCCACTTTGGAGCCAACCTCTGTTTGTATTCTACTTAGCCCTTACTTGGGCAGCACTTGAATCTCCTCAGTAAGACTTTTGCTGTGTGCAGTCATAGTAGAAACCACAGTATGTATTGTAGGATTATTTGGGGTGAAGCGCTGAAATGGTGTGGGTGCTGCTAAATAGAACTGATGTGGCAGATGTACAGGCAGAGCTTTGCTGCTTGGGGTGGACTGGCACCAAAAAACTTGGAGGCCGGGGAACTCTCTTGGCCTCTTCACTCAGCCGAAGCAATGAATGTGATGAATGTGTTGAGCAGCACTAAAACTACCATCTGCAGTTGTTACCTCTGACCTCATATAGTGCTTTCCCTCAAATACTTCACACTTTGAAATCTCTGCTGTCCTACAAGAAAACGTTTGAGTCAACACAGTTTATTGGGATGTTAATGTAACTAAACCAGGGTCTTCCCTCTAGTCAGTCATGTCCTTTTACAGGCTGGAGGTGTTTATACCAGTGGTGAGTCTTTGTCACATTTACTTGCCAAGTCACTGTGTGAGACTGCAGTATTCTTTCATTTGCAGTTTGAAATGTGACTTTTGTGGTTGAAAGTCAGCAGCTTGAAATCTGAAATGTCATCTTCAGCAGTGAGTTGTTATTATGGCAAATTTTGCCATGCTTAATAGCTATTGTAATAATAGTTCTCATCTAAACAGCTTTTTTCTTTCTTCTTTTTTTTTTTTTTTTAGTAGTTACATAGCAGAAAAAGGAAACTATGGGGGGAGTCTGATTCCCTGACTTAATACAGCTATTAATCTTTGTAAATTAAAAACGTAGCTTTATTTTAAGCCTCAATAGTCTTTTATTAAATGAATGATTCTGGAGAAAGTCAAACACAACCTATGTTAAATATATTCACTTACTATATAATGTCAGTATTTCCTGTTGGTTCTTTATTGTCCCACTAAAGTTAATATGTTTATCTATTTTTCTCTTCTTGAGCATCTGGTTTTAGTCTTCAGGATCAGCAGGTATGAGATCAGATGTCAGTTTGATTTGCAGTTTTAGTGCAGCAGATCCAAAATCAACACTTCGTACAAGTTGCTCACATAGGATCTTACTGCAGTTCACGTTAAAACAGTTAATTGTGCAAATAGTTAATTTGGAAAGTTTCAGATGCCTTCTAAAAGCAAGTTTGCGTGATACCATTCTGTAATAAGCTTACCTCCAGTCTGTGCCCCCCAAGGCAGAATTGTTGGTGTGCTCTTAATTGTTTTGCAGCAAAACTGCTTGACTAACATGAGAGAATGTTGGTATCTTGATGCATGCTGAGTGCATGCAGACCCTCGGAGTCAAGAAACAAAACAAGACTATCATCCTTGACTTTTGTCTCTTATCTTTCCTTTTTCTTAGTCCATACAACATTGCTGTTCTTGTCATTTTTAGCCAGCCATATCAAAATTATTTATTGCATCATCATTGCCCTTTGTCTCTTTCTAATATTCCTTTTCCAGTCCTGTGGGTGGCTGACTGAAGAGGGGCTTTCCAGACAGGCCATGTCTTTCATTCTGGTCTGAGTCAGTCAACAGATTGGTTTTATATAATTTGTTAAACAGTGGTGCAGCCACATGTCACTTTTCAGACAGCCTACTAGGTTGGATTTACAAAGGTGTCCAGTGTCTTCTGTTTCCTAAGTTCTACTTCATTTTCATAATTTCAGTAGTTCAGTGGAAGCTTAAGAAATGGGCATTTAAGATTTCATTGCATGGCCAACCCTATGGATTATCCACCGAAACGTGTGAAGAGGAACATACTTGTCAGAAGCCACCAGAATGGCTGGTGACTCCATTTCTAGGTATAGGTTGTAAATTAAGGTAAGGTGAGTTAATAGATGGCATAAATATACTTGGGATCCAGATTATCGAATGTTAGAAGTCTTGCTCTAAACTAATTTGTAAGTTCACAACTCACTTGCTGGTTTCCCTCTCAAAACTTTCAATGAAAGCTCTTAAGCTTCCACTTTCAAGGCAGGATTAAGCTGTGAAAAATGGAAATGGGAAAAAGAATGTTTACTGTAAGAAGTAGAAATCTGTTTTAAAATACCAGTTTAAATGTATTGGTTTTGTGAATTCTCACTCAAAGGTGTACTAGAAAAGTTTCTGCCGATGTATACCTCAGCTGGTAGATCAGGCTGAGAAGGGAAGCTCTAAGTATAACGGTTTTGTAAAGGGACTGAGTAGATTCTACCTTTTCAACAGCCCCTCAGGAGCATCACCCCAAAGCACAAATATCTGACTCTATTTCAGACAAAAAGAGAAGTTGGACCACCTTTGAGTCTGTTGTGTGCAGGCATAGGCCTTGCTGATGCTTTTGTCTGATGGAGCATGCCATGTGCCCCCTTGCTTGGTCTTGTGTGAGATGCAAAAGAATGCAGTAATCGGAGAACAAAGCCACAGGCTAGCTAAAATGACATAAGAGTCTCTTTCTTCACTTTTTATCTTCTCTCATTTTCATGAATTTTCTATTCTTTTTTCTCTTCATACCGCAGTTGCAGCAGAATAATGCTGATCAGAAAATAGTTGATGCAAGCATGTGTCCTCTAGGCAGTCTTTTTCTGTCCAGGTGGGAAAGAGAATCATTAATTTATTAAGGTTCTCATTAACTGACCTGCACTATTTTGTGAGTACTACTCAGGCTGAATGACTGTATTTACTTCTGGACATCCTGGTATTGCTGGAGACATCCATACTGGCAAGATAATTCAGCTCATCTCTAATTAAAGTACTTGTTATGAAGTATTCTTAAACATGACTGCTTAATGAAGTTAGCAGAAGCATTTGGATGCAGAGTGTGGAGGCTTCAGATGTTGGAGTTCCTCTCTAGGGAGATGTGTGCAATCAGAAAACGTTCTGAGTGCTAGCAATCCATCCCATTTTGTTCCCATTTTTCTTCACTAATTTCCTGCCTTTTTTAATGCTGGTGAGCTGAAATAAGTCCTCTTTCTCTGTTCTCCACAGTTCCCTCCCCCTTTATGGAATAGCCCATGACACGTGCCTGTAAAGTGGCTTCTTGGGAATTTGCAAGTCTTTTAATGTGTTATCTGATTAAAGGGATGTATGTGTCTTTAATTCTCGTCTGTAGCTCCACCTTTGACCCCATCTGTTAAAGTAGAAAGGAGTTGAGAGTCAGCAGAGCCCCAGATTCAACCCAGATAACCTGTGATGTGCACATTTGAATGCTTTAACTCTTTGTTTGCCCTGAAAGCTGGATACTTACCTGACAGGTTTGATTGGAAAATGTGGTAGGTCTGAAATGAGGCAGATGAATTGTTTATTTTGTTGATATGCTTAAGGTAAAATAATCTAGTTCTGGATTCACCTTTTATATTAAAGAACAAATGAGCATATAGTTGTGTGCCACTAGCGGGTATAATATCTTACTGGGGGGCAAGGGTTAATCTACCAGTCTTGCTTATGGAACAGAAGGGTAAGTTCAAAGCCCACCACATATTACACATAGCTTCTCTTTTGGTGCTGAATTACATGGATGGAAATGGTGTTGCAGTTTTGGATGGGACTTTTAGATACTCCTGAGTAACACAGAAGAATTCGTTCAATTGAAAGATTAAAAAAGTAGATGGCATGAGTGTCACTTTCGTTATATTATGCATTTTCTGCAGAACAGTGTCATTGTACCATTTCCTGTGCGTTACAGACATGTAAATAAATGCATTTGGACCTGTGGATGTTGGTCATTTTCTTTCCTAGCTCTCAAATGCACTTAAAATACTGACAGCATTTTCAGTATCCCAGATCTTTCCCTGCTCTCTGAGAGCTAGAGCCAAATTCTTCCCCCACTTACATCTGTTCAACTCTGGTGGTTTCATTTGTGCTGCGTGGCTGTAACAATGCAGAATTTGTCCTAATCTGCCCTTTCTTTTTGAACGGAGAATACGCATACACAAAGTGAGCATGAACACAGTAAGCTCAGCTGCGAGTAGGTAAAAACATATATTTTGTGCGTGTGTCTATATACACAAATAGAGAGAGATAAATAGCACACAGATAGGTTTGATAGTGTATCTACTGTACATAATATTGTAAATGGCATCTTGCTGTGCTGGAATCTAGGCGATATGAGTTCAGTACTAAAGTGTTCAAATTGTACCTGAGCTAGCTGGAGCCTGCCAGCCCCTGCAAGCCCACTGAGAGCATCTGTCTCGCCACCACCTTGCTCACGCTGTGTCCTCTGCAGGCTCTCCGATCCTTCCGACTATGAACATAAATCATCCACCTGTCAGGAGCTCTGGCTGCCTGGATTATGCAATGCCTGCCTTCATTTGGAGGTGGTGCGAGAGCAGAAGATTGCGGCAAATGCTTTGCATTCATTTTAATGCTGCTCCGGCATCTCTTCAGCTTTAATGAGGGTTCAGGGTGGTGACAACTCCTTGAGACAACGGAAGTCCTGGAGACCCAAGCTTACTTTATACATTTGTGTGGCCTAGTTTGTATTATTTTCCCTGCTCCTTTTCTTCCTTCCGTCCTTCCTTCCCAGCCCCAGAATGGATGGCTTGAAAATTGAGGCAGAGAAAGGGTACTGCACAAAGCCAGCTGTCCACGGCTCTGGTTTTTGGCCTTGTAATACTTCCCTCCAGCTGAGCAATGAAGACTTTAAGAATCAGTCATGTTTAATGTTGGTTGTCCATTTGTGTAGTCTAAAACTGCTCAATGATTAGTTGCCTTCACTTGGATGCTTAAAAATTCTACGTTTGCAATTTATTCGGTTACCAGGTATATTGGATTGCAGTATCAAATGTGGAACAAAATGTTGTATATCCCAGATTTAAAATGCAGCTCCTCTACATAAAGTTCTCCTCTAACAAAAAAACAAAATAAATTAAATTGATTGTCAGTAAAATTGTCTTGCCTCAGCTTGTTAGACTCATCTTAATCAAATTCCTTATTCACTCATAATTTTAATCATGAATTATAGGCAGAATAAATATGGGTATTGTATTTGTTCATATGCATAAATGGAAGGGAAAAAATAATGGAGGTTGTAAGACAAAAGCGGCACAGGTCCTTTCAAAAGCAAATGTTGAAGGTGAAGAAGGTAAGTTGTACCTTCACACTCATAGTAGCTGTTTAATATCAAATTCAACTTTGAAATGCATTTGGCTTGTGCAGCGTGACTTCTATGTAGTGAAGGTATCATGAGCATGTCAACAATTTATTTTCAAGAGGATATTTAGGTCCTAAAGCATTCCTGTAATGTAGGCAGTAATATCCCCGTTTTACAGTATTTAACCTGAGACAACAAGGGTTGCTCAGTAAAAATCACGTGGTGTCAGAGACACACCTGTAAGTGGAACTTCTTCTCCTAGGTTAAGGTGTCATTCAGCCTGAGACTTCAAAGTCCAGCCATTGCCACCTTTTTTTCACTTAGTGACTGAGAGAAAGCTTTATTGCTTGTTAGTTTGGTGTTTTACATTTCTCTTTGTAACACTTCCCTTTATATGTGGATTCCTCAGTCAGCTACTGCTGAAAAGAATCTTAAAATGTGAAGTCAAATTAAGGCCAACAGGATAAATAAAGCACTGTTTCGATGCACCTGTATATTTCCTTTTGATATTAATGGGGATGCTTACACATGTGCCGAGGAATCCTTGTTGCCAAGAAATTTCCACGGCTGATGGTACCACTGGTGGCAGCTGGATGTGGAATACATAGTACTGCATTGAAGCCTGTAGGACAGTCTTGAATCATAACAGTCCTGAAGACCTCTGCCTGTGCACGTGTTCTCCCCCATTTGGTCTGAAAGCCAGGGAATTTCATGCACCCTGGTCACATTTAAGTAGGACCACACATAGCAAAGGAGATTTTTTAACAGGTTGTTTGAGAAAGAGTGAAGACCCTAACAAACGAAGTGTGTAGACTTTGAGATCTTTACTGTGAGCCTTATTTGCTTCTGATAACAAGCTAGCCTCCCCTGCCATTCTCTCCCTCTTCCAGGTGTAATTTGATGGAGAGTCAGCAGTAATGCTGTTTTATGCAAAGCCTCCAGTGAACTCCAAAAACATTATTGTTTCTCAGTTTGTCTTTACAGATAACTTTAAACTGTTATGCGTCAGAACGCAGGGCGAGTTGAAGACAAATGCAACACAACACTGACAAAATCAGACAGAAAATCTCCCTCTTTTTTGCTATGAGGAAACTAGATTTATCATCAGAAAAGCATTCTCTTTTCATTTTCTGAAAGGTGCTTTTTGACAGACCCTTTGCAGTGGATGTCATGCTCACAAAACATGCTGTCACAGGGCTATTTGAATATGGTGACAGGCTCATTATCATGTTGAAGACAACTGACAACACTGCAGACTAGAAATGGACAGGCTTGCCAATCAGCTGTTGAAAGGATTGCAGTTGAAATAGAGGGGTTTTTTTTGTTCTGAGAACAGTAGTACAAATTGACTACATTAATTCTTTTTATTATAGTTGCATACACTGTAGTTAAGGGTTCGTCACTCTTTCCATTATAAATTCCTATTTTAAAGGGTTTATTAGTAGCCTATAAAAATGGTTCCCATTGAAATTTTGCATTAAAAATATGTATATTGCCCTAATAGAACAGAATTTCTGTAGTAACTGTATGGAGGAGGGAGGGATTTACTGATTTTTTTTTTTTTTTATTTTTATTTTTTAGCTAAAAATTGCATAAAGCTGAATGCATTATTATTTTTATAGCACCTTTAGTTGTCCAAGAGTTTTATAGACAGGTTTGTGCCTCAGGAGTTTGCAGTTTCAAAATGCAGTACTGCCAACACTTATTGCAGGATGGGGTTTTCCTGGTAGATTCATTAGAATTAGTGAAGCACCACATATAATCCACTGTGGTGAGTATTTGCTCATTCAGCTTGAGTAGTCAGTCTTGACCAGTTGTTTTTTTGTTTCCTTTTCTTGTAACTTAAAAATGACTAGGAATTTTACATATATTTTTTGTTTGTTTTAATATTAATCTGGACTGTTAAATGATAACCTGAGATTAAGGGAATTCTGTATATATAACAATAACCCAATATGAAATGATGCCAGATTCTACCAAGCTACTCCAGTTATGTGAAGTGGGGACTTAGGTGGAATTTATCGGCTTTAATCCAAAGTGGCAGTCCCTGGGAAATCCTGCTGATTGAACTGTGGCATTTTCTGATGTACCTTCGTGCTGGAGCTCAGGCTACTGGAGTTTCTACAGTGCCCTTAAAATTTCTGGAGCTCTATAGTGGCACACTTCTGTGCAAACACTGAAATGCCTGTTTTGACAGATCTTAACAGCTTCCTACTTATCTTATGTTTAACTCTAGAGCCAAAGATGTTCCTGTGAGTACCCCAAGAGCTTGATCTGGCTTCACACCTCAAGAGAGTGATAAATGATAGTGTCCGTGGTTGCTTTGTTCTGTAACATACTGGTGATCACACTGCTGTGCCTCAGTTTCTTCACTTGAATGTTTAATTTCTCACTTTTGCAGTGTATTCTGTTACAGGTCCATGAGCATGTGGGAAGGGAGAGAAGGGGTTTCTGCATTCATGATGTTTTGTCCAACAGACTTGCCATAACAGAGAGCTTTTTCCAGGACCTGGGATACCTTTTCATTCCTTGAGACAGAGAGGGGCATTAAATCTGTGTAAGTGCTCTAAACCTAAAGGAACTGATGGTACTCTGTTTCCTAAGAAAAGAAATCCAAGTTTGCTTTAGAAAAGGTATGGTGACATACCTTCCTGCAGGAATAGGATACAAGGAATCCTGAATGGAGTAAGGCATTTCCAGGAAGCCTGGGAGGGGTAGGTCTGGAATTTCCATATAAATTGACTATATAAACTAGATGTTGGTGGCAGCAGTGTGTGTACATTGGCTCGTTTATATTCTGCCCTGAGACGTCTGACTTCCCCCATGCTGACTTCCCTTTGCACAAGGGAGCCTGCATCTCTGTTCAGGTTCCAGCTCCATTTGGTGGGTCAGATGGAAGAAGCGAGGCATTGTGGTATGTAGGATATACGTATTGTTTTGTTGGATTTGGTTGTTAAGTATAAAGTGAGATCTTGGAATAGAAAGTGGTTATGTATAGACCCCCTCAGTATTAAATTAATTTATCACACAGTCTGAATCTTTAATATAGCCACTAAATACATGGTGTGAGGCTGATCTGTGAAGAAGACAGCTTTGCCCAGTGTATTTTGCTGAGAGCCTCTCAAGAGAAAAAAAAAATAATTGTAGTTCTGTGGCTTCAAACATTTGCAGGCTTAATTGATGCTCATTTGATTACTTGATTTCAAAGCACAATCAATTACCCTAATGCATATCACTGTTCTCACAACTACGGTGATTGCAAAATTGTGAATGTAAAAATGGAAGTCACTCCTGAAAATTAAGGCTGCAGTCCTATTTGCAAAGTCAGAACTGTGACTCTCATGAATTACAGCACTACAGAGCAGAGGACTGTATTGTCATATTGTCAGAGCTGTTACAATATATCAGGTCAATTGTATGCATGCTTAAAATCTTAAAAACATTTACTGCTCCTCTGATAAAGATGGTCATCTGTCTCTAGGAGGAAACTTACTGAAAATACATGAAGTAATGCAGGATGTTGAACCTCAAAACTAGTGTTCAGTTTCAGATTATTAAGGAAGAATTCTTTGTTTTGCCATGAAATCAGGACTTCATTGAAGTCAGTGACAAAGCTGCTGTTGATCTGGGGCAGCCAGAGAATAGTTCTAGTGGATAAATCTAGTGGATTAGAATCAAGACTAGTTTCTATTGCAGAGCAAGTCACTTTGTGTGCCTCCAGCAAAAATATAATAGATAAAATAATGTGGAGCTATTCACCAGCATGTTGTGAGGCTTATTGAATTAATATTTATGGAACACCTCAAGATTCTTTGATAGAATATGCTATATAGCTGTGTCCTATTACAATAAAGTCCTGAAAAGCAAATTGATCTGGAATTAGTATTATCTCATTGAGTTACAGCTAACTACTGGAGCTGTTAGAAAGAAAATCAAATCTACAAACAAATTATAAGTATTTTAAAACCCCACACTTCATCATAGAATCATAGAATAGTTAGGGTTGGAAAGGACCTCAAGATCATCTAGTTCCAACCTGCCTGCCACACTTACTTGGAAAACTCTGGGCTTAACATTTCAGTTGACTTTTAATTTTTATAGTGATAGGCCCTTTTTTAATACTTTCCCACCTAGGTTCATAGTTGAAACCAAGCATAACGTAGTAACTTTATGTGATTTGGGAGACTAATATTTCTTCTTATGCTGTAAATTGCTTCACAGAACACACATCCTACAGCTAGCCTAAATAGCATTGTCTTTCATTTGTTGGTTCCCATGATTCCACATATGAACAAGTATTATTGATTCATTGATGTGGGAGATTTTGTTGGCTAAGTATTTTTACATTGGCTTTTGAAAAGACAACAAGCATTCTTACCATTAAAAGCTGCATTGGTTTGAAATTAACTGCTCATGAGCTTGGACTAATTACCTAACTTTTCCTTTCATCCATCAAACTCTTATTACCTTAAGCATACCTATGAAAAGTTAGCAGTTCTGAACACGAGTTTGTAAAGAGAGTATTAAAACCAGCAGTGACAATAAAAGAAAATCTACCCAAAACTGTATTTGTATTGAAGAGACATGAGTTGAATAAAATTACTCATCTTGTGCAAACAAAGCAGCTTATCAAGCGTGTAACTTAATTTTGCCTATCACCAAGTGCAGGAAGGAAACTCTGAAATCTAGGCTATGGAGCCTGGAGGATATCAGTGTTACAGCAAACAGCGCAGGCACGGAATAATCTTTTTATTTCCCCAGGACTGACCTAGTAAATTGTGCAAGCACCAGGAGAAATTTTGCCACCTGTCCCTTATAATCAAGGCCTGTCCTTTACTCAGTCTTATTTCAGTGATATAATTAAATGACACCATTTTCCCATTTATGTTGTATGAACATGCTGCCAGAATCCTATAGTCTTATCCAGGTACCCAGGAATGTGACTTAATTTGTTTCATCTAAAGCCAAAAAAATAATCATTTTAACATGGTCCCTTGCTCTAATAGCTAACCCAGCATGTTATATTGTAATAGTATTGTTGCAGCATTCGTTGCAAAAATCAATAATCCACTAGATGGAGCAGAATAGAAGTGTAAAAACTGAGTTAAATCTGGTATTTTAAGAAGCGGAATTGACTATCAAAGTGGCAGGACTCGGGCAAAACAGCAGAAAAATGCAGCGGTAGTACTTCTGTAGTGTGTAGTTCTAGCAGATCAACTTGCTTCACAGTCATTCATGGATTAACATTACAGTCCTTTGGTGTCTTGTTTTTTCTGTCAGTGACAAAATGAGGATTCTCTGCTCTAGAAAAGATGATGAAAAAAATTTAGGGAACAAAAATCTTTTTTTGGAGAAAAGAATTATTCCCAAAACAAAGGCTTTTGTTTTTGGTGGAGAATCAAGATGAAATAGCAAGGCAAGAAGAGAAAGGAGTCAGAAGATTGGGAATTAGGTAAATGAAAGAAAGGAAAAGTTCTTCAAACATCCTGAAGTTCATGTCATTTACTTCTGAATCTTATGAACCTTTAAAATAGGACTTGAAGGCCAATTAAATATTGATAAATAACAAGATGAGCATTTCTAACGATGCTGTCACTTCCAGCCTGGTTATCAATATGAGTCTTTTTATGAAGGATGAAAATGTTTCTACAGTCATGGAAAACACTGTATGCAGATAATGTTCTGTAAGTAAAAAATTCAGTCCGTATTTTTCTTTTATGGTTTGGTATTGCTGAATATTGGGAAACGTGGATAGCAGTGCTTCGTTTTTTCATGTTTCTACAACATTTTGAAATCCTGATCCCTCCAGAGAGCAAAATGATAGTGTTAACTAATTAGTGATACTCTTTTATTCCTCTCTATTCATCTATAGCAAAGTTGAACCTTTTGGTTGCATGCTGAAAAGAAAGAGATGCAAACTCCAATTTAAGATTTGCTGTGTTTAAGAAGGAAGAGGGAGAAAAAGTAAAATGAAGAATGAGGCTGGGTGTCTTCTGAGTAAACAAGTCTATAAGAATGATGTATTTAAAGTTGTGCACTGTATCAAAAGACCAAGCTCTGTGTGGGTATTTGCCTATCATTAAGATTTTCATTCAGGTCTTTGGTCAGCTGAGTCCCTTAAGTTTTAAGCTGTTTGAAACTGGTTTTACCAGCAGCCAGTGTCTATGTATAGTGGTTATTTTCCAGAAGCTGGTACTCATTATTTTCTGGATAAGCTCAGGTGAGTCCAGAGGAGGCCATGGAGATGCTGCAGGGGCTGGAGCAGCTCTGCTCTGGAGCCAGGCTGAGAGAGCTGGGCTGGTTCAGCCTGGAGAAGTCTCTTTAAGGGGAGACGTTAGAGCTTCTACAGTGCCTAAGGGGGGTACAGGAAACCTGGAGAGGGACTTTGAAGAAGGGCCTGCAGGGACAGGACAAGGGGAATGGCTTTAACCTGACAGAGGGGAGATTGAGATTAGACATTAGTGAGGCATTGACACAGGTTACCCTAAGAAGCTGTGGCTGCCCCACCCCTGGCAGTGTTCAAGGCCAGGTTGGATGGGGCTTGGAGCAACCTACTCTAGTGGGAGGTGTCCCTGCCCCTGGCAGGGGGCTTGGAACTGGATGAGCTTTAAGGTCCCTTCCAACCCAAACCATTCTATGATTCCATGAATATGGAGATTTTGGGTATAAAATTACAACCTTTTTCATATAAATAATCCTTACATTAATATCCCCTTAAAAGGTGTGTGGGTGACATGATGTTAATGGCAATCATATCAGCAAGTAAGTTGATGAAGATGGAAAAAAGGCTCCAGTAGCACAATTCAGCTAAGTTTCTACTACAAGTCTACTTTAGGTATGACCTAGAAACTGCTTATTCTGTCCTAGGTATCCTAGGAAAAAGGGTGGCCGATTACACCAGCATGAAGTGGTTATCTGATGGAAACACATATGAGAATCGTGGCTGTTTGTATTGTTCATTTTTGCAAACACAAGGAAAGAGATAGTATTTCAGGGAAATAGCTATCAAATTTGGTTTGCTGACATCTATAAATGTACTTCTTTGTTGTCTAAGCAAGGCTTTGAACCCAGGGCTCCAGAGATGAAAGCCTCGAGCATTAACAAATTGCACTGTATCACCCTCAGCTTTGTATTTTTTTAAATGCTTCAGATACAGATTTTAAAATGCAGGTGAACATTATTTGCTTAATATTGATTGTTTTGCCACCTTTGAGCAAAGAATTGTAGCTACTTTGATAAATTAACGTAAAAGTTGCCCAATTCCATTTGCATATTTCTATTTCTGAAGCGGCATTCTTCCGTTTACAAGTTCTTCCATTATAACAGATGCAACAGCTCATTCTCAGCTCTAGCCTCCCATCCTGATGTTTTGGTGTATTATGGCAGTTCAAGCTGAAGTGTTTTTTTTTTTCCTCTGGAAAAAAAATCTCTGGATTGTTACATGAAATTCTAATTTTGATGCTGTTAAGTATCCTTGCTACTTCCCATCCTAAACTACTGTACAGCATCACTGTGAGCTATCTGCTGGATTTCTCCCCATGCTTAGTCTCTTTTTTTCCAATATATGATTGATTTGTGAAATACTCTGGGATGATTTGCTGTTGCTACAGAAATAGCAATTGTTAACATTTGTAGTCACACATGCACTTTGGGAAAAAAATCGCCTGAAGTTCTTGCATTACAAGATGCCTTTTCTCTCTCCTCTTCTCCCTTTCCTCTCACAGCACAAATACTAGTTTTGACCATCAACAGATGATTTGTTTCTTTACTTCAGCCCAGTGTTCATATACACAATTTAAATCAGTGCAGTATACATAGAATGAATATCAGTTTTCTCTGAAATGTCATTTTAAGTCAGAATGCTTGATACTTGTCAGTTTTTCTTAAAACTGTAAAGCTGTTCTGTTTCAGCTTGTTTTAACCGATGCATTATCATGAGCCCACAGGTTACAGCCCACAAAGGTCTTTGTGTAATATAGTCTTAAGTTAGTGCTGCTCTCTTTCTTGCTTGCTATGTTGACCAGACACCAAGAACTTTCAGAGGTCATGTTGGGACAGGGTCGCCATATGAGCCAGGAGCTGTGCAGGAGAGTTGACCAAGTGCTTTCACAAAGCATTGTCCTGGTGCACGCTGGTTGTCACACAGTCTATAAGTAATCTACCTCTATTCAACTAGCATTTTCCCTTATTCTTCATGTTACAAAAACAAGTATGTGAGCCTGAACTCTTTTCTTTGTAATATTCCTCCTTCCTTTCTCTCTTTTCCTAAGGACATCTGTGGTACGACACTGTTCAGAACCCATGATTACCCATGGACTGGTTTCATATTATTCAGATGCAGAAGGTGTCCATGCTGAGCGTGTCTGAAGGAAAGCAATTTCAGTCTTAATTTTACTCTTTCTCTGTTTGCCAGTTTTGATGCACACGGAGGGCTAAGATCCATGGGTGGAAAGTTCTGCTGTGTGTCACTGGGGCCAGGGTAGAGGTAATTACAATCATTGGCTATAGCACAATTGGGCCTTAAGTATACCACTGGTTTTGTGAAGGGGTAGAGTGTGGAAAGGACATGAAGTCGTCTCATCTCTCTTCTTTACTCAGTGTTAGGCAGGAAGAAAAGATTTTGCCTGTATTGAGGGAATATTAGAGAAATGAGAGGATTCTTTGTCTAACGAACAATGGGGCAATAACCGGTTAGTCACTTTTATGTTATTAGTTTGAAGTGTTTATTGCTGAACTGTGAAGTTGTTCCCATTGTCTGCTGTGTGATAAAGTAGCTTGCAGATGGCTTTGTCACACCCAGGCTTGGAAAAGAGCAAATGAATTTCAGTAAAATTAATTTGTGTCTTGTCCTCAGTTTGCAGAGCTAAGTTGCAAATTCAGTCATAACTGATGATATAAGGCAGATTCAGCTCTTCGCAAATGTAAATGTTTACTATAGTATGTGAAGGGAGACATGGAAGCTTATGCACGTATTCTGAGGGGAATGCGTTTTAACCTAGTGGCAAGGTATACGCTGGAGTATGGAAAAGGCTTAGTCTGGTGTCCATTGTTTACAAGAGCTCACAAAATAACTTTGTTGGAGTTGGGAAGGTGAAGGCAGCTCATTCTTCCCTTTGCATAGGGCATAGGGAAGAAACAAAGCAGTGTCAGCAAGAGCAACAAAAAGCAGCTATATATTGACGCAATTTTGATTTGTAGGAATACAGGCTATGAACTTGCTTAACATGTTTCCCTACAATTAATTAGAGAAACATTTCCTAAACATTTCTATTCCATTCTCTGGAGAGGTGTATTTTCTTAAGTAGTTAAAAATACTGTGAAACAACAGTTTTAACCAAAAATTACAAATCCCCACCAAATCCAAGCAGGAACTATGCTAAAAAGGGGAAATAAAAACCTTGAAAACATTATGAAACTGAATATTGTGATAGTATTGTCCTAGCAAAATGGAAACTGCCTAATCTGAAAAGATGTTTTGTAAAAGTATGCCGTCACAGACTGAATTCTGTAATATTGTTCTGTGTGTGGTTGCATGTGGTTTATTTGCTTCAAAGTCCTGTTTAGGATTATCTTGTGAGATGTTAGTTTTAAATTGCTAAACTGATAGACTCCATAGAAGAGGTAGGTCTTAAATAAAAGCCAACTTGCTCTCAAAGGGACAGTCTATGACAAAAGAGAAGAAGTGTTCAGAAGAAGCATTTCCAGGTAAATATTTATTTGCATATTAATAGCTACACATAAGCGATGAAAGAGGAATTGAAGATCAAATGTATGTGTCAAATAAGCTACCCTTATTTATATGCAACATGGTTGAGGGTCCTCTGCTTAGAAAGCTATTTTTCAGTCTTCATGAGTGTTCCTTAAGATGTTTTAATTTTTCATAAGCATGAATACTTCATCTATTCTATTGTCAATGTCTACTCATAAACAAAACACCAAAGCTTTATTTCAGTGGTGCTTAATGTGTCCCACGTTAAATGCAAGCTCAGTTTTACTATATTACAGATATTATATGATGGGTTAAATAGCAAGGGAACAGTAGTAGGTCATATTTTTTTTAATCGTTATTCTAGTACCCTGACTTGGCCATCAAATGTTAATGGCCATTGTCTTTTGTACAACAGTAACTGTATGCTTTAATTATTTGTGGTGCATTACAGTATGTACATTAATACTTGCATCATATTTTAACAATCTGGATTTTAGTATTAAGATCACCGTACTAAATTATCAATGCCATTAACCAGCAGTATTGATTTACTATGCAAATTTGGTTATAAATTAGGCCTCATCCATAATCTATTGAACTCTTGCTAAAATGCTGAGACTTCTGTAGCTGGACCTGGCAAATGAGAAGGAAATTTTCTCACATTTTTCTAGTAACTTCAATACAGCTTTGGTCAAGTATGAGTAAGTGGTGCTTTCACAGGCAAAGCTGTGACGTTTTGTGGGGTTTGTTTGTTTTCATTGAGTTTGGCATCAGAAAGCATGGGCTATTCCACCAGTGTGAGAACTAGAAACGAAATAGATGTGCCTTTATTCATTCCACAGCTAGAACATAAAGGGCAGCAAGCTAGCAGTATACTTGCCAAAGTAAGTTACAAATACAGATGTTTAGTAGGAATAGAAAATATTAGTAACACAACTCATGAGAGAAGTAGCATCGTCTGCATTTTAAATACAGGAAAAACAAACCCTTATATTCTAATTGGATATTATCTCCTTAAATTCAGTTTCCCCTTTTCACTCACCTATGTCACTTTTGATAGTAAGGCTTCACCTTGCCCACCAGAAGTTAAGGAACTGTTTTATCCTCTCCTGAAACATTTCTGCAGTGGTGTGCAAGGTACTAATTACACACTACTGCTTATGACAGGCATTCTTACACCCACTGCATAGGCATCATTTAGTTGGGACCCAGATGATTTGCCCAGCCAGAGCATTTGTAGACTGTTTCTAAAAACAGTTTCACTCCGAGACCAGTGGACTTTTTTACAGTCTAATTTTGGCCATATATGAGGGTTATTTAAATACAGAGATAACATTAATCTTTCAGGAGCAACAAGTGCTGGCTGTGGTTAAGACCAGGAGCTTAGCATTCCTGTAGTCAAAATGTTGTTGCTGGACATGAGTAATACAGTATGTGATCATTTCTGAACATTAAATCTAACCTGGATTGGGTTCAGCTCTGCTACATGATACGATATTGCCTTGCATGGCGCTGTTCTACCCCTTTGGTCCTTGAAGATATGGGATAGTAATTAGCAAGTACCTCATTTAATTGGCAGGAGTTCATATAATACCAGCCCGTGCCCTCATGATGCTTGCGTAAGTAAGTGTTTCTATTTCTGTAGACAGTAGGCATTTGGATTTTTTAAACTATAACTGCCTGGGCTTAGTATTACAAATCATGAAACATTTTGTTTATGCATTATAAATAGTGCTATCTATTTATAAATCAAAGGCACTGTGTTCTCGCTCTATTCCTAGGAGGCCTTTGGTTGTGTTAGCATTACCCACACACGTGCTTCCATTTTGTTGCCCAGGAAGCTAAATAGAAATATACGACTCTTAGCTGGCCTCATTAATGAAACAATAGGAACAACTTGGGTGCAGAATCTAAAGTCACTGAAATCTAGAGTCACTGAAAAACATAATAACCAGTGAAGGGGGGGGGGGAAGACAACCTCAACAAACTGAACATATTTTAAATTATTGAATAACATTATTCAAAGGAAGCAATGCAGGGTTTTATTTAGGGAGGTGGAAAGAAAACCCCAAGGTGGCAGATGATTCCTAAAGGTTGGAGAACAGTTTATTTCTATCCCGCATAGTCATGTGGGGACAATTTATTCTCATCTTGGACGAACAGGAAATATTTTAAAGTTAATAATGTTTCTGCCACCTTTCTCTCCCCTCCTATCATACTTACAGTCAAAGGTGAAAGCCTACCCTTCCTCCCCAGTGACTGATACAGAAACTACATCAGAAGCAGAGAGATGAGGGAAGGAAGAAGAGTGGAATGAGATCAGCTCTGTGGTTTGCGACAGCCTATAAAACTAGAACAGCCTTTACAAAAACCAGAGCCAGATAGAACTCATAAAAAGCCAGTAATCTCCTCTAAATATGGGCCAGTTGGCAATCTTGTGCTGTGGCTGTCATTACAATAGGATATCTTGCTGCACATGAACAGATGATTTCAGTCGTATATACAAACAGTAAAGAAATATTTGTCGCTGTTTCTTTCAAGCCCTGTGGACTGATTTATCCGTGTGACAGTCCCTGGCCCACTGGTCTTTCAGTTTGAAAGCAACTGCAGGTTCTGGTGCAAAGAAGTTGGTGGAGTAACTGGTATTGATGACTGTTTTGCTGCTTCTGCCTTAAGACTGAGACCTGGCAAGTATCTCTTCTGCTTAACTGCCTTTGACATTTCTTGTTCATCTGGATAACATAGTGTTAAACCAAATAGTGAATTTGATAGTTAATATCAAGAAAAGTGGTGTAGTAAGCAGAAACACTGCTCTTGCTTCAGTATGTTACAACTTTTATTTCTGAGCCCACTACTTTACATGCTATAGTATGTAAAGTGTATCGCCACCAGCATGCTATAGTGTGTGGCTTGCTCCAGAGAGTGTTCTCTATTGCCCACATAACTGTAGGCAGAAGCTATTGCAGACGCCTCTGATGCACTCCTAACATAATAGACCTGATGACCCCGGGGCCTTGTTTAGCTCTGTTGAGGGTGAAGTACCACTTGCTGCCTATGTAAACTATATACATGACTGCTCCCCCTCTGCATGTCAGACGGCTGCAGGAGACCCTGCCTTTAATAGGCAAGGTTAGCAGGATAGAGTGTGGCACATGGGCTGAGTCTTCCTTTTTATAAATTGGTAACAATAGGGTGTTGACAGGCCTTGAAGCCTAGACAGGGTACAAGGGTCATCACGATAAGGCAGGATTAGTGTATATAATTTGCCAAATATGGGGCTAGGCACTAGGTGGGTTTTTGTGCGCATGGCAGATTATCTACAGCAGCTTTGTGGCATGCACTTTAGCTGCTGGCTATATTTATTAGCAAATTCACTGCTGCTTCCAGTGTAAAGAACTATATGCTAAACAGGGAACAAATGCAAAGAAAGTTTAGGCTTACATTTGGACTGAAGGGTAGAAATGGAGTGTGCTGTATACATCTTTAAGTATAAATACTTTTCAGTGTACCGTATCTGTTTTTCCCCTAAGATTTTCACTTGAGAGATTTTGTATGCATCTTCATTCTTTGTAAATAAAGCTGTTTCTAACTTAATTCCCTGGAGGGTATAGTTATCCAGCTCAAAGATCAATGGTCAACAGAAAATATAAAGAGCCCCTAGATCAGATCTTTGACTGCTTTGTGGTAGATAGCTAAACTGCCCACCTTAAAACGTTAAGAGAACGATAAATGCTGTAAATTCTTGGCTGTGAGGAAGAAGAACTTGTTAACCCCAGAGTTACTGGAAAGAGATATGGTCAAAATCTAACAACATTGCTGTGTTGCAAACTGTATGTGTTCCTTAAAAGAAAAACAAGAATACAAGGATTTAGCCAATTCTTGCAAGTATTCTTCCAATTGGAATTTCACTGCCTGTGTTAATTTGCAATCTGGGGCAGAGTTCAGACTTTTGATCTTCTGAGTGATACTATCCCAGTAGATGGCAATTTGTACAAATGCTTAAAAATCAATATACATGCAGTTACTTTTTTCTTTCTGTTTACTTTAAGGTTTTATTTGTTACTATGACAGTTTCTTTAGAAAGCCAAGTGCCACAGCCCCTTTGTGCTTCCTTCCTCAGTACCTTGATAAGCTCACCCATTAAACAAAAGACCCAGTGTAAATAGAGTTTTGCAAGTCATTTGAGGATGCAGCAAAAAGGCATAATTGACTTTTTAGTCCATTTTTAGAACAAGCTCTCTCAAGACCTTTTTCTCCCCCTCAGAGGAACACTTCCCACTGCACTGGAAGTGACAAGACTGTATGCATTACTTTATTTTGATACTGACATTTAAACAATAAAATAAAGCCATTTAAAACAAATAGTGGTGCTTTAAATGTCTGAGCTGTCAAGATATCAAATTATATAACTTGGAAAAATCAGAATTCATTGTTAATGGTATGCACTTAACACAAAGGGTCGCTGGAGTACTAACCAGATATATATTCAGCTACCATGTTGGAGCTAACAGGCTATATTCCTTTAGATAGAATTGACTATATTCACTTAAATGGACTTGACTCTGGTGCAATCACTGTATTCAAATGTCAAAAAAAAGAGAAAGAGGATGTCACGTAGGGTCACAAATTATGTTGGATTTTGACAGATTGTAGCCTTGCTTTACAAGAGCAGTAACATCTCATTTGTCACCGTTTGATCTGTAAGTGCGGGAATGAGAGCGGAAGGCCCTCCATCTCCACCGCAATTTAATCGCTCTGAGGCCAACAGTGGCAGCTAAAGCCACCTGCCCATGCACTGTACTGCTGATCTGTTTTAATTTAATCGTCCGTCAGCTGGGATGAAAGCATAAATCGTCTCCCTTTGATCTGCAAACGGTGGGGTTTTTTTTGTAAGGCATGGTGCAGAATCGGGGAGACAGTTTGCACATTTAGTGCAACATAGACAACACAGGTTTGAAAAGCTCCTAAGTGATATTTCACTGTAGTAGCAAAGCCAAGAAGCTGCTCTTTTAGTAAATGGATGGGACACAGTGTAAGGATTTTTTAAAAGCGTGCTGTAGGGGAAGTTATTGGTTCCATTATTCGAGTTTGAAAAGCTAGTCTCTATCCTTAAATAACTTCAACATCTTTAAAAGTCTGAAGAACCATAAATCACCTTGTTTACAAAGCAGGGGGTGGGGGCGGGGTTTAGAGTGGGAGGTGGGGGACGGCGATAAGAAATTCTGTGAGCTGTGTATTGGGCATGTTATTTATTTATATTACTGAATGTAAATGTAAAAGGGATAATCTTTAAGAAAACAGAAACGAAACACAAAGTCCCTTCTCCAGTGGAAAATTCTGCCCGTTCCTGATAATTGTTGGAACTTTCATATAAGGCCAAAATGTTATTTGCACATCAGATTTGGTTGGTAAGCAACCCCTGCTTTTGGCTGTACTAACTGAAATATTAACACCCTTCCATTGGGAAGAACCAGTGTGAATACAACTGAAAGTAAAATGGTACCATTTGGACAAAATCTTTCTCATTATTATGTTTTGTTGCAGAGTAGCTAGTGAGCAAAAAACCCTGATTTCTACGTTGCACTTCTCCCTCTCAGCCTCTTCTCCCAACCTTTACGGCTCCCTTTTTCAGGCTTGTGCTTTCTTAGGTGTCACACTTGGCCTCTGTCTTGAGGTACATCATTCATAATTTTGATCTTGTCCATTCGTGACAAGAACCATCTCCTTTAGCTCCTTGTCAATCCAAGCCAGGTCTTCCAGTGCTTCAGTCCTTAAATCTGAAGTAACACAGTATTCCCAGTTCAAATCTGTGATTGCCAGCATGAAAATCAAAATTTCACAAACTTTCCCTGAAATTCGTATAAACTGAAAAGCTGTATGTATTCAGTGTCATTTTTCTGACTGGGATTGGAGATGTGAACTGTCCAGTGAGATCTTTGAATACCTTTCCGTCAGTGCTGAGACTAGACTGTGGTCAGGTGCCAGAACTTGGAAGTTTCTTTCCTAGAAGCAAATGCAGTGTGTTTTCTTGACTTCTCAGCAGAGAACACGAACCACAGCTTGTAAGAATCCCCCCTTTTTGAGTGGCTAAACAACTTTTTATTTGCCAAACAAACCTGCAGAGTTTTATTTGAGAATGTTTTCCGTCTCCATTATTTGTGGAAAGATTTTATTATTTGGCAAAGGATTCTGTCTTGGGGTAAAGAAATGTTTATGCCTTTTCTTGTAAAATTCCATTAAGCCTGTGCTGGAATACAAACAGTATTTGCCTTTGTCCTTCTTTTTCTTTCATTCCTCACGAAAATTTTGTCAGGCTGAAAATATCATAAATAATTATGGACTTGCTGTGGTCATGGAGTGGGGAGGGAATCAGGCTGCTGTCTCCCAGTGCAGATTCACCTTATGGACCAGCCAAACCTTGACCACTTCGAAAGCACTGGTTTGGTCTAAAATACACAAACACATTTTCTGGGCAAGGGAAAAAGAAAGGCGACAGAGAAAAGCTTAATCTTATCCCCAAAATTGACCTCTAGGACTGACCTAGAACCCTGCAGCATGAGCTCACACAGTATTGGAACAAGGGCAGAGAAATTGACCAGACTATTCCCAACCCTACTAACTACGCATTGTTTTATCTCTATAAGCTAAGGTGCTGGGGATCCTCTGCTAGTAGTCAGTGGTGTGGTGTTCTGAAGTTTAAGTGTTAAAAGTTTGCAAACAAAGCAACTGAAAGAGAAAAACTTCTGTACTTGCAAATACTACAAGTTGTTTTATCTTTTCTCAGTTTCAGAAATACATCTGGAATATTGTACGTGTACAGGCAAGCAGTAGCAAGAGGATATTAAATTGCAAAGTTGAGCATTATTTGTCTGATTTTCTGTATAAAGTCTGATGCAAGATAAAGCAAAAATTAAGGTTGGATGAACTGTCACTAGTTCTTATGTCTCCTAACTTCTGACTTAGTGCCTTTGCAGACCAAACCTGCAGATGGCTATGCAATGTTTGTAAGGTGTTTTAGTTGGAGTAATGAAGTGTGAAGACACGTGCTCCCTGTGTATTGTAAATGATGGTGACAGTTATCTTCAGTCATGTGTAGGTAATGATAACACAAATAGCAGTAAATGCCATACAGCCTTATACTGAACCATCATCTAATCAGTTCCAGGAAGGTTTATTTAAATGTATTTAAATAAAAAGTGGTTTAAACTAGCAAAAGATGACAATCTAATTTTCAAACTAAATTTTTATCTGAGGTAAAATTATTTTGCAAGTTTGAGTAGGTTATTTTCTATTTCTACCAAATTCTAGTCTCCATGATGATGCTTAATGTGCGTGGGTCATTGCTCCACTGAATTTATAATTGAGCTGATAAATTAGCTCTTAATTTTGGAGTACTGATAAACAAAGGCACTCTTTCTAATCCCATTGCAGCCACTGGCAACACTGTCACCGAGCTACTGGATACCAGATGAACCTCTTAGTACTAAACCGTAGCATCCTTAAAAGATACTTCCAACAAGTCTGACTGTTTAATTCCAGCTTTGTGAAAGATGAGGTCAATCTAGTGTTGTCTCCCCTTTACACATCCAGGTTTTTTCCCTCGTGCTAATTTGGGTATTTTTATTCACTTTTCTGTTGGAATTCTGAACTCCATTACACTGCAGTCAGATAAGTACAAATATAAACCACACCATGCTGCTATCAATACAGTCCTCTCTTAAAACTGCAGCGCATACAATAAACACAGATAACTCCCTCCTGATAATGTCCTTGTATCTACTTAGACTAAGTAGTGTAATGAAAGTGAAGGCAAAGACACAAATGGTGTACAACATATGATAGGTTTGTGGAAGATGCAGTAACAACTAATGAGTAGGAAGAAAACCATTCAAGAGCATTGCTAGTTATTTACAGGCTCTCAGTAGTCCATTCGTGTTGCATTTGTGATGTTTGTATTATTTTTGCCACACTGTGTTCTTGCATTCATTCATACTCACTATTCTTTCTGTGGCAATGTCACTTTGACAACAGTTACCAGAAATCCTATCTGTTGCAAAAAACAAAAGCAATATTAGAAGGATATGGCCATGATACCTTGATGGCAAAATGATAGTATCAATGTCTTTATTTTTCTTTATATTTTAGTGATTTCTTTACAGCTTAAGACTTACATCCATTTTACATAGTCTTCTTTAATGTGAGTGTAGTTCAGCATACATGGTGAGTTGTGGTGGCGCTATTATATACTAAATTCTGTATATGCATGTGTGCATACACAGGTCAAAACATCTGCTTGCTGCTCATGACACTATTAAAGATGTAGGTTTTGATCTTTTTGTACTGTCTTTTATAGTATTGGGGAAACCTGTTTAGTTCTATGGTATGACGGGGTCGTACAAGGATGCTGTTTAGGGACTCTTCATTAGGGACTCTAGTGATAGGACAAGGCGTAATGGGTTTAAACTTAAACAGGGGAAGTTTAGTTAGATGTAGGAAAGAAGTTCTTTACTGTGAGGGTGGTGAGGCACTGGAATGGGTTGCCCAAGGAAGTTGTGAATGCTCCATCCCTGACGGTGTTCAAGGCCAGGTTGGATGGAGTCTTGGGTAACATGGTTTAGTGTGAGGTGTCCCTGCCCATGGCAGGGGGTTGGAACTACGTGATCTTAAGGTCCTTTCCAACCCTAACTATTCTGTGATTCTCTGAGCTGGAGCAGAGAGTAGATACTCTGTGGTCCCACTTAAACCGGGTATTTATTTCTACGATTACTTACTGTTGTGGAGGACAGGATTCAGTGACTCGAATAGTTCAGTCTAGTGTATAAAAGGTCAGGTTTTTTTATAGCTGGAAAGTTAGAGAAACTCTTCTTTACTGGTACTTAATGGTTTGTAGGGTGGACATACATTTGCACACGTCTGCCACAGGGTATTGTGATTTACACATTCAGGAGGTCTCCAAGATCTAAATGGCAATATTAAATATTTACCATAGATATATTTACCATAAATATTTACCATAGATATATGGTGGCTGGAAGTTTATTATGGGTACAAATAATTTTTCAGCCTTTCTGTTCTTAAGACAAAAGCAATAAAGCAAGATATTATTTACTAGGTAAAAGATGCAAACACAGCTTCACTAGGTTTCTAGGTTCATATTAAAGAAATAAATATTTCATCAGTAATACTAATTAAAGATTGGTCAAAGATTTATCTATGTCTTGTACTGCAAATACTTATCAGACCTGATTAGGAAAAGTAACATTTGTAATACTGCTCAGTAGTTGGAAAAAAAACCAAAACGATTTCCAGGAAGCCCACTTTACCTCACAATGATTGTTTTATTAATCTTTGCTTACTGAAGTGTTATCCAAGAATTCAGGAAACTGGTTTCAGGTAGAAAAAATCAACAAGAATTATGTTTTTTTTAAAGATAGATCTTTACAATGACAAATATTGTATCAGGGGAAAGCTGTTAGAAAACTACCATTTTACTAATTAATTTCCATGTAGATATGGATATACACTAAGGAATGGAAATAGATAAATTCCTCAATAGGACCAGCAAAAATTAACTAGAGCCTAATGGTAATATCTTACGTCCTTTTTGATAACATCCGATAAAAAAAAACACCAGAGCCTAGAAATAAATGTTTGTAGTGACAATTTCTAAATTAGAAACCTGGGATTTCCCTTATTTGATCAGGTCGAAAATCTGTCATTCTCATGCGTTGCTTCCTTTGGAGACCTAATAACTGATTCTTTCCAGACAAGCATTAAAGTAATTAACTTCGTTACTCAGATAATATTTGGGGAGTGGGTGAATATCTTCTTCAAATATGTTCTTTAATTCTGTGGCAAATTGATAAGGCATATTCCACTCTTTTACCTACCTAGTCTTAGTTCTCATCCTTCCTTCTGCAAGTGGTCTAAGTCTGCCTGGCTATTTGACTGCTGGATTTGGCCCCACAGGCAGTAGCTTGGAAAAAAGCTGCAAGTGCTGTTTCAATGTCTCCTTATATATGTGTTTGGAAATCTTTTGTATGTCCTTTTTTTCTGCCTCAGACCTAAGGTGTTTTTTTATAATATAAACTTTTGATTTTTTTTTTATTTATTTTAGAACCAGAATAGTAAATATAATGGCTAAAGATATTTCTGGCAGTGAGAGTGGGTTTTGGTTTTGGTATTTTATTGTTTTTCCATATTAGTGAAAATTCTCTAATTTTAATAAGTGCGATACAACCACACTCTGGTTGATACATTAATGAAAAATTTGGTTTTGAAAATTCCTTCAAGAAATTTTATCTATCAGATCCATTCTAGAATTTATCTAAAAGGAAGTTACTCCTCTCTGTTTTGGGGAAGAAGACTCAGAAGCTATGTAAAGCCTCTGCGTCTCAATGGTTTTATTCAGAGTATACTCATTTGGTACTGTTTTCTTAAATGAAAATATTGAATAGCTGTTAGTTTAAACCATGTCTTTAGTTACCTGCAGAAACTAGGTACCTGCATGTGTTCACCATACACTGTCTCACTTGCTTTCTGTTACTTACCAGGTACATTAAAATTCACATTTGAATTTCAAATGCACTAAATAAACCATTTCTTTAAGATAAATAGCCGATTTTGTTCCTCTCATGTTATATTAATATTAGTATTATGGGGTCTTCTGTACCTTTGCTTTACTTCCTGACTATCTGATAATTGTGTTGGCAGAGTATACCTAGGGTCATCTTGTTCAGCTTATCTGCACAAGAGAAAGAGTGGCAAATAATAAGGGAAAGCAGCAATAAAATAGTGGAGGAAAAAAAATGAAAAGATTTAATCTTTGACCAATTTGAAACATATCCTAGAGAATCCATGAAGAAAAAGATAAAGTGTAACTATGAGCAAGTTACCTAAACACATTACAGTGTGTGAGAGCAAATGGAGTTAGTCTATTGTACATGTTTAATTTCCTATTAGTCTCTGGCGTTTACTACTCTGGTCTGAGTTGGAGCATCTGTAAATTCAGTTAAATACAGTGCATTGTCTAAACATATCACAGTTCCAATCAGTCACCCGGCCTGCTGATAAGAAGCCTCTTGTATTATTGAATCTACAATAGGGAGGCTCTGCAGGCACAAAGATAACAGCTAGGTATTTCACTTTAAGTATGAGAAAAAAGTGACTTGCCTTTGCTGCTACAGCTCTGACATTTATTACTACTCCCTGATTTGTTTTATACTATTGATGTGAATTTGGTTTCAGGTGCTTTATATCTCTTCTTATTCCCTAACTTAAGACCTCTATCTGGAAAACAGTAAGGGTCAAAAAAGTAAACCAAAATCAACTTTCATGGTATTACATAGATAGCAACACCTTGAGCACTTTCTAGTGCTTTAAGAATGTCTTACTGCTTTCATCTCTAAAGGATGAAACAGGCATTTGTTTTCTCCTTCACCATTTTGTCCGTTTTGAATTCAGGGAATTTTAGTGATGTTGCTTCAATAATGCAGTTACTCTGGAGGTGGTGTGAATCTAGCTGTAATAGTTGGAGGGGGGTGCGTGTTGCACCTTTCATATGTTTTAATAGACAAAAAATGAGGCACCTTTTCATAGAGACCTTCAGTTCGAATGAAAATAATAAGCAAGTTCTAGCAGCAGCTATAAATGCAGATATAAGTATTACAGCAGCATGTCCAGTGAATGTATGTTACATACAGAAAGACTATGGGTAGATATGGGATTGGTAGTGACTGTCTTTCAGGGTCCATTATATTTCTCAATTTAACAATGCTTTTCTAGTCATAAAATTTTGGCAAACTTCGGTTTTTTAGGCTAAAAATTCCTCTGCCCAATATACTACTACAAATTTTTTGTTTGGTTGGTTTTTTTGATTTTTTTGTTTAAGTTTTGGTGATTGTCAAGGATAAGTATTAGTAAAAATATAATTTTTAAAATACAAAAAGGTTAAGACATTTTTTGTAAAACCTTATGCTTTAGTGCAGATAGCTGGGATTATGGAGGGACTGGTGGTTGTCAAGCATGTGCCTCTTGCTGTTGGTTCAGTCTTGGCCAGCACTGTTGTCCAATTTAATGTGACTTTGAACGAAAATATATTGTTCAGTGAGTATAACTCATATACCTTCTTTCCCATAGCATGTATATATGTATTAACTGGTAAGCTGTATTACGTTTAAAATTTAGCAATTCTGATCCTGAAATGTCATGGAAGACAGTTTTCTGTTGTTTCTGTCTCCTAGAAATATGCCTGTTTTATAGTATAGTTAATATATTTGATATTCTTAACTTATTGGTGAGTTTATAGGTTTTATTTCTGGTTTAATATTTATGGCTGTGCTCCCTCCTAGCTTCTTGTGCCCCTCTTCACTGGCAGAGCATGAGAGATGGCAAAGTCCTTGATCAGGATAGGCATTACTTAGCAACAACTAAAATATTGATGTGTTATCAACATTATCCTCACACTAAAGCTAAAACAGCACTGTATCAGCTACTAGGAAGAAAATTAACTCTATCCCAGCTGAAACTAGGGCAAATATATTTCCAAGAGGCTATCATTACTTGTTCAGTAGCTTTGCAGTAGTTTATGAACTCAAAATAATTAATTTTCTAAGGCTTCTTTTGTTGTACACACATGTTGAATTGCAGCTATATTTCTTGAAGAAGCTCCTCTGAGTTTGTTCTGTCTGAGCCCTCAGTTATAACTAAGTTTTATTTCTGCTGTTACGTGAGTGATAACTGCATAAGATCAGTTCACTACTCCATGCTACATAAATAAAATTCCTAAATAAAGTACCCCAAAGATCAAAATAACCCCAAATCTCTCAGCATGATCCATAGTGAAGGCAAAAAGAAAAAAAAGAAATAGAAAAAGCCAGTGTTCACTTCTGTCTTTTGAACCATTTTATGGGGACTTCAGTCAATTCCCCAGCTCTGTTAGTCCCTCATCCTCTGAGGACTGAGTACCCTGAAGATGGTGGTCTGACTATTAAAGACTGAGGCAAAGGCAGTATTAAGTACCTCAGCTGTTTTCCTCATCCTTGGTCACTAGATTTCACCTGCCGTCAATTGATGGGCTTCCAAAGGAATGCCATCTAGTCATCCACTGTAGAGAGGCAGCTGCAGTAATACCCATCCTGGACAACAGAAGGGATATGAAGGACTCATTTGCAGTAGGAAACAGGAATGGAGAAAAGCTTCTTCCTGGGCATTTAAAAAGTAAATGTCTGTGGTACTGCAGCTTTTTCCCCCCCTTACTTTAAAAGCAAATTCTTGCAATTACTGCAAGATTTTTCGGTTTGTAGCAGGGATTATTTGCAAAGCTAGTGTTTGTTTGTGTTTGTAAGATCTCAGTGCTGGGCTTTATCGTTTCTGATATGGTGAGCACCAAAGGTATGGCTAATGTGACAGGCTAGCACATCTGTTCGTAGCACTGAAGATACACTTATGTACAAATGAAGCTTCATGCAGCTAAAGATAGACGTAATAAGAAGAAATCAGCTAAAGGAGATGGCAGGTAGGAAAACTGCGAAGGGGAAAGAGCTACCAGTTGCTGATGAAAACAAAGGTAAAGGTGGCGATTAGGCTGAAAAAAACAGTATGTACATATATCTTGGAATATAAAATTTCTTCACTAGACAAAAATTCAAGGTGTTGCCATGCCTTTAGGAAAAAAAAAAAAAAGCTTCATTTTATAGAAAAAGATATATATTGCTTCTATACATGGATGTGGCCTCTAGTGCACGCCTGTAGTGATCCACAGGGATCTCTATACTAGTGAGGTCTGCAGGGACCAAGGAGAGATTATGCCTTTGCATGAATTGAAGGCTGAAAATGCAGGGAAAGCCTAGGTGGGTATTCATTTCATGAGAATTAATGAAAGCCAAATTTCTGACTAGCTAGAATTCAGGGGGTAAAAAGTATCATGAATTGAGAGTGCCCCATCATGAAATATTCCAATCTAGCAAAGCCTAAGTTAATTAGAATGCTGTTTAATACAAAACCACAATAATTTCCAACTCGTCAGTGAGGATTAGTAATATTGAAATGTATTTGCCATCACAGTTTTCTTAGTATTTACAAAAGAAAGCTGCCAGAACAATTGTAGAGGTTGGAAAAGAAACACTTCAGTAAAGTTTCATCAGTGTAAATACTCAATTTTATAGTTACTCTGCTTGTTTTCGGTGTATTTTCAGCTCAGTTGTTGTTACGACTTTAGCATAGGTCTTTGTATTAAGATGGACTAGTTGCACTTCAGGTTAATTTGGTGTTGTCTTAAGAGGAAATGTAGGTTCAGCAGTGGTTCACATAATAGAAATCAGATATTGCAGTTCCTGCCCAGCCCATTTGGAGTCTGTCCACATTACCAAGCCAGCATCCAGGTTGGCAGAGCTTGAAATACCAGCATTGTCCATGCCAGGATTTCATTATGCAGCGTGTTAAATGTTGGTGACAAACGTATGTCAGGATGGTTTGGAAAGCTTGTGCAATTTCAGTCTGGACTGGCCTCCAGCTTCTTTCATCAGGTAACTCCTAAATTTTCAGAAACATCTATGTATTTGGCCTTGCTACTGGAGTTGTCCCTGGCTGAAAGCAATAGAATGGGACAGTCTTTTTCCTGAGGCTCTTCATAATGAGAACGTCTGTGTCACATAGATACACACTGAGGCTTGATCCAGAGGAAAACACACTGCTCTACCACTCACTTCTATACGGGTACTACAGATGGTGACAAAGATAACTGTTGACACAACCTTGATGCAAGCGTTGAACCGTCACTGAAGTCAAACTGGTATACAGAACCTTCTCTAGTGTCTTCTTTGCCATGGCAAAATGGAATAGTACCAGTCTCTGTGCTTTGCCCCAATTGAAAGATGAGTGCTGTGTGTTACAGTTTTTCATTGAACATTTCATATGGCATCAGTGCATTTGCAATGAAAATGCAGTTACTCATTTATCAATATAAATGGTAACCACTTTTTACTAGTTGATAAGCAGCATAACCTGGAAAATACTTTGAATAATCAGTTTTTAAAACACATTTTTGTGAGAACACAGTTAATTGTGAGGATACAAGAAGGAAGGAAATTTTTTACCTTTTTCCTTTCATAAGCAAATCAAAGGTCTGATAGGTTGGACTTCTTGCCTCTTACAGGGCGGTATGTGTGAGCTGAATAGTGAGTTTTTCTTCTATAACCTTCTTTTCTTCTATAGCTTTTTTTCTTTTTTAAAGCACAAGATCTCTTCCCTAAGTAGACAGCCTGTAACTACGTGTTAGCAGTTGTGGGAAGGTTAAATTGCTCTTTCATAGATTAGGATTTGTTAACAGATGTGGGTTTTGGTACTGTGTGCTTTCCTAATCCCTCTTCGGTATTGGTGCATCTCCAACCCTACCAGTTTAATTAACATTGAAATTCTCATATTATTTTGGTGTGCTGATTACAGGCAAAGACTAAGTGGAAGTCAGTTTGGCATCCCAAGAGACTTCAGTGTTAACAATGCAGAAGGAGGTTTTTTTTTCCTTTTGCTTCCCCTTCATGAACTCCAGATAAGCAGGAGGCCTCAGTTAGATTTCATTACTATCACGCACTCTTCATGGTCATCTTTTAATATTTGAAAGGATCATTTGTTAACTGGAAATGGTCAATTTTTTTTTTCCCTTTGGCTTTTGAAATATAATTTTCAATTTTTAATTTGATTCATTTAGATGAAATCATTAATCAGGGTTGAAACTGAGTTAATTTTCTGGAAAATAAATGAGGTTGTTAGAGTGAATGTTATTAAGTGGGCTCTTTGCAAGAAAGGAATAATAGCTGAAAATATGGAAGACTTTGAGAACTATAGCAGTTGAAGGGATAAAAAACAGAAAGGTTTTTTTGGGTTTTTTTTTTTTTTTCCGCTAGCTAAGTGCAGTAATTTTTTAAAGGAAACTAGGCAAGGGAGGGATATTTCAGACCTATATAAATATATATGTGACTTAAAAAGCTACAAAGACAATATAGATAGTGATTTTTAAAAATGCTCTTACACATTTGCAGTGTGTTTCTTCTGAAGCTTAATATTTACTATTCTAAGCAATGCCCATGTGGTTTTTGAGGAAGAGGGATATTCTTAGTAATTCAGCAGAAGTGCAGCCATCCAGGTAGAGAGCTTCAGTAGACAGGGAGAGGAGGCCACTAAACCTTTTTCTTTCTTCAGCTTGACCCAAATTCAGCTACTGGCCTTGAGATGGTTCTGTTTGCTTACTCTCTGGTGTTTGCAACATGATACAAAGTGATTAAAAGAGCCAGCAAAATCTCTTTGAAACACAAACTAAAGAAGAAGGGATTGAACTAGACAGGCAACATGCTAAATTTACCATTCACGCTTATTTCAGTTAACTGCAAAATTTGTATCCTAATGTTACCTATTTTCTGCTAATCTTCTATTTAAAACAGTGTTTTTTCTTTTTTCCCCCCAGGAGATAGGGCTGCTCCTCTGTTCTGATAGGAAACAATTTTTGCTCAAGAGTTATCATATTACTAAGCACTTAGTGGCCTTAAGGCAAAACTCTTGATGGAGCACTACAACTCTGTTTAGATTTTCTTTCAGTGCCCATGTTCTCATTAAGGGCTATTTCAAAGTCCATTGCTGTGAATGAGTAGTAGAAATTGTGTCTTATCCAAGAAGGTATTTCTTCATAGGTGTTTCTTAATGGTCATGTCTAACTAGGTGTTAAATACTCTCAACTACTTTTAGCTGCAGAGGAAAACAGGAGAAGGTGCCATGTTAAAAAGAATTCTCAAATGGAGAGAGGTGCAAAAATTCTGTGGTGGAGCAGAAGGTTACGTGGAAATGATTGTGGATTGTAGTTGCTTTCCTTTTGTGATGTACCTTTCCATGATACGAGACACAGTAATAATCTAGCTTGAGTTAATCCTGTGAAAACTAAGATCTCTGGGAGCACGAGTTCAGTTTTCCTTTCAAAAGGACAAACAGCAGCAACCAGATCTGAACACTGGTAGACATGAAAGTTGAGTTTGTACATCCTCTCTAGTACCAATATCGACTAAAGACATGATAACTAAATTACAGGCTTTTCAATATCTAAAATAGTATTTGACAGATGGCTATTTTGACGTAGAGCAGAACAAATGTTGATATACCGTTTCATTTTCCTGTATATCATTGTGATTTAATGAATCACTGTGATGTAACAGCCTCAAGTGAATAGAATATAGCATGTTAATCCAAAATGGCAACTTCATGGTATAAATATTCCTGGGCAATGTTAACTGCTTTTGAGCTACTTGAAGCAAGTACCTCTTCTAGGAGTGGCAAAAATACCTCTCTTCTGGAATAAGAGAAGGTCCTGAAGTCCTTCCACATGATTAAGATCAGTCAATTGTCATCAATTAGTCAATTTCAATTAGTTACTACTAATGGGTTTTATATCCAGACTACGTTATAGACCCTACATGCTAATAGGAACAAATTAATGGCTCAGCCAGGGAGGTCAGAGGCCCCAGTTCTTAATAATATAATTTGGTATTAAGAATAGTAGGTTTCTGGTAGTATTATGTGGATGCTATAGGGGTATGAAGGAGCCCTGCTCATAGTCCTGTGCCTTTGTGTTTAATAGGCTTTTAAAACTGCTGTAAGTAGCAGAAGCAGGATCAAGCCAATGGTGCGCCATGAACTTGTTTTCACATCTATCCTGCATGCATACTTTGGGTTTAATAGCATAGTTTCCAATATGCAGAAGCTATTTCTCATAGGTTATATTTACAGAACTTCTTAAAGTCACTCAAGTTTTAAATTATGTTTTAAAATGTTCATGTTGAAAAAAACAGTTGTTTCTGCATGTCTTTTAATATTTCAGAAGTTGGTTCTTTTGAACCTAATCAAACTATCTCCCAAACCCAAAACCCCTTTTCTTTTTCTGTGGTGTAAGAAGACCTTCTCTCTCCAGCTTCCTTTTCTGTTCTCTTTAGTGTTCATTCCTGGCCAGCTTCCTATTTTCTTCCAGTGTTTTGTGGTGTCTTTGGGCGCAGCCATTTGTAATCCTTTTTATAAGAATTTCTTAGAAGGAAGGTTGCATCGCATTTCTTACTTCCAATATGTGAACAGACATTTTGGCATGCAGATTCTGCCCTCATATTTTCTGAAGGGTAACCTTGAGTGTATATCTCATGCCAGTGTTAAGAAAGTCGAGACTTCATTACATACTGACTCACATTAGAAGTCTTTCCAGTTGGGAAAGGCTGTTTTGCTGCCGTATGCTGTGTTACTGAGTCTCTTTTCAAACTGTGCCATTAAAACTCCTTAACAATGAGGAACTTGCTATCTAGAACTGCCCAAAACTTAGATGAACAGTAGTGAACAGCAGTATTGAGCCTCTGAAGATTATGAATCTGGAAATAATAGTAAGCGATAATGTGTTCAGCATATATTTCCATTGTATTGAAGAATGACACCAAGTAGAGAACACCTTGAGGGAAACTTCCATATCTGAAACCCCTCAAGAGTTTTTGAAAAATGCCCACTCCTTACTCCCATTTATCTTCCCTTTAAACCCATGCTTCTCATAAGTTTTAATCGCAGGCGTCTGTATTAGTTGTGCCTTCCTCTTGAGCTGAACAAGATGTTCTACTGTTTTGGTATACTCCTGATGTGGACAGATCTGTAATATGAGACCAGGAGATAATTTTTATATGGGTGGATTTTGAACCCAATGTTACAGCTGAAGCTGTGGTTCACATGCTTTTTGATGGAACACACTGAGATGGGATAACATCTGTCCTGTGAGTGAGATGCTCACCTATGTGTAGCTATTGATAGTAACATGGTTTAGTGCTTAGCAGTGTTATCTAAGCAGTTGTCAAAGGTTTAAGAGTACACAAATAAAAAGGAATTAAAATTACCATTTTTAAGGGACTTCGGAAGCTTTTAAAGAAAATGAGGGTTTGTGAGTGCAGTCGTCCTGCTTCAAGTTTCTTATTAAAAACTAAGCTTACCAGTTTAATTTTAATCCCTTTCAAATGCCTTGGTCATGCTTTGAAGATAGAAAACCACCCCCTCAAACTCTGAAGCTGAGCAGTGAACCTTTTTGTTCCCACAAGCCAAAAATAAAGTGTTCACATGAGATCATTTACAGAGAGAGGAGTTGGCAGCCTTATCAGGAGAGGAGAAAAGAGCTCTGAAGATGAAAAGCTATCACTATGACAGTCTTTATTAGGTTGGGCAGTAATGGAACGTGGTGTACATGGGATAAAGTGACAACTACCTAGAGCATTTAGGGAAAAACATAGGAGTAATAGTGTTTCATGTTGTTCTTAGGCTGGCTTCTTTGGTGATCCCTCTGGCCCAGGAATGTTTGAAATGTCTAGATGTTTGGGTGGAAAACAGGACTATGTAAACAGCATACTGTATCAGCTTTGCTTGGCGTTTGAGCCTCTGCTCATCACATAAAGAGTGAGTCAGAAAAAGGAAAAAGAAAGCTGAGTCATTAGGTAGTTTCATAATTACTCAGCGTTCCCTGTTGTGCCAGCCCCCTACTACAGAGCTTGGTAGGAAACAGACTTCGATTGAAAATCCCTTTAGCCAGTTTCACACATATATCAAATCCCATTCCGAATAAGTATATCTGTTGTTGAAATTCAGGTTTCTCAGGATAATTTTCTTCTATAATAAAGATGCTAAATGTATAATTACATTATAATATTTTAATATATTATATGTAATATATATAAAATATAATCAGCATGAAAGTAAAATGTGATTTTTTTTCAGCTTGCTTTGCTGAGTTATTTCTTGTGCATTCAGCCCGAGCTGGCACTTTTCTATCAGTTTCCCCCCAAAAATCTCTATGCTGTCGTTGCAAGTTTTGTTTCTAGTGGTTAAAAAGACTTTGTACAAAAAATATCTGAACACTCAAGTCCCTTGAAGTTCGTAGAATTCCTGTCATTCACTTCTCTTTCTGCAGATTGGGACTGTAGCTTGTGATACATGCTGTGTAATCAGCAGGTAGACCTGATGTTGCGGTGAGCAAGATTATGAACTTCCCATAGCACATCTCACGTCTTTGACAGGGATGTGTGAACATCTCATTTAGTGTAGTGGGCAGCAGTATTGTATGGGCCGGTCTTGTACCAGTGTTATTAACTGACTGTGTGCTCCGCTTCACTAGGACTGAGAGGGGTAAAATGGCAGTTACAACCAATGCCTGCAAAAACCATGGCATGCCTGGGAAACAGCTTGTTACTTGGGTGTCTGTTCACAGCTGTACATACATCCATCCATGAATAGAGGAAGGATGCCCTGAAAGCCACTTTACTCAGTGACTGCTGATTGCAGTTTGGAAATACAGTCTATAACTGCATCTGGTCTTATCCTTTTTTAGACTTATTCCTGTGACTTCAAAATGATATGATAATACTGTTTCAAGGGCTTAAGGAGTTATAATTTGTGCAGAGGTCTTTATTTGCTCATTGTGTATTTATTTTACCTAGGAATTTGTCCTGGTAGGCTTTTTCAGTGCAGAGGGCTCTTTTTCTTCCAGCTGAATGCAGCAGCAAAATTTCTGCTGACTTTAATAGGAATAGGACTGGAAGTTATTATCATCATATAAAAGATCAGCTTTATATTGAGAACAAACAGTATAATTCCATTGGTCTTCCCCCTCTCATTGACAACGTATATGTGTTTTTGTTGTTTTTACTTCAGAAGTTTTCATGTTGATTTGTTGGATTTCCTTCTTCATTAAGGATTCTGTCTTGCTAGCCCAGGATTAAAGTCACAGCAGTATTTTGTAGGTAGCAATGTCTTTACAACCCAAATCCATCAGAATTAGTGGTACTTTAGCTAAAAGAAAAAATGGATGGCTAATTGTTTCCGTGGTTCTTCTAAACTTCACAGCTGATATGAAATTCAGGTAGAGACCTGCATTGCGTTTATAGGCATGTGTGCCCCCCAGTAAAAACAAAAAGGCTTTACTTCAGGTTTTGAATTGCCTTCTTTTAATGCTTTAAACAATAGAGTCATTTCTTCATTTAATTAAACCAGTAAAAGTTGTGCCTCAACCGTACAGATTGACAGAGGACTGTAATTGATTTGGTTTATTTCTTTTTTTTTCATCACAATTAACAATAAAATGCAGTGCATTTTGCTGGAGAACAGAAAAAAAGCCAATGAAAAAGAAATATAAATGGCAATATTACTGCTTACATTAATTAGGAGGGTTTGTTGAATATTACTCATGATGGAAGAAGTCTGTAATTGGGATTTTAGTGTCATGGGGGTTTCAGTCAGAGTTTTCTCCGAGTAAGGACTGCAGGCAGTAAGTACATCAAGAAAACTGTAAAGCCACCTGATTTTAATAACATGTCTTTGTGCAGTGGAACATGACACTTATATTTAAGTGTGTCCTCAGGTAAAGCGTCCCTTAATAGAGTGTGATGGAACACCTTCTCTTGAAATATAGGCGTACCTGTTTTTTCATGGGCTTTTTTAAAATCCCATATTTGGGTGGGAAGAAAGCACTGATCCTACATCCAAATTAAATTTTTGAAGTTTTGTTAACATTTGCATATAAAACCTGTTTTTATATATAAAAACTGAAAAGGGGGGAGGACATGTCCACAAACCAAGTGACTCTTTTTTTTAATGGAGTTTTTGCACTTTTACAATAGTTTTGCTCCTTTTCTCAATGCTTACTTTCATGCAAAAGAGTGTTTACTCTGGTTCTTCACAGGAATAATGTAAATGGAAGCCAGCACTAAATAATCCACCATGGTTGGGGTTTTTTGCGGTATCTATTGATGATTGAAATTCTTTGTCTCTCTGTACCTATTCTTAGTGGAGGAATTACTAGCTCAGCCATTGATCTTTGCTGTTGACAGGATGGACTGTGTTGCAGTTGCATGTAATAAGAGATGTTTTCTGTTCTAATTTCTAAACTGACTTTTACACCTTTTAGAATCAAATCATATGCATTGACTAGTGTTGGCATGATACTTTTGGAATTGATGTTCGTTTTCTGATGCATGACATGTGAGAGCTGTCTAGAAAGCATCTGATTTTGGCCAGTTCAGTAGCAACAGTCCAAGATGAACAGGTAATGTCAGTTCACTTCATTATGAGTTGCACTGGTCCACGTAACTGAGGTCGAACGTTTTTCTGTCTTTGTCCGTATAGGCAGAATTTCTTTACTGATACTTCAGACCTTATGTGCATAATGCTTAAGCTGTTTGTTTGCTTGTTTGGTTGAGGTTTTTTAATGCTGTCAAGTACATTTGTGATAGAAACATGCATTTTCAATTTCCCTTTAAAGCTCAGCACTTAGAGCCTTTCTTATGCATATGCTGCCAAAGAAGGATTTTCATTAGATGAATTCTGCCCTCTGTTTCTTTAATAAGATTGAAGAGCTTCTCTGGCTGTTAAGTATGGTATGCAACACTTGACATCCCAGTCTGTTTAGTTCCCTGTGACAGCCGTGTGGATTTTTGACAAGGTACAGTGGTACAGCATATTCCATGGCTTAGGAAATGTAGAGGGTGCCTTTATATTTAGTACAGGGGTTCAGGTTAGATAATAAGGAAGAAGTTCTTCCCCATGAGGATGGTGAGGTGCTGGCACAGGGTGCCCAGAGATGTTGTGGCTGTCCCATCCCTGACAGTGTTCAAGGCCAGGTTGGACTGGGCTTAGAGCATCCTGCACTAGTGGAAGGTGTCCCCACCCATGGCAGGGGTTTGGAAGTGGATGAGCTTCAAGCTCCTTTACAGCCCAAATCATTCTATGATTAAAATGCATTCCTCCTCAGAGTAGAAGCAATAGAATGTGACAAATAAAAACCAAGCATATGAAGTTCTTTCTTACTGTATCTTACATATTTATGTAACTAGAAGGAGAATTTTCCCATATTTTAATTAGATCATTTTTAAAATTAAGTCCATGTACAGGATTTTTAACTGTATTTTAACACAGTTTTGTGGAAATGGCTTGGAATGAAAAGTGGACCACACCATTCTGGATGTAGGGAAGGTACCGATCAAAATCACAGAACTCTTGACTCTGAATTTATATGAACTTTAGAAAGATATTAATATAGAATTTGTGTAATCTTTGGTTTGTAGAAGTTGTAAGTTGTACTAAAATTCACTCTGAATATGAAGAGTACTGGACAAATATTAGATTCTCAATTTAAATTTGGCATTGTATTCTCATTTTTGCTTTTTGCTCATCATCTTAATTTAAAGGTCCAGTTGTATCTAAAACTCTGCTGTGCTGATGTATTTAGGATATCTGACAAAGTTTCCTATTAATCTATTGAAGTTCCTATTGAACTTACTTAACTGCAAGTTCACCTAGTTTCAAGAAATATTTAAGTACCATCCCTGAGAGAGCAACAGATCCCACACGATCTTAGCACAAAGCAGAGAAGTTTAGTCCACTTACATACATCGTGGATGGTTTGAAAAGATCACTGAGCAATATAAAAGGAAAGGCACAAGCTGGAGAGAATAATAAAGAGGCATCAATCCACCATACCACACCATCTCCGACACAAGGGCATGACAAGTTGAAAATAACTTAACTCTGTAAAATGGGGAAAAGGCAGTAAAAAAATGAATTGTGTTACTGTTTCTAAAACCTGCCTCAATTCAAGAAACAAATGCTCCTGAGCCATTGCCAAGGTGTATGATGTTCACATAAATCTCCCATGTCAGCGAATGGGAAACATGTAAAACCTTATGCAACAGTAACAGAAAATATCAGCTTTAAGACCATTGAGATATCCCTGATTAAAAAAGGTCCCATCTCCAGTCCCAAAGGCCTTCCTTGAGGTTCCATCCTCAGTGCCATCTGTTTTGATTTTCTCCAATAAATGATATGGCTGACTATTCCCAGAAAACATATTGACTTCCTATAATGCACTATTTTGCTGGATAAAAGCATACATACAGGTGTGTTCTTCAGTGGCTAGTTCCTTTCTTTTCTTCAGATTAACTAGGTTAAGGCTTCAAGAAAAAATGCTTGAATCAGTTTCCTTTTAAATGCCAGCATGATCTTATTCCTGCTATGTCATTATAGTAATGTAGAAAGCAGTGCTTTCTTGTTCAGAACTCTCTGCATGTTTTTGTGCCATTTTTCTGAATATCTAGCACAGATTAAAGTTAGTAAAAAGCACAAACCTTAACATCTGAAAATGGGTCCAAATTTTACCTCAGGGTTAAAATACCTTCTGGAACAAACAAAGCACATTGCAGAGGGAGGTTCTGATCCAAAGAGAAAGTTGTAAGGTCAAAGAGAGAGGAAAAGAGGAATAGGAAGAAACAGGCTGGGTTTTCTTAAAGCTCTAAGTATAAATTTGGTTCCATCTGAGTAAGCTGGAGGTGCGGGGGTAGGCAAATTCCAAATGCTGAAACTGAACCACACAGAGACTTCATCTGCCAGGAGCTCTTAAGACCTTTACTTTGTGCTCAGTTTCCTGCATTTGTATTGAAGGATTATCTGTGTAGGGCAGAATAAAAGAATGAGGAAGGAATTACATCTCTTAGCTTTTATTAATCATTAAGCAGTGCAGTGTAGTTTGAGTTACGCTGTGATGTCCCAAGCACACGCAGCCTTTGGGGAGCATTCTCTCAAGTGTTCCTGCTGGGAAAAGAGAAGTAGACTTGCTGCAGCGCATTATGTGTGGATCATGTCATCTCCTTTTCCCTTAAGACTATGTCTGCTTTCCTGATCACAGAGGTGACAGCAATTCCATTTTTCATGGCGAACTCACAGGATCCAGGGAACTTACCTATATTCAAGAACAATTTGAGTGCCCTTTGTATCCAGTTAAGAAGTTGAAACATATATCTGTTTCTATTGTGCTTTCTTTGATCAGATCAAGAATAATTGATTAGTAATAAAACCAAATTCTGTGTATCTTTCCTTTAGAGATATAGTTTCATTTAGATATATATTCTTTTAGATATATAGTTTCATAATCTGACTAAAGAAGTCCTAAAACTAAATGGTGATTATGCTAAGAACATTTCTCATACTCTTGGCAATAGTATAAATATCTTTAATGTGTTTTGTTTCCACTGTGCATTAATATTTTAGTCCATGATTGTCTTGACCTAAGAATTTTCATGTCTTTGATATCATAGCAAATGTATAGAAATGTTTCGAATAAAATCTTATGTGAAATAGGCTGTATAGTTTATATAGACAGGAAAAGTATATAAACAAGAAAAGGCAGTGATCTTAAAATTGCAAAATAATGGTAGGAAAACTTCTGTTGAAATTACTGCAGCTGAAGGCAAAAGAATAGAATCCTCATTAATCCAAAATTATTACTGTTGCAATCAAAAAAAGGTGGTGGTGGGGGGAACCCAGCTAAAAGAATGCACTGTTCAAATGCTGCAGGGGGAACATACATAGTAGTATATGAAAGGGCACTACATGCTTCATGGAAGGAGACATTGGAAAAGGTGATTTGTAATATATCCAAGGCTCTTTCTACTAGAAACTTCAAGTTTCTGATGAAGATTAAATAGAATTCGATTATTACTGAATTTTGTGGTGAGCTGGTATGGTCTCTTCTCATACTGAGAATATGATGCAGAGAGACTTGGATGCTGCAGTGGATGTCACACAGTTTTGGATTCACTTATGAGTAAACTTCACGATTAAGCTGCTCAAAAACTATCCTTGTGAGGGGATTATTCACATTTGGCTTGGTTTGTGGGTGCTAGTTATAAATACCCTGAAATATTTCTCTAGGTTTCTATTTGTGGATTTGTTTTGTTAGGTTATTTTGTACATAATCTGTCATATTTTTACCCAGTTAATTCTGCTTTTGTTTTGTGTTCTTGTAATGCCTTAATGTCATTTGAACTGGAAATCACAGTCAATAAGATGAATTCCAGTTAGAAATGTATAGTTCTGTGTGTAGAAGGAAGAAAGAGTAAGTCCAGTGTATGTGTTTTAACAGGGGGAAAAGAACTTGGGGAAAGAAATAGAAAGCAAGATTTTGAAAGCAACACAGAAAGAATGCAAAGTCCGTGAAAGTTCATTGTTTGCTCTTCCTTGCCTTTAGAAGTAACTTTGGAGAAATGTAGACCTAAGCAGAATTATGCTAGGTTTTCAGTGTATTCACTGAGGAGACCTCGGTCTCCTGTTTGCTAATTTTAAATAGACTATGCTGTCAGGAATTATTGACTTAAAACTAAATATTAAAAAAAGAAAATACTGCAGCTGTTAAAAGTTCTATATGAAAATAATTTCTGGAGATGACGAAATTTAATGCTTTTATTTCCTCTTTTAAATAATGTGTATGTAATTATGTTGCCCAATTACTTGTATTAACGTACCCCTGTACACTTATGGCTTTTCTTCATAGCGGTTGCCACTACAATTGAAACAAACCCATTCCCCTCAGACAAGCATCTTCTGTATAAGGGTATTTTTAACAGGGAGGAGATGTTTCTTGTGGAAAAGAATTATTCACATGGCAACAATTGTTGACCTTTTTTCTCTTTCTGTTTGTTTTGTTCATTTAGTCTGGCTAAAATTACATACATATTCATGTATTTTAATAAGAACAAAGCATTACTCTTGGATATTTTCCATAAATTTGTTCTCATAGGCAATTTGATAGACATCTACTATAACTGTAATGAGGGAAGTTTGCAGTAAATCAGTCTGCCTGGTTTAGAAAACTAGAATTTATTAACCCATTTCCCAAAGGCCCAGAATTACCTGTGAGACTGGAAGAAAATCACCAGTGTTTTCTATTTTAGAGCAGGGGCATTTTATAATCAGGGTATAATGTCTAATTGTTTAAAAATGTATTGTCTTTTATTAAAGTGAAATCACTTTTGGATATAAGGAGGAAATTCTTTCCTGTTAGGGTGGTGAGGCACTGGAATCAGTTGCCCAGCGAGGTTGCGAGTGCTCCATCCCTGGCAGTGTTCAAGGCCAGGTTGGATGAAGCCTTGGGTGGGATGGTTTAGTGTGAGGTGTCCCTGCCCATGGCAGGGGGGTTGGAACTGGATGATCTTAAGGTCCTTTCCAACCCTAACTATTCTATGATTCTATGATTCTACCTTGTGGTATTAATTGTGCGTAATATTATGGACAGTCAAAAATTCTGGAGACCACTGAACACATTACAGTTAGGTTTTCCAACTGGCATTTTCTGTATTAACTCTGATCTACTGGTGCTAGTGCTAACTATGAAAGAGTAGTCAATGTGCAGGCTAAGCCTTGTGCTTTTGTATGGATAGCTTCTAGGAGTAGTATCGGTAAAGTGGTATGGCTAATAAACCTTCCCTTAGTTGTTCAAGTATTACCTTAGGATGCAATGCTGAGGCCACAAACAGGGTAACCTGTCACTCCAGCGTGCGAAGCAGTATGCCAGGTTATGAGGCTAGCAGGATATATGAGCTGATGTATAAATCAGGTCCACTCTAGGCATGAATGAAGTGTTAAATATATTTTAAAGAATACTTAAAATTCAAAATTAAGACTTAGGTTTTTCATCGACATCCACAGAACTTTACCTGTACCTGTTAGCTCTTTGTGTTTCATTTTCTTTCCCATTGCTTTACTGAGATGAAACACAGAATAAATATATACACTTGTTATAGGAACTGTAGAAATTTAACCTGGTGTTCTTTTCAGGCTTCAGCCAGTACAGTCAGATATTATCCTAGGATTTTTATAAATATGTATATAAAGGAATATTTCAGTTATTTTTGTGTTAAAAGAAGTGAACATTAGAAGATTTGAAGAATAGTACTCATTTTTTAATCTTCTGGTGTGTGGTCAGTGCTCTGGAAAATTTTGGGGCAAATGTTTGTATACTGTGATACTTTGTCTAAAACAGAAATATCTGTTTCTTCAGAAGAGTTCTGTGGATGGGACTGTGTGTCTTGTTAAAGGCCGTTTATAAAATCCCTTCCTGGCAAGGTAATTTTGAGTGGATCACACTTGAGTTCAAAATTAGGTTACCTTTAATCAAGCACACACTGAGGATTTAAAGTTACAACATTTTCATTTTATGCACTGGTTTAGTCTGTGACTTGAACACTTCTGATATGTATAAGGATGTATGTGCAGACACACATACTTTTGCACAATGATGAGCTATGTTAGCTCTTAGAAATACCCTATTCCAATACCCTCATTTCCCTCTGCGTTCAGAAACTTTGCAGACAGATAATTAATTCTGAACTAACAATTATTTTGCTGTATTTAACCTCTGAGTAAACATTTGAAATTAATTTTAAGGACACATCAGCTACATTCCTTAATGCTGGGGGTGGTGGGAGCAGAAGAAAGTTTCAGGCTAATTGTAGCACATTGTAGATTAAAATATTCTGTACCAATGTTTTTGCAGGACTTCCCGAAGCTGTTACTGTCATGACCAGAAATTGCTATTTGTTGATTACTGAATACAGTTTTGTGAGTAAATTATCAGGGTTTTTTACAAACTCTACCCTTAAGCTCTTCACTAGATACTCTACTACCCTACTTTTTTTGAGGGAGAGACAAATACTTTCTTCCTGAGAGCTTTTTTTCCCCAGTGTTCATTAAGCTCTAAGCATTGTAATGTTTTTACCTGCCACGTCCAGAAACAGCAATATATGCAGAGAACTTATCTCCTTTCTTGGTTTTCACCTTCCCGTACAATGCCACAGGGTAACACTAGTAGAAAGCAATTTCACCACATTGATATTTTACTGTGCTATGTCTTGATTTGATGCCCATCTACCACTTAATTATCAAGTTTTACGTTTTCTGTTGCACGATCATCACTTTAGCTCACTGCAAACAGTGAGACGAGAAACCTTTAACGTATTCTTCTGCAGTAACTCTGAAATTTACAGGCAGGAGCAGTACTGCACAGGAGTATGCTGTGATATGGTATTTCAGTACCTTCCAGTCTGAACATACTAACCTGTATCACAGGTTTTTCCTACTGATGTAGCAGATAAATATTTCCCTTTTTAAAATAAGCAACTGCTCAGAGAAGTGAGAAAGGGAGTAGAAACCAGGACTTTCAAGTTCCTCACGGCCATAAAAGGTGGCTGTCTGTACTATGATCTCGTATAAGCCACTGTTGAACTGTAGTCTTGTAGCAGGTAGAATTTTAAGGAACGGAAAGTTGTAGTACTTTGTAGAAAGTGGGCAGGAAGAGCAAAGTACAGAAAAGCCACGTCATTTGCTAAAGACATCCAAAACTAGTAAAAATCTTCTTTTATCTCCAAGTTAGAATTATCCTGTAATTGTACAGCAGTACTGCAAGACCCCAAATGAAACCCTGTTGTGAAACTCCTATTTAATCCTGACAAAAATTCACAAAATAACAATACAGAAGACAAAATTCTCACATTTTGGCTGAAAAGTAAAGCAGAAATATAGGAATACCTGTAACATTTTCCAAGCCCACATTTTCATATCATGTGGATGTAGGCATCACTAAAAAATTGGGTTTAAAAGTACCCCCTTCTTTTAGCATCAAGTTGGCATGAACACATTAAATTACTTTAGATATTCCAGTTTTCAGTACTATATTCTGTATAGCTAAATCTGATAAAGTTTACTTAGACTATAAACTATAGTAAGGTACAATGCTAATTATGTGTTAGCCCTAACTAGAGGCTGAGTCATGGTGTAAGTTTCTTGGGCTGTTTTCCTGTTGTGCCACTTGGTCTAGATTTTGCAGTGCCATTAAAGAGCAGCACGCAGAAGAAAGAATAACTTCAGAAACATGCTGTTCCTTTTGAGGAACCTTGAAGGATGAACTGTGAAATTGATGAGGTTTCACAAATCATTTTACTCTTTAAAAGTATTAAAAAATTGCGGAAGAATTGCTTAGTGCTTCACCAACAAAAGTGTGGTTAATACTCAATACATAAATATGAGAAAGATTGCAGGGATAGTTAGAATCAATATGGGTGTGCTAAGAGAAGAGGCAAAGTGTTTCAATGAATAGGCCTTGGAAAAGGCCAGACTTCTGTGAGAATACATACTTTTGCTGTAAGGCCAAGTTAGACTTGACTGGCAATATAAACCCACCTTAGCTGAAAAGGTAAGTCTCTTTTACTCTGGGACATGAGCATAATTTGAAAGCTAAATTTTGCTCACCTTACTCTTATACAGTTTGGAACAGAGTGGCTACTCCTTGAGAAAGATGAGAGATTTTGTCCCCAAAAAAAAGAAAAAAGGAAAAATAAAAGAGAGAAAAGGATTATAGAAAAAGAAAGAAAAATAACCAAACCAAACAACAAAACTGAGCCAAAGCAAGTCAGGGAACAATCTTGCTAGGGTAAGCAACTTAAAATTTCAGTCAATTGTATATCTTGTTTTGTAATATGAGAGCAATCCTTTAGTTTTCTCAGGTTCTATTCAGCAAAATGAAATCACTTCCTCTAAATAGAAATCTTAATTCTACACAATCTATTTTCAAGATAGGATTTTATCTGTTTCAACTCACATTATTAAGAACTTTGCTGTGACTTCTGGATCTCAGATTAATTCCAGAATACCACATCATCCAAGTCACTACCTGAAATATTAGGAAACTGCACATTATTGTACCTGAAAAGGGTATTGAGATCTTGAGTCATGCTACTGGCACTTCACAGTCCGATTATTACAATGCATTTCATTTCGATCTTCCCATCTCTCTTGAGAGTCACCAGCAAATGGTCCAGAACTTCAGTTAGACTTCTTTTCTATTAGAGTTGTCACTAGCATAGCTTTTGAATTCTTTATAAGCTCTGATGCTGTGATCTAGAATACAGGCCTGCTTTTGACCTTCAGGCATTGGTATGGCCTTGCTCAAACTTACTTTTTGACCTTTCTGTCTCCTGGCATTCCAAGCCCTCTCCTTGGATCATCAGCCAAGCTGACTTTCCCAGTCTTCACTTGTCACCTTAAAGTAATGGTTGCAAGTGTATTGATGCAGTAATGACTTCACAGCCCAGCAAGCCCCACTTCATTAAATTGGTTGTAATTTGAAGTCTGAAGCAAGATAGCATCTTGTGTAACTGTATTTAAATAAATTAAGGTTAGAACTGTGGTGTTTAGTTAGTGAAAGGTTGCCTTTATTTATCCTTATGCCTTGTAAGCAAATATTTTTATTCTTACACCTTGCATAGCAAATAATTCACTTAAAATACAGTATATACTATCATATTGTTGTGATATAAAAGCACACTGATGTGAAATTTAATGATGCAATTAGCAACAGTGTTTTCTATGTTATTCATAAAGCTTTTGCAGTATTTTATACTGCCTCCTAGTTATTAGTATATTGGTAGTCCAGATGATGTGGAGAGAAGTATTATATGATGGTAACTGTTTCATTTCAGAAACGTCAGGGCTTTATGTATTCTGTCTTCATTTGGCATTGCTTTTCCTTCAGAGTTTACAACTATGCACATTTTGCTGCAACATAAGCTTTTCCTCACTTTATAAGTTCTTATGTGAGGTATGAAAGGTATTCTTTTGCAATATTCAAGATCTAATAGTGGGTATTGCATGTTTAATGCAACAGAGTTTTCTGCCCCGGGTTTGTTTGTTTGTTTGTTTATTTATTTATTTACTTTCTGCACATTCACCTCTTGTTGAACAGAAATAAAAGGTTCAAGGCTTGTCAGCATCAGTTTATAGATAGCTGTTTAAAAATAATGAGATATTGGGCATTGTAAGGCTCAGGGCTGTCTTGCCAGACTCATTTATTTCTGTTCACCTTTTGTCAGAATTGCAGACAGAAGACATTCAATTAAAACTTGTCACCTGTTGCCTGTGACCTAATTTGTGTTTGTGAGTGTCACAGATTAGGATACTGAGCTTCAAAGGGAACCATTGAAACATGTAAAGCGATGGTAGTACTCTTAAGTGTTTCACACTGCATTTTCTCCATGTGAACATCTTTGTTTATAGACCACTCTTCAAGGGAAGTCACTTGGGCTAAGAAATAATAGAATTTATTTATTTACATGAAATCTCATTTGCATGGGAAAACCAGGTGGATTTTCTTCATGTTCTTTTATGTTTTAATGCATAAATGACAGTGCACAAAAATTCAGCATGTAGATGATTAGTTAATGCAAACTTAATCTTCCTTTCAGGAGAGGTGGAGTACTGAGCTGTGTAACACATCAGTTCTATAGTCAAACTGAAAAACCCCCAACCTTTGGGCTTTAACCAAAGAAATTTTTATTTTCAATTCCTGTGCCAAAATTTGCCCTTCTCATCTGCTCTTCCTAGGACAAAAATGGATTTTTTAAAGTGTTGCTTACATTTGGTTGACTAGAAACATTTTCAATGATTAAATGTAAGCAAAACCTGAAATGAAGCATTGGGTAGAAACACTTGTTCCACAAAAGAAGTATTTTTGATTTTTTAACCTGGAAGAAGTCACTAAATACTTTAATTGGCCCAATTCTTTTTTTACTAATAAACTGTTTGTTGTGAATCTTTGTTAAATTAAAAAACTTACGGCAAAGAGCAAGGTGGATATTAAAGTAATAAACATTGTTTTGCCTTTCAAGCCGTTATATGGGCCAGTTAATGATTTGAATTGTTTCATAGGCACCTCTTGAGGACAACCAGTTTACCCCATGTTAACAAATACTTTTTGGTACTGACTGTGCATGTAAGGTAGGAGGATGAATTTTAGACTTCTATGCTACACTAAATAATGTGTTTAGTAGTGCAGATAGCTATCAGAAGACAAAACACTAAAGCCTTCCCCTGCTAATTGTTAATTCAGGTGTAGATCTGGAAAGCTTTAGTGTAAGTCATAGCTTTTATCTTCTTTGATGACTTAGAACTCTCTTTTCAAAATATTACCCTCCTAATGGACACATATTTTACATCTCTAGCTGAATTTTCACCTGTGTATGTTATTATCCAAATACTTTGTAAATTGATTTCAGAAGCTCTCTGGCATCTTTATAATTCAGCACATGAAACAAAGATGCAGATCGTGAAGCAAAAATAGCTCATATTATCTTTTTTCTTCATACTGTGTTACTTCCTGCTTGTTTCTGCTCTATTGAGAGAGGTCTTTTGTGGTTTAAATAAGAAGGATTTTTCCCATTCTGAATCTTTCAGACTGTAGGATTAATGCACTGGCCTCACACTTCTCTAATCCAAAACTACAAAGACTACTGAATTATCCGAAGAGTAACTAGATGACCATGCACTCTTAAGTCTGAATACATTATATCTCCATTCATCGTGGAAAAATCAACTAGTTTTCCTGTTCTGTGTGAATAAAAGCAAAACCCAGGGTTCATAATATTTACTCAAGCTTACTTGGTGATCTTACAAATAGGCACAGTATGTTCAAGTAAACTGGAACACTCTATCAAGATACTGTCCTAAAAAATGACACCAAAACAACAGCAGTGTAGAAGATGCCTGCTTGCCATGTCTCTCATGTAGAGGGGATGGAAAGGGAGCAGAACTTGAAATTTCTTTAGGAAGTCAAAATTGTGTGTTTGATGTACTGGAAGGTAGAGAGGGAGCTTTGATTATTCAGATATTAGCTCATAGTTCAGTGAATTAGATTTATTTTTTCTGAAACAAAAAGCTCTCCCCAGTAATAGGTAGTAATCAATTAATTACAGGCAGTCCTGGTGTTGATAGGTCTAGATTTGAAGGATAAAGCTAAAGCCTTCCAAGTTTGACTGAGGGTTTCCGGGAACTATAGAGCTCTGTGAGAAGGATAAGAATGTTTGTGGAACAGGTGGACAAATGAACAGTAGAGACTTGTAGCCAGGGTATGAAGGGGGGAGGGGATGAGAAAGGAGAGGTAGATTGTAAAGGAGTAATTAGTATACTTGGGTATGTATGGAATGGCTTGGATATATGGCTATATGTATGTATGGCTTGGATATTTATGGAAAATGAGGTGGCATGGTTAAATAGGATTATCACACTAAGGTGAGGACCTGAATTGCAAAAAGAATGATGTATGGGGGTAGGGGCAATCTTTTTGATTATTATAGCACTCGTCATAGTGGGTACCTGTCCCACATGAAGGCTTCAAGGCAATGTGAAGAAAGGACTACAGAATAGGAATAATTAATTGGTGAGAGAGGAGCAGATAAGGAAATACAGAGAAAATGGAGAGTTCAGTTTGCTTATGTTAAGTTTGTTCAGATTGAAGTACCTGGTAGGTAGCTCATTTTGTACATCATTTATAGTCTTCACTTATTTTTGTGCAAGATTGTCTTGGCACTTCCTTTTTACAGTAAATGCCCAATATAATTTTGTTGTGTGTCATAGAAATCGTGCAAAGCATATCATAGACATAGCATATAGAAGCATATCATAGAAATCATGCAAAGATTGTGTGAGGAGCCAGGAGGTAAACCTTTTTTGTAGAAGCTTATGTAGTGACTGTTATGACCATTATTTTTGCTTAAGGTCAGCTGGAGAAGTTCTTATGTTGTATTAGTATGTGTAAATGCTTTCTTTTAAAAACATGGCTATTCCATTGATTTACATAGTTTCCATCTCTCCATGTATTACAGTTCTAATCTAATCCTTATCTTCCAAGCTTTGTAAGTTGCACCAGAATGTGACTACCCATCGCTCCTGAACAGATGAGTCTTATGTGCTTGTCTCAAGATGTAAACTGAACATGTTTACTTGACTGTTGGAAGTAGCTGGTATTGTAAGTGGCAGCAAGCCTGTTCTTCCCATTTGTCTCCTGCAGTCATCCTGTTTGGTTTTTTTTTTTTTTTCATTAGGGCTTTTGGGTTTGTTTTTCTGTTGAAGAATTGGAAATGAAACTGAGCTTTGGGGAATGTGTAGAATCAACTTGCTTGTCTTCAGTGGAGCTTCATTCAGTGACATTAATGGCTGGTTTAACCTTAAACAACTAAAATGATAATAGGTACAGTGCAATTTATTTGGACATGTGACATGAGTTTATATAGGTGAAGTGGATGTCTTGTCTTTTCACTTTTTGAGGACTGATTCAGTGAGTGAACTAAGATGCTGAAGACTCTGGCCACATGCACAGCAGAGCCAAAGCAGAAACCTACTGAACTTCTCCCTTTATGCTAGCTAGGTACCGCAATATCCTGCTCAGTCATCTGAGTACAGACTATGTGTTGAATTACAGCAACTACCTCTGTGATCAAGATGCTGAGATCCTCCTGGCCCAAATTAAGATCTTTGCGGACAAAATTGGTTTTCTTTCTTCCCTTTGTTTTTCTAACAAAGAAAGCATCAGCTATTACTGTTTTGAAAGCAGATAATCGCGTCTCTATGTTGGGAATTCTCTCATACAAGCTGTAGGAGTTACAGGGGAAAATGCACGCATATACACAGGAACCTCAGGATTTCATTTTGCTTCCTGCCAAACTCCAAAGTTTTTATGGTATGTCAGATGGGTATACTTTCTTAAGTGGTGTCTTCCATTGTATTTACTCTTGTAAAGCCTCTTGGGAAATAAAATACCAATTTGAGTGTGATAAATCATCACAAATTGATTCTAAACTAGCTACTTTGTAATAGTATTAGGAATGAGGAAAGCTTAGGAATTAAACCAATGGTAACCTCTGTATCAGTTTTATTGAAAGGGTTATACACCTCTAATTTATAGTATCTCAGTATTATGTTGTCGAAGAATGCCTTAGAATTTGAATTAGTTATGTTGTAGATTTAGGTAATTTTAAAATACAGTACTGTTATTCCCCAGTTCTTTAGTGCATGGATGATGTATAGCTGTGCTATTGTAACATTTCTCTGTATTTCCTCCCATTTGAGTATGAGTGGCTTGAATATGTGTTTCTGCAAATGCGAAGGAGGTAGAAAAAAATTCATCTCAGTCGATTTATATTATTTTAATTTAAGCTTTGGTTCCATTTGGTTCCATTACTTTCTGATTAAACATACTTCTGTCTGATGCTATCCATCTTTCATCACTATGAAATCTGCTCCCAAGCAGAAAGAAGGATGGCATCTGAATTATGCAGAAATAATTTTCTGTCCATTTTTCCGCAAATGCTGGGCAGACTTTTTCATAATCCCGCCAGTATTACATGTGGCTTCTCCTAACCCTCTGCACATTTCTGAATACTCAGCTGTCAAACCTTGGTCTTTGCTGTTTGTTTTTTGTGGCGGTATATTGTCCTGGATGTCATGTGCTTCAGGTGTAGCTCAAACTCCTAATTCAAGGGTGAAGAACAGTGAGTTAATCATTAGCTCTGAAAAGCTTTGGACTATCAGTTTTTAAAGTGGTCTTGTAGTTCCTGCTTTTCCAAGTGTAACTTTAAAAACAAACAAAAAAATAACCATGCTTTGTTGATTGAATCACCATGAATTGTCTCAAATAGCTTAGACCATAAATCAGTCACAAGTTTGATTGTAATATAGGCAAGTACCATAAACAAGGTGTCATTTATAATTATACACTGACCTGTTTGGGTATGCAGTCATTTGGGTTTATTAGTTAAATAGTGTGATTCGCAGTATAACTGGTAACATCCAATGAGAAATGTAACTGAATCATAGAATCAGCTAGGTTGGAACAGACCTTTAAGATAATAAAAGTCCAACCATTACCCCAGTACTGCCAAGGCCACCACTAACCCATGTCACTGAGGGCCTTGTGTGGGACCAGAAGAGTTTTCAGCATTGGGTTTCTGGCTAGTTGGCAAAATGGCTTTTCTTCACCAAAACCCAGTCCATCCTCTGGTTTGTGAGGATGAAAGAGGGCTGACAGATGTTTCCTGGTAACTAGACTGTTCTACTAGAGCAGGTTCATGGGCAGCACTTAAACTCTGTGCTGTATTCTCCTTAACTTCTTTTGTGGTGGATTCTCTGCTCTTCAGAAGCCAGTTGTAGAGGTATTTCCTGTGAGGTGATATATGAGGGAGATGGGAAGGATTAGAGTAGGGCACAATAATGGCAATAGAAAAGATAGAGGGAGGAGAGCTAAAATAGACAATGAAAAGCAAAGTGAGAAAGTGAGCTGTACTTCATTGCATCACTCAGAGAGATCATTGATATTTAATGTGTTCTTGCGCTCTTGTCTAGTTAAATCCATGTCATGAGCGACAAATTTTATACTTGGTATTTATTACTTGTCATGTTGCCCTGCGTATGTGCCAGGTTTTTCAACTTCAGGGTTATGTTACTACTTGGTTATACTGGCATTTGTCCTGGTTGTCTGGAAATCTGCCTAGGCGACTCAGAAGGAAATAAAAATACTTCATTGTTTTATAGGACCTACCATCTTCTCCCCCCCCCCCCCCCCCCCCCCTTTTCATTTTGTCTATGAGAGCAGCTATAGCTTGTTTCAGGAAGGTAAACTCTTATCTATCTGTACAAAGCAGGTAGCAGAATGCTTTATTGAAGCAATGAACAATATGGAGGTACAACACAAATGTTATTTCATCATTGATGACATCTAAACACACAGCCATGCAATTTCTTTCAAACCTCATGAACCATTTTGGGTCTTTAAGACATGTATATGTTCTTATTTTGCTAAGAATAATGTTCTGGCCACGCTAATCCATGTTAATTAAGAGCATTGGTTTTGACTGTCTAAAATGTATACAGCACTCATTGTTTCTAAAGTTCCAGTTCTCTTTACTTCTTCACAATGTTAGCCTTGTATATCCATGGTGTTTATTACAGCTTTGAACTTCTGCTTCTGGCAAAGAAAACTTAAGATCATACCCTTTCAAATGGAAACCGGATTTGTTAACTGTTTTAATAATATGTAAATATTAACAAAAGGTTTTAAATGAACAGGAAATTGTGTCATATACTTAGTCTTGCATGTGTGAAAATCTAAACAGCTTGCAAATACTTTTAGTGCTGCTTTCCCTTGCTTTCTAAAATTAATCTTTTGAAATAAGCATGCATTTTAAATAAATATTCGAAGTGAGGAGGTACAAGAGTGTTACCTGACAGGCATCCTCATAGTATTTTTAATTAAATATTTGCGTATTTTTCCCAACATAGGTGTCCGCCTAGACAGAGTACGTGGAGGTCGCCAGAAGTACAAGCGCAGAATAGATGCAGAGAATAGCCCATACCTGAACCCTCAGCTAGTTCAGCCAGCAAAAAAGCCATGTGAGTACACCAGATATACAGAATTTCTCTTTGACTATAAGCTATCAACTCACAGCTCTGTTTGTTAAGCTCCTTTTGACAGGGACAAGGATTTGGTCAGAAGGTATTACCGTGAACGCTATATCCATTTAGCTGTTAACATAATTCTGTTTTATATATGCTCATCTTTCTGAAGTGGAGTTGAACAAAGAATAGTTTTACAGGTGGAAGTGTATAAAAGCATGGTTTATGCAGTGCAAATTTTACATTTACAGGTTATCTTTATTTTCAGTGGTACATAAAATGGTTCATACTGTCCTCATTAGTTCATTGAAGCTTCCAGTTTCAGATTTCACAAGAATGTGATTTTTGTAGTTTTCACTAACTAAATGAGTTTGCTCAACCTCCCAATGAAAATACATTAAAAGCCTCATTAATTTATATCTTTAGATTAATACACTACCTAGCATTAGATTAAAACAGCAATATGGCACACTAATAACAAGCATAGATTGGTAGTTTGGGCTCTAGTACCCTCATGGATTTTTTTTGCTTGTTTTGTTATGTTTTAATAATGTCCTTGATTGTATCTTGCCAGGCTGAAATTAAGAGAGAGATGATCATCTCATTGCTAAAATACAAGTTCCATCCTCTTTGCGATTAACTAAAAATAGTTAGGGGTTTTGCTTTGCAGCTTATATAAACTCAAGCAGCGACTGTACTAATTCCATGAAGTAAATTTAATAGCATTATAGCTGTAGTGCAAGAGGCTAACGTATTATCCTGCAAAGGCATACACACTATATCAAGTGTTATAAACTCTTTACATACATCCTGTTGCTCCTGCTGAGAAGTTTCATTTGATCCTAAACTAGAGAAACAAGCCAGAGAAGTAAGGAGACTGGACTTCTTGTCTCCCATTTGCCTCTGCCCCTGTGCTTCTGACAACACACGTCAGTTTTAGGCTCTTGAAAATACCTGGCTGTACAGAAAATGGAATCTGTTTCTGTTCGTGTTGGTAATGGTTGGACTTGATGATCTTAAAGGTCTTTTCCAACCTAGTTGATTCTATGACTTTGTGTTCCCCAGTAGGGGACAGTGCTGTGTACAATATATTTGAGCATATGGGGATCTGGAGAGCAAATAAACAGTCTTTGAACTGTAAGTAAAAGGGCATTTTAGCTGTGTCAAAGAAAAAAACAGCCAGTTTTACATAAAATTAAGGCTTAAGTGAACATATGGCATAGTTTCCTTTTGCCTTTCCAAAAAACATTATGCTGATTATATTCCTTCAATTGTCCAATCTGGCATCTTCTACTCAGCCTCCATAAGCTGTCCCAGTGTTCTGTAAATACAATCTAGGGCTGCACTAAGCAGATTTTGCACATTATAATAAAAACTTTTTGATAATACAATAAAATTTAATAAACTCTAATGCTTAATTTCATTAGAGGTTTAGTTTTCCTGGGTGCACAGATTGTCAGTTTTTCATTTACTTGATATTGTCATTGAGTAGAAGTGTTGATAGCCAGGCATTCCAACAAAGCTGAGACCAAACAGGCAAAAAGAGTAAGAGAATAAATCCAACCTCAAAGTCACAACCCCTTTAATATGAGCAGAAGTTAGTGCAGTTGTACTGAAACACAAGAATCTCTGTGTAAACCCAAGATTACTTTCTGTAAGCTCAGTTTGTCTGAGATACCTAACCTCCTTATAAGTCATTACTCATTATCTCCCTTCCCGTTCCTTAGCTTGTCCAATTACAAACATTTTTTGTACCAAACATTTACAAAAATGAATTTTCAGATCCTTGCCAGATGAGTGTCAAGACTTCAAACAGTCGAATCAGTTTTGAGCGCAAGTAGCCTGGGAGATTTTCTGGACCCTGTCAGATAGTCTGTGTATAACAAGGCACAGGAATGAAAACTGGGTTCTAGTGATTCTAATTAGGGAAATGTTAAACAAGATTTACCTAGAAACAGTGCTCATGGCCATTCAGTTTCCTGAGTGATGGAGCTTTCTGGGTACCTTCAAAATCTTCCTATGGTCTACACTAGCACATGTACCAATACATGTAGCTTTTTCCCCCTATAGGGAAAAAAACAGGGGTTTAGAGGATCTCGTCTACACCTACTTCTGGTATCTGTTGCATTTTCCAGCTTCACCATGGAGTCTAATGGCCTGTCTGTAGCTCTTGTTGGTTGCAAAAGTAAAAAGAATTTGAGCTTTTGCAAATCTAGAGTCAAAATATGCAATATTCATAAATCATCTACAAAAGCTATTGATGAGGAACCTAATAGAAAAAGGAAAGAGGCTCTTTGACCATTTCCTTTGTTCTCAGGAAAAAAAACCCAGAACTTGGACCTGTGAGTGCTTCTTCATTCGTCACTGATTATATACCCACAAACGTGAAGTCCTCAGCTACATATGTTTTCCTGTTAAGAAACTCTCATTTATTTATCCTTTTCAATGCTGGAATTTTCAATACTGGAATTTTGAAGAAGCAGTGTTATCTTTTCTCACTTGAAAAAGATTGTTTTCTCTGTGAAATTAAACAGGATAGGAAAAGACTGTTTAAAAAAAAAGTTTTGTGCAAAGGCAATTTGCCAATATAAGTTAAAACTACCATCTGTCATCTCTAAGTAAGAATAGAATTCCTAATTAATCAGTTTGGTAATCAGTAGAATATTGAGATCAAGAATTACTCCATTGGCATAGTTCCTGTAGTTCATATAAAGCATGAATATATCCCCTTGTAATAAAACATTCCTGACGTGATGGTTTCTAGTTGGCTCTTGCACTTACTTTATGAAGGGCTAACATAAATCACAACTTCTGGCACACGAATTTGGAATAAGGCAACACTTACAGAGGCGATGGATCAGGATTGAGGAGTCTCTTTCCCAAAAGAGCAGTAAAGTGTCAGAAATCTGAATCAAGCTGGTATTGGGTGGAAATCTGTCATGGGCTGGTAGGGAGCCTCTCTGACACCGGGGCAAGTCACATCTCAGTCAGCTTCCACTGCAGCTCTGTGTGGTCCATCCTATGGCTTACATGGAAGAGGGGAAAGTGGTCTAATTCTGGCAGCCTTCTCTACAGTCAGAGAATACTTTGCACCTTTTCACAGTCAAATCCCATTTATATCAAGCCCTGTAACTCTCTGTCCTAATAAAGAGAACAGATCTTTATAAATTCACGAAAGGGTGCCATTTGGGCTTTAACTTCTGGTGGTGCATTTGGGATCACAAGATGTATCTACCCTGAAAAGTGAAATATAAGTATATTGTGAAATATTGGAATGTATCCTCTATTAGGAGGCTTAAGGAATTGGACATTTTGTTTTTAGCTCTGCCTTCTAAGAGTAACAAATCAGGCTACTGTATAGAGATTTCCATTGTGCCTCCACATGGCATTAATGCTCATTTTATGTTTATCCTACTTATGAAATATAGAATAGCAACACTCTTGTAAATCTTCCAGGCTCTTCTACTCTTTTTTTTTTTTTTCCCTCTTCACTTTTTGTTATAATTTGATTATTCCAAATAGATTTCTCAAGTCACCTGAAAGAAAATACAAATATTAAACACATGAATGAGAATGCTATATAGACCAAAATAACCAGTGTGTGACTATGATGAAGTATCATTCTTTGCACAAAACCAGTTTTCTGAGGTAGTGTCTGTATCTATTGATAGTTTCCTTACTTTTACACTCTTTGTTCTCATTGATTTTAATAGCTATTGCTGACTAAAAATGATATGAGATCATTAGTCCATTTTTGTACATAGGCTAGTTTTATACATGATTCTAAATTCAAATGTTTCACTGAAAACCTAATACAAGACAACACCCAGCTTTTCTCACATTAATTCCTAACATTTCAGTGGGGAGGATACCCACAAGAGAAGGTGTACAGGATAATGAGCACTGAGAAAATCCTGAGACCATTGCAGCGGTTTAATAGTGATATCTAAAATAAAGAACTGGAATTGCTGACAAAAGTTACAGATTCTGGTGACTGACTAATTGCTTATTAATGGCTCAAGAAATACACCTGCCTTTGGGGATGGGGGTGTTGCATGTAATTAGAGGAGGGCAGAACTTTTCTATTAACACAGTGTCCAAAATACATTATAATGCATGAATGTTTTTCTACAAAATTATTGATTTCTACAAAATAATAAATATTAGGAGGTGATCAGGTATTGTACGTTCCATTACATTTATTATCTTAAGGAGATATATGTCTAGCTTGATAAAAATCATTAGTGGACCAGAATTATTTGTGCTGTGATGCTTGTAGAAGACAGTTAAGTTACAGTACAGTTTAATTAGGTCCAGTATCTTATTCGTGTGCACTTTGGAATATGAGCCATCTGTTTGACAAGTGGAATGATGCTACTGGTGATCTTGTACTGTTCTGGACCATTTTTGCAGATAACAAGATTGTCTCCCATTTGCTGGTGGCTGAACCAGAGAAGATCTATGCTATGCCTGACCCCACTGTTCCAGACAGTGACATCAAAGCACTTACCACTCTTTGTGACCTGGCAGACAGAGAACTGGTGGTGATCATTGGATGGGCTAAGCATATTCCAGGTATGAAAAGTATTTATTGCAAACATATGACATACAGAAATCATTGTATGGGTTATTCTCTTCTGGTAAAAATTACATTTTGTTCTTTCACTACAATGTATAAACTTTTCTTAAGGCTCCAGATGATTCACATAGGATGTTGGTTACATGATAGTATATTTTACCTTAAAAATATATAAAAAACTAGTATTGTTGCTGTGAGTGTTACTATGTATTACTTCTACTAAGATAAACTCACCTCCCTCTCCAGAGCATTGGCCTGCATTAGTATGAAGGGTAGTGTAAGTCCTTTCCTCTGTACTAACTTGATTCAGCAGTAGCTGTATCTGAGTCTGGTTCCTCTATTACATAAATGCAGCACTGTCTTATACTGACCACAGGAGGTTCAAAAATTGGCTTACATGTTGGCATGGCACAGAGCAATTGTTCTTTTCACTGAATGAACCGAATCATACCAGCAATTCAGTAGAAAGAACTCAACTGTACCAAAAGGTATCTTACAGCTTAGTACTCCTTGGTCTGCATGAAATGGGCTGTGATCTACATCACATAAATGTGTTATATGTAGGAGCTGATTGGCACTCCTGTTAGCAAGAAAAGTGGGGGTCATCAAAAGCAGCTCCTCAGAAAATGAGCGATTTCTTCCACTAAGATTTCAGGTATATTCTGTTTCCCCCCAGTACTGAGGTATTTTTTCTTGCTCTGTGAGCTAGCAGACAAACTTCTAGGGTGTCTCCAAAGGTTCCCAGTTTGTCACCTTTCACAAATGGTAAATTCACACAAAAAAGGTTGGCTTTTTTTCTCGTTCCTTAAGGTACTTCTCTACTCCAGCAAAGGAGTGAGCAAGTTTGGTGTGTTTTCATCAGCTTGCTAGTTTTGTAGTCTTGATAGTGGACCCTTATTGAGCATAAGAACAGATAGCCTTTAATTCCTCTGAGTAATTAGTCATCCTCATTTTAAATGTGATTTTTGGATACTTGAATAGTAGAGTAAATAACCTAGTCAGTTTTATGTTTATCAGAGTTAAAGGTCTTTTATTTCTGGTATCAAGAGAAATCACAAATAGCCTTCCAACTTTTTTCACACTTGTGCTAACCAGCACAAGGCCTCAGTTCTTCAGGTACATGCTTTTAGGTATATTTTTTGATAGATATAAACACTAAGAAAGCATAAGAATAAAATAATTTGTACATTTATGGAGCATTATTCTACTTCAGATTAGAGACAACAACCTGCAAACTCTAAAATAGTCACTATGCCATGCAATTGAAATGCAGTCATTTCTCTGTGCCACAAATGGTGTATAAACAAGCTTTTGTACCACAAGCAATGTTTTTCTGGTACAGTTAACTTATTTCTGTCTCCTTAAACTAGTTTGTCTTTATGCTTTGAATGCTACAGTAATTTCTTTAATCAAATTGATGGAAGTCCCTTTCCCAGCCCACACTGAAACCAATTTATTGGTCATGATACGCCAGCTATGTTGCTAACAGTCGTAACGAACTGTCAGGCAATATCGCAGTGAAGCTAATTTGAAGTCATTAGGTGTGCAGCATTCAGGCAACAATTTGTTACAGTGGTTAGGAGCACAGCTGACATTTCTGAATGGCTTTGTTCAGAGCAGTTCTAGATGAGCCCAAGCAAATTGTAAACTCATTTAAACATCAGTCTGTATTATAGTAGATACTTTATCTTATGCTGGTTGCTAATAAAGCACCCCAAATTAAGTAGAAATGAATTAAGTTAGGTGAGTTTGGGTTTCATCTTTGGAAGATACCTAGATCACCTTAACCAAAATAGAGTAGCTCTCAAAGAAGTCAGTTGTGCTCCGTAATAGTTGCAGGGGAACTTCAGTTGGTTTTATTTGTGAATATATCTGTAGCTTTGATTTGGTTGGAGGAGTAGGAAGAGCGGAGTGATGAGACTGAGAATCCTTTAAAATAATGGCTTTGGTTAACGTGGAAAAGGTGTTGGATGCTGTAAACTGGCCTTGAAAATTTAAAGTCTGCGATCTGAACCAGTTGAGGAACATTTTTTCCCATGAAGCAGCTTTTTATTACAAGGTAAACTCAAAACCACTCCTGCTGTGATGTAAAGTCGCGTGCTAAGTTTATTCACCTGACTGCGTTTAGGAATGAAAAGGTAAAAAAGACCATCTTTTTATAAGCCTTCTGGTAGCAGGGGGCAGTGATAAAAACTGTGCTTGTTCTCTGCCATTTGATCACAAAAATCAGAATGCAAAAGTAGACATGCTAAACTGCAAATGGGATGAGCTTTTGTAGCTCTGTTTTGAATAATGAATCACTGCTGAACTTGGATGGCCTGCACTCAGCCAATGTCTGGCACACAGCAACTTGTACAAGAGCTTGGATTGGTGCTAGCTGACTGTTTTCTGAGCTAACATATATAACTGTGGGCAGAAACAGAATAGAATTGGGAAAAGGATGAGTTGGGAAACGGGTGCAAATTGCATAGAAGTTCACTGTAGGTGGGTGGACTAAGTAAATCCTTGGTGTAAATCTCTTGGAATCGATTAATTATACCAGTAGTGAATTTGTGCCTAGCACAGCAAAGCAGCAATCAGCAGATCTTTCTTTACTATAGTGATTTCTTCAGGTTCCGTATAATTAAAGGCCCTTATATATCAGGTGCTTAATAAGTAATAAAGATCTTGACTGTAAAGCATTGCAATTCAAAGTAAAATTTGGCTTTGTGGAAGAAACCAAACTAATGTTTTTGCTGTTCAAACAGAAAGTCTTTTAATGAAATTATCTGTAAAAGGTAACAGTGCAATATGCATTCTGTCCTGGGCAACTGTTTCCCATTGTGGTCATAGACTAAAAATCATTTTAAAATTATACCAAGTTTGTATGTTTTGATAAAATCATTAGTATTTTTGTGCTATTGGAAACATTTGAATAGTTGCTTTTATTGAACAAAAAAAGTCTATGCCACCTACAAAAGGAAATATTGAAAGAAAAATATATATGGAAAGCCTTTATCTGTAAATAGAATTAGTCTCCCTGCATTTATAAATCAAATAAATGGGAAGCGTGTTGTTATGAAACATGACCATGTCTTATCTGAAGAAGAAAAAGATCACAATGGCATTAGGAAATGCTTGACTTTAGTTAGGGGAGCATAAGGGCGCAAGAACAGATGATGGTGCCCTAATAGCCCTTTTTAAGAATGACAGGGCCCCGCCATTAGCATCCTTTTATATCCTTGGAAATTGCTCATGCCTCGCTTTTATGGTTCCTATCTGCCTGACTCTTTTTTATTTCTCTTTAAATTTCATCCGCGCTCGGATAAGCGCATGCTAACACAATATGATTGAGCTGTAAAATGGAATGCTGTCGCCTCTAATCTCTTTTATGTAGATATGGAGGTACTTCCACACTCCACTTCATTCTCTCTCCATTGTTGGCCTTTTTAGAATGTGTTGCCAAGTAATGGAGGCTCAGTCAAATATTAGATCTAGGTTTCACGGGGTGTGATAAGATTATCAGCCCAACAGTCAGATCTATTGTTGTTCTTTGTGTCAGATTAAAATATTCTGATGTACTGTAATTTCGTTAGTGAAATACGGAAGGTGCTTAGTGAGAGGCCTATGCTGCTTCATCTCCTGCCTGATGAGACAAAACCCCTATTAACTGAACTAAATAAATTGTAAATAGATCCATGAAGCCTCTGCAAGACTTTCCTATTTATTTTATTTCATTTTGTTTCATTTTACTTTCCTTTTAAATAAGAGAGCCCCACTTAATATAATATTTACTGGTGACTGAGTTTCTGACCCTTTGCATCATATTTTGGGGAGATTACATTTTATTTTGGTTGTGTGTTAGAGTAAATAAACTCTTCTCCAGTATGGGGTGGATTTCTGCTGATTCCTGGCCACAGCATCAGAGTTGTTTAAGCACGATTTCTTTACTGTAAGTATCTCATTGACATTCAGCAAAAATGGGCAATGTTCTTTCATATTAAGTGGCGGCAGGAAACATTAAGCTCTTAAAAATGTGCATAACAGGAAGCTAAAAACAGATTGTTCTCTGAAAAGTTTTGAAAAGTTTGTGTGCATGAAAAAAACATCAAACAGACCATAGAAATCAACTTTTTTGCACTTAAAGTGAATAATCTGTTTGGAAATAGTAAATCAGACTAATACATCAAAAATAACTAGTTACATTATTTAGTAAAATGAGTCTGCTTGTCTTCAGCTGTCCCTGTTTTGCCAGGAGCAACTGTGTTAAAGAAAGGGAATAGTTAGAGATTGATACTGCCACTGGTGCTGGTATTAAAACAAATGGTATGGTTTTGATGGAGCAAATCCAAGGATTTTTTGAATATTTTAGTATTAATGTTTTATAAAACATTACTGTTCCAGCATACTCTTTGTGGAGGACAATATTTAAGCTTTCCTTCCTAAAGCAGCTCTCAGGGGGGTAGTTTAACATCCTAACACTGAACAAGAGCATGATTTTCTGCAGAGTTGTCATTTCTAAAATGCCGTATTCTCATCATCTGTTTCAGAAATACCACCTGCAAGTAGGTAAAAGTACAGAGGAAAAGTTTGACCATAATCACTTTTAGAAATCTAATGTTCAAAAAGCATAACAGCATACATATATGGTACATCCATACAGACATGAATTAGATATATATGTACCTGTTCTCTTGCATGTACTTATTTCTGTATCTGTATCTTAGTGGACATACACCATGTGTTTAAATGATAGAGAAAAAATGCTGAGTGTTACTTAATGGTAGTATTCACATTGGTAGGACTTTGAAGACAGGCTGAAATCATATGTTGGAACTATATGGTATGTATAATCACATACATTGTAGCTACAGCCAGCATCCTGTTATTGCTCAAATCCGTCTCTCGGTTGTTACTGGGACAACTGATACAGAATCTCAGTTCTGCAAGAGAAATAGCTGTCTTCCTTGTACCATGCTCCTCACTGCTTTAGGAATCATTTCTGCTGATGCTGAGACCTTCTCTAGTCTCATGCTAAATTCAAGACCATTTCAGACAACATGAGGACTCCTACAGTCCCATCACAAGAGTGCCTGTCATTCCACAGACTTGTGGACATGTAGATGCAGCATTTACTGCTCATGTAACATGGAATGGAGTGTGAGCTGTTTTGTGTTAAGAGGTTTGTAGTAATAATAACTTGAGCCTCCTGGGGAATCAGGACATCCTGCCCTTTACCATTGTGCTATCTTGGATGCTTTGCACGTTCTCTTTGCCTTCTGTTTATCAAAAGCCCACTGTCTGCTCTTCTTCTAAGTCCTTCTGCAAACATGCACTAATTATTGAAGTCAGACATGCTCTTTCTACGATGGAGATGTTGGACTTACAACTTGTATGACACATCATCTGAGGCAGATCCTTCCCTAGGCCTTACAGGTAGAGAGATTCCAGCTGAAAGGTTTCTCAAAAACTACCGATTCCAGGAGCTTTGTCACTAAATTGTACAATATGGGAAATCAGCAATTGACTGTCATTTTTGGTTTTGACTATTAAGCATGGTCAACCACCCAACACTGTCAGTGTTTAGATCACCATGTTGATCCAAGCTTCTCTGATCAGAATGAACAGCAGCTTGCCTAAAATGCCAGGAGTTCATCTATCCTGTCATTTGAAATGTGAGGAATAATGGCACCCCTTTTGTCTTAGGAAATACTATCCCAGAGAAGGTCTAAGTGATTTTGCAAGGCAGGAAGGACAAAGTGGGATCACCAGGATAATGCATGAATAAACACGTCCACAGTATCTTAGCATTTTCAAAACAAAACAGGGATCTGCATTGTGATAAAAGGTAGATACAGAAAAGTCTGTGTGCTTATTTTAAAATTATTGAATATATCCACCTGAGATATGATGGCAGACTATTCTTGATGGATCTGTTGCTGAAATGAGTGCCAAGATGCCAGCTGATTTCAGTATAGAAGAGTAGGCTTTGTGTGCAGCTAGTGATGTGCATCCTCTTGGTGTGTCTGTTAATCAGAAAAGGCTGGTTCCAGTTCAGTACTGAGAGAGCATTGGAGAGGTGAGGAGGCTTCTAGTACTGCTAGGCATAGATGTCATGGTGTAAAAAGAGCACTTTAGTTTCCAGAATAGTCACTTTGGCTTTTTTTTTTGCATTTTTTTACGAGCATCAAATGAAAGAATATAATCCCAGGCATATAAACATCTCATTACCTGCAAATTATTCATGGATATAAATGTACGATACGACTCTTTTCAAAAGCATCTTGAACTCTTACTAGTTTTTACTTCAGAATCCCTATCTGTTGAAAAAGCTTGTTTAATAATAATCATCACCAAAAGCAAAACAAAACAACAAATCAATTAAGAGATAACAAAAGAACTTGCACAGTTCTTTCCTTAAAAAATGGGGCTCTTAAATGTTTTACATAAAAAATACATTTAAAATCCTTCATTAAACCACTCTTAAGATCAGAATTAAACAGTGACTTTACAGTTCTATTAAGTTCACTTTTTATCCATACACAAGTACTTGACTGTACCTTCCCAACGACTGTCTCCTTTCCTTTTTGAACCAGTCCTCTCCCTCCACCCATGCCCCCAACATACAAACTATACTGTCTGGCTGTTGCACTTCTTTTTTTTTCCCAGTGTCTCCCTTTATCTGCCTCAACCAATCTCCAAATGAATGCATGTCTATCATGGCCTTAGCTTTGACACTCTGGATATATTGATTAATAGTTGCCCTAAGCTCCTTTTAGCAAATCAAATTTTCACTTTTAGCAAGGATTTCGCCTCTGATTTATTCAGCAAAGTGAAATGCACTAAATTGACTTTGACATTCAGGGAAAATGGCTGAAAAACAAAGAGGGGAGGAAAGAGATATAAATTGTGTGGCAGCTGGAGACTTCAAGCATAAAAGAGGCAGTTTTCTATAGAATATCACTGGTTAATCTGGAAACACGCATTTAACAGGAGTGGAAATTATTTTCTTAAAATTAGATGTTTTTTAAAGTGAGGATTTGGGATATTATAAGGTTTACTTAGCAAAATGCAATATATTCAACCCCAATGCATCACTTGCTAATCATGGTGCAAGTGTGGGATCCACTTTTGTTGCCACTAATAATTATTATGTTAAATGAGAGACAAAGAGGTTTCTGAGTAGTTTTATAATGAGGTACTAAATTGGTAAATATCTCCCTACCATTGCATTATGTTGCTCACTCCTGTGGCCCTTTAAAAATAAGAAATGATTAATAAAAAGAGAGCAAATCAACAGTAATGAATGCCAGTGCTGTTCATTTTTGTTCTGTAAACAAAAATGGCGATTATTTGATTCTTAAATGCAAGAGCATAAAAAGATGTAGCAGCCATTCCCTATTATTTTTCTAGCAAAATCAGGAGTGTTGTATTACTCTGGATGACTTGTCGACTGACTTACACAGCCTACTTCCTTACTTGCAAACATTTTATTACTGAAATACCACAAGGCAAAAAATACACCATTGTGCATTTAAAAGTGGTTGAACTTGATGCTGAGTGGAAGAAAGGAGAAAGAAAATAAAGGAAAAAATATTAATCTGTTACCACATCTGGATTGTTTGGGTTTTTTTTGAGGGATGTATAAGAAAGTGCAAAAAAAAAAAAAGTAGGAAATGGCTTGGGTTTAGTCAGCGATCAGCATTACAGCAAGAATATGTAAAAAGAAACACGTATGGTAGTTTCCCCAGCTAATCTACAGACACAAACCCAGAGCCCTCGGTAGGATCAGTTGCCATGGGTGTACAAGTCAAATGTGCCATGCCAGCCTCTGTTGTTTAAGGATCTGGCCTGGAAGGGATAAACCCCCATCAGTAGTCAGCATATCAGTGGCAGCTGAGAGTTATGTTTGTCCCCTGTTTGTACTCACCACCTCAGGACTTTGCAGCAATATGCAGAACTGAGCTTTCAGCAACTATTTCCACTTAGAGGACAACAATCCTCACCTTTGTTTGTGTGACAAACAGGTTTACTAGATTAAGTCTGTGTAAATTGCAGATGATTCAGTAACAGTTTTTCTTCTTCTGTGCCAACAAGGAATCAATCTTATTACCAGGGTGTAGGAAGTCTAAATGTAGCTTAACCTTTTTTTGTAAGCAAGCTGAATCTGAGACTTCAGCAATAACACCCTTTTGTAGCTGGGACAGCATCTGGAGTTCCATACAGGAGATAGGTGGGCACATTAGATTTTCACGCATGTTAAAGTCATTTAACATAATTTAGTTCAACTGCAAACCACATTAAAAGACTGCCAGGTAAGAGCATACTGTGCAAAAGAATTCAAACTTCCAATATAGTCTTTGAGGCGATTTCCTTTCCCAAACTTTCCCTAACTGTACCATTTATACCTCAAAGATGGCCAGCTTATTACAGGTAAGTGTCACCACAAGGCAGAAAGATGTCTTGCTCAGAAATGCATTAAGGAAGAAGGAGTGAATCTTTACTTTATTCTTTAGGTAAAGAATTTGCAGCAGTGTCAGATGCTGCAGAACTGAGCCTAGCATTTATGTTCTCTAAATATGACTTTATTTACAGGCCTCCTCTCCCCTAGAAGAATAAGGCTTTTTTTCAGATTCAGAATTTAAAGAACAAATATTCTGGGGGAAGGCAGTTTTAAAATTCCTGAAAGTTTTGTTGGAAATAAGATCATAAATGTTACATATTTAAATTGGCCTGTGAAAGGATCATAGCAGATGCTGGGAATGCAGAAGTAAAATTAGAGCAACATAGCCCCCTTATGGCAGCCATTTAGTCAGTTTTAAACTAAGCAGGTGACTTCCTCATCTAACAAAACACAGCCAACAAGAAGTATATTTGCTTTGTTATGGGTGAGGAGCAGCTTTTCGGTTGTGTGTGTTGATGCTGTAAATCCAGGATGGGATGAGGGAGGGGAAGAAGAGCCAGTTGCTCAGACTGGATTTAGAGCAGACAGGTCTCCACCTGTATGACTGGGTCAGTGACACAGGATGGTCTAATTTCCTAAAGTCAGCTGAGACCAGTTAAATACTGTAATTCTGAGGATGCCTCTACTTTCTCTCTGGATGAGTTCAGCTTCACACCTGCTTAACCTACATTAGAATAGGATTAATTACTTTGAATTGCAAGGCCCCCTTAGCCAGTAAGCACGTTTCTGGCAGGGCACATGGTGACCTGGACCTGGTTATATATAGTATAAGAATAGCAGGGGAGCACCTGGGTTGTAATGGGAAGGCTTGATCCAGCCTGATAACACAATCAGCAGTTTATAAAAAATGAGTGTGCAGTAATCGCCTTCTGCATCAGCTGGATCATACCAGAGCTTAATGAACTCATGTCTTCACTGCTAGTAAGCTTTTTTCACTGTGCAGTGCTCCATTTATGCACATACACATACATGGGTGGGGAAAGAATCCCAAGAAACGCAGGAGACACAGAATCTGAAGAATGAAGATACTGAATGCTCCTACATTAAATTACTTTCATGAAACGCTTATTGGCTATAACTTTTAAATAAGTTTTCCATGTTACTTTAATTGTCTCCAAATTTAATACTGTACATTAGGCAGGAATATTTGGGTAATTTTCAATGCAAGAAAAAACTGTGCAACCTTCCTTTCATTTGAAAACATGTTCCATAAAGAGAAAGTTCTCTGACAGTGTTGGTTTGCCCATGGTATGTTCCATCCCAAGCTTGTGAGGCATGTATTAGAGATGAGTGGAAATTTTACAGTACAGCTCAGAACTTTCTCTCAAGATGTTTTTATCTGCCATGTTGTGCACCATCAGCTTCAAATCAGCTGCATTTTCAGTTGAGGTGATATCAAATATTGAAATAAGATCCAGCTACAGGCACAGAAGGCTCCAAGGTCAGTGAAAATGGCACTTGAAAAGTAGACCCAGCTAATTTAACCAGATCCTGACATGTTACACATGAGAACGCTGTGGCAGAGTTGTGATGATGGTAGACAAGAGGCAGGGGCAAATCTGCTGTTGGAGAGATTAGGAGCAGCAGTTTAGCATGTAATGGATGCTGCTCATGTGTATGTTCAAAGTTGCACTTAATGGTATAAATACATCATGACATTAGCAGGTTCCAGCATGTATTTCTAGGTAGAGATTACTTCTAACTATCCTATAGCAGCATGCCTGCCTTGATGAGCAGGCATTAGACTCCAAACTCGCTATGATTCAAGCTATACCCAGTAGCACATGGAAGTTACCTTGACCCTTGTCTCTGTCATTAATTAACTGTGCTTGCAGTGTGAAGAATTTTGAGTCCTTCTCCATATCAGTCTCTTGTAGAAAGCCATTCTAGTCTGCGATCCCTTTTTCACTTTTTACTACTTTGAAGTTTCCCAGAGATAAAGTTAACTATTCTGTAGATTCGGGAGCGCATTGCTTAGTGGCAAGGAATCTTCAGCTACAAATTTACCATGCAGTATGCATTGTGAATTCCAAACAATCTTCATTCAGTGAAATTGGTGGGATATATTTTGAAGACGGTTTTTTGCATTTCCAGATTCTATTAATGACTTGTGCTGAACATTTTGCCAATACAGTCGGTGCAGATTTGGAGTTCACAGTGATAGCAGGATAGCGCCTAGCACTTCAGTGGCGATGTGTAACTTAGTGTGTACTGCAGTCCTCATGTATGGAGCACACCGTGGTCTCTATAATCAAAAGGCCACTGGGAAACAGGGTTCTTCAAAATGGCACTAAGTAGGGAGTGCAGGTAGAGCTGTATGGGGTAATTAATTCCATCAGTATCATAAGCCTACAGAGGGCAGTGCCTGCCAAGAGGTTTCGATGGGCATTTCGGGAGATAAAAGTTGAGAGAAGAGGGTGTTGAGAGAGGGAGTATTTGCATGCTCATAACTGTAACCACCTAGCATCAATGACAGGCAAACAATCTTTCAGAGAACCTGCTTGGAGGACAAAAATGCACCTAAAAGGAACTTAGGATGGGAAGACAGGAACACAGGCTTCCAAGAGGCTCCTGAGTTCCAGTGCTTACAGCCAACACAGGTGAACTAGAATTTGCTGTCAGTAGCTCCGTGTACAAGTGTACTGTCTCCGTGGTAGAAAGTGGTAGCTATTTTTATACTGAATAGCAACACTAAACAATTTAGGAGAAGCAGTGAAGTGTGTCCTACCCAATTAAAAAATACAGTGAGAATTTTAGGTAGGCAAAATGTAATTATTTCATTGGAATTTGACCAGGGTGCTTTTCCACTTAAAATAAGTATAAATTACATGAGCTGTAAAACTTTAAATTATGAAAATATTTTTGAGGTCTTTGAGCATAGTAATTGGAGCTATATATTCAACTTTGGTTTTAACCTGACACTTCGTAATAGCTGTTCCCTAAAGCAAGTTTTGTTTTTCCCTTTTTTTCTTTGTTATTGAATATCCCTTAGTGAAGCAAATTAGCAATCAGTCTGGAAAATATTTAAGTAGTACAATCACATTATTTACACAGACATTTCCATTGTGCAGAGTTCTCTGTGTTCCCAAATATTTGTGGGATTACTTCCTCAGCTGTCAACATTAACACTCGAACCTTCAGTAAAGCTCTATATGAAAATCCATTTAGGCAAATAGAAAGACTTGCCTTGATTTCACTGTGCTTTGGATCAATCCCTAAATATGAAGGTCACAATGTGAAACCTGTGTGGATCTCAGAGCTTTATTATTTGCCTTCTGCTTGACTTACCACTTTTGCTTAAAGGGGGGGAAGAGGACCTTGGTGTAATTCCTTGCACAAAGCTTTTTTGTCTTTCTTTTCTGTTATAATAATAATATAACTATTATTATTATTGTTACAATTCTAGAGAATCCTACTGTGGAGAATTAGGGTAATTTACTGTAAGCAGAGTTAGAGTCTGCTCTTATCTAGAACTATATTTCAGCCCATACAGGAACATCAGCGTCTGGCCAGAATGATAGAATGATTATTGTGAAATACGTTCTTTAACTGTTTATGTTATCGATATGGTGCAGATAAAAATCTCCAGAAAGCCTGCATTTAGTATTTGGCAGGATTTTAAAACACATCCAGCATGCCTCTGGAAATAGGTTCTCTGATGCTGTGGCTACAGACAGTGATTCCAATCGCTCGAATAATACTGTCCAAGCTACACTCCCCAATTAACTTCCCATCAGGTTGAAGAATTACAGGTATTTATTCTGTAACTCTTGTACTGGTGAGGAGTGTTCTCTCCTGGGGTTCCCTAAATTAAAACAACTTTTCTTTTCTTACAAAGTTTATTTTCTCCTCACTCAGCAAAGGAGTTGAGTTTTGCTCTTTGGCTTTTTGCTCACTGCCTTTTAAGGATTGAAGGCACAGTAAGGCCTGTCCTGGTACTCCTATTGATACATTTGTACAGTGCTGAGAGGTACAGAGTCCATGTTACATCCATACTTGGCTCGTTATCCTCTTATCAAGCTCTTTGCATCCCTTTGTTTATTTGAGGAGACAGGAAGACTGTGTGAAGGCTGCTTAGTCAGGGATATCAGCGTTGTTGGCAGGGGAGTGATTGCCAGTTGAAAAACAAGGCATTATTGCTCATTTTTTCCCTCTTATTAGTTTGATTACATTTGCAAATCAAATCAATCCATCAGACATGATCAGGCCTCGTCCGCATTTTAAGGAATAGTAATCTCCGTCTAATAAGATGCAAATGTGTCACATCGGTAAGTAACCAATAAATCATCGTCTTGTCTTTGGCAATCATTAAATATCAGAACCAACAGTCAATTTTTAGTATTTTCAATTTGCGATATGCCGCTGGAATATAAAGATAGATGGACGTAATTACACAAACCAAACACTATTTCAGTTCATTCCAGACAGCAAATTTAGTGGAAGGTATAACTGGCTTGTCATCACACTACATTATTCCTGGCGGTTCATGCAAAGTTCACAGACAAGCTTCAAATGGACATTGCTTTTTTTACTTCCCTTAACAATATTCCCGCTACCACTACCAAACTTCAGTAAAGGACTTGAAATGCTGTAGGACATTACTTCCATCGGTGCACAAAAAAGCACAGAAAGAGAAACATTATCCCTTTTCCCAAGCACTTTGTACATGTGTAAGACTGAAATCCCAAAGTTTCCTGATACTCACCATTTTTGCTCTTTCTCTTATTTTCCTTTTAGACAATTTAATCTGAAACTTCGTTTTTTTCCACTGACAGAGAATACTTTTTCATAATTTTTTGCTAGTTAGCTCACCTTCAGTGATTTTAGAACACAATGAAGACAAATCAGTGAGAAGCATTGGCACGCCAGCTTCATAGAGTCATAGAACCAACTAGGTTGGAAAAGACCTTTAAGATCATTAATTCCAATCTTTATCCCAGCCATCCAGCCAGTTTCCAACCCAGCGAAGAATGCACCTATCTAGGCCCTGAGCAGACAGTTTCTTCAGGAGAATGCTGTGGGAGACAGTGTCAAATGCCTTACTAAATTCCAAATAGACGATGTCCACAGGTTTTCCCTCATCAGCCAAGTAGGTCACCTTATTGTAGAAGATCAAGTTGGTCAAGCAGGACCTGCCCTTCATGAACCTGTGCTGACTGGGCCTGATCCCTCGTTTTCCCTGTCATGCTTCCCCCTGTCTCCTCTTCCCATCCCCATATTTTTAAAGGAGTGGAAATTCAAATTGTTTTTCATCATTCTTTTTTATAATTGATTTGGGATTTGGGAAAATTGATTGCCTCATGTGCATCCCAGGGATTAATTGATACATTTCTTGTCTGATTCGCAATGTCTTCGTTTCCATTAATTACTGTATTTGCATAGAACAGTTCGCATGCTTTTCAAGAGAGAAGAAGACATAAGCTGATATCCTGGCAACACTAGTGGCAAAAGAAACCCAAATCCTGTTTTAAACAGCATAGCTTTTACCCAGCTATTTTAGACTATTTTAATAGTATAGGGTACAGACCCTAAAAGTACAGGCTTGCAGGCAGACTGCTGATTACAAGAAGAATGTGGGTCCGCTGGAAATTATATTACTGGACCTTCTTACACTGCTGAGTGACATGAGAGAGCATGAGAGTGCAGAATACTCTATGCGACAACACAAGCAGCTCTGCGGAAATAAGAAAAGAGGATTTTGTAGGCTTGTGATGCCTTATGTAGGTTTCCAGCAGAACAGAGCCAGACAGTGGGCTTACTGTATTTGACCTTAAGAAACTTCTTGCTATGAGCCATGTGCCCTGGTTGGACCTGCTGTTGCGGCATCCTGTCAGTTATGTTTGTTGCTTTGGAGTGGCTTTTGGAGAGATCCTTTAGCTCCCTACGTGAGAAAAAGATTTTGCATAGCAGTTTGATTTGATTTGGTGAATGAATTAAATGGAAATTAAGGGAAGAGGCTTGCTTGTGAGCATGCCTACTTGCTTTGGGTTCCCCATTGTGCTGATCTCCTGTTAAAGACCGAAAGGTGGGGAGAGTGATTTTGCAACCCAAAATGCGCAAGCTCCTGGATGGTCAATGCATGTTATTAATTCTTGGCCTCAAAATTGCAAAGAAGTACTTTTGAGCTGCACATGGTGTTTATTCCACATGCCAGAGATTTAGACAACTTAGAATGTACCATTAATTAACAAGTATTTCTTCATGCTTTTCTGAAGATGTCATGAAAAGGTTTCGTTACTTGTTTTTACCTATTTTTATCCTCAAGCTGGTGTAAATCTGTAATAGCGTCATAAAAACAAGAGGTTTATTCCAGGTTTAAAATGAAGCAACTTATGCAACTTTAGCTCTGCTCTGTTAACAAAGTTTGAGCTTCCTGGCACATTTTTCCGAAGGTCTCTTTATATTATTCCTGGATGTCTCACTTCTCAGCTGCTAGATTAGTGCTGCCTAGGTTTCTTACAGAAGTCTCCCCTGTTTCCAGAGACTTCTGGTGTGTAAAAGCTGCGTGCAGAAGCCATGTGCCTAAGAAGCTCAGTACCAGAACCTTATGTTCTGTCTAACCAATTTACGTACTACCATGGTATGTTTAATTTGCCTTTTCATCACATCAGTAATGGGTCTAATTGAAAAAATTGGAAGAACTACATACAGTCTAACTACCAGTGCCGGTGTTTTCAGGAAATCAGAGATGCTGCACAGTTATGCAAGTACCACCTGTGTTAGTGGTGCACCTCTGTTACCGATGTGTACAGAAACAAACATTACTCAGGTGCAGCATCTGTACCAATTGATCACTGTGCTATCAGAATTAATCACCTGGTATTCAGCTCACAGAATAAAATTTACATCTTAATGTATGACACTTATTCCAGCACATCCATGCACTCCTAAAAATGGTACTGTTCACTCTGTTTTTAAAGTGTGCATCTGTTTTTAATAGGCAGTGACTAGCAGTTCCCATTCCTAGCAAATTCCCAGCCACGTGGGATAGCTGCTTCTACTAAGTTACATCCTTTCAAAGACAAACTCGTAGAGGACTGTATAATAAAATAGATTTTTGTCCATGAAGTTGCATGTCTTAAATCCTGCCCTCACTTTCACAAGAAAAAGGGATTTTTGAGGCTCTTTCAGCACTCTGAAGAAAACAACCCGTGTGAAGATAAGTAAGTAAAGTTTGGCAGTGTACAAGATTGGCAGGCCTTCACCAAGATGGCCCAGCAGTGTTGCAGGTGCATTGGCTAGCAGTGTAGAGAAGCTTGTGTGAGAACTACACTGAATCGTAGCACGTGCTCTCAGTTCCTTACTGAAGCCAGTGCTCAGTTAGCCCTGCTGCTGTGAACGAAGCCCTGCTTTATGAAGAGTCTGGTCTGTGTTCATGGGGCTGGCAAAAAGATCCAGGCCAGGTGCACCAACTGCAAGATGAGAATTATAAAGTATTAATTTGAAAAGAAAAAAATGCGCAATTCAACTTTATGTCCTGTGTAATTGCAGAGCTAGCAGGATTTTATAATATGGACTAAGCCTTAGTCATTAGCATAGGGCTATCACCTTTGCTGTTTAAAAACAAAATAATAATAATATAAAAGGTATTGCACATTCACACATGAAAATTTCAGGCTTTTCAGAGAAATTTGGTAGGGATTGTTTATTTTCTGGTTAATTACATATTTACATGTGATGGCACTAGCAGAGCCATTGCATTCTGTTGGGTAAATAATATGCATTTTAAAACCCATTTATAAATATGTATTATTATTTGATGGACCAGAATGGGGTTTTTTTAAGTCATTCTCATCCACAGAGTAAATAATATATGGATTGCTTTTAAAAATAAATATGTATTTCTCCAAGAGACATTTCTGGCAATTGGGTAAATAATATGCATTTTTCAGACACTAAAAAAAATGCATACAAATGTATAGAAATCTGGCCTAAATATGTATCTTCCTGAGAGATCAAGATGACTCAAAAGGTGTCAGGCATAGCTTTGAAATTTCTGTTTTGAATTGTCAGTCTGTGTCACAACCTAGAGTTAATTAAATGTGTTTTATGCGTATTATACTGCATGGGTTTTCATGCAGTATAATATCTATGTCTGTTTACAGTTTTATAACGCTAGTGCTCTTGACCCTCTTACTCAGTGTTACAAAGTCAGCACTATGTGGTTAAGATCCTGGTTTTACTTTGTGTTCATCTTAATACAATGCAGAATGCATTTATTCTGTGGGCATAGAACTGCATTGGCAGAGATAAGTGGTAAAAACCTGGTCACCTTGGTAGAAATGATCCCAGACTCTGCTGTACTGCTCAACTTAAACTTCTCCTTCATACTTAGCAGGCAAAGTAGGAAAGAACATTGAAACCATTCCATATGTGGGCTTGATTCAGAGCCCATCGATGTGAGCAGGACTGTTTCCACTAGCCTCAGAGGGGTTTAGTTCAAGCCACAAGTAAAGATCTGCCATAATCCATTGGGACACCCCAATGCTAGAAGCTGAAGGCTAAGTCTCTTTCTTGACTCTGACACTGACTTACCATATGACCTTGGGCAAATCATTTAACTTCCTTATGTTGAAACTGTGATTTATACCTCCAATTTTGAGAGTCCTTTGAGCGCTATAGATATAAAACATTAAATATGATTCACAGCATGCTAGGATTGAAAGATGTGAGCACAATGCATCACCTGTTTATTTCTTTTATATACTATAGGCTAGAACTTATCCATCCTTTTCTAAACATTTTAGCCAGTTTATCTCTTCATCCCTTTCATATACTTCTCAAGAATGTTGAGTATACTTTGTAGACACTTCTTTTTGGGGGGTGTGTGTGAAAATATTCATTGTTTTCAAAAATCACATGGATAAGGTAGCACAGCAGCCCTCTGAATTAATATATATACACATCCATAGATTTCACAGAAACACTGAGATGGGGGGCGGATTTAGAGCTTTCACAGAAACACTGTGGAACGTGGGGTGGATTTAGTGACTCCAGCAGAATCACTAAGTCAGTGGTAGATTTTGGAGACTAAATTGTCTTTCGTGCATTCTTCCTCTAAACATGTACCTCACACTTCATCTATACCTCTGCCATCATCTATGATACACTTAGGAAAACTGATGATGATAGTTAAGTTAGCTGTTTGACAAGGGTGTATTTGGCAAGTGCCAACTCTAAAGGATGTGTGCCCTGTGCAGTCAGGATAATGAAGTTGGATCTGTTGTCAATCTAATTGTTATGTTGATACTGAAGGAATCAAAATATAAATACATAGTGAGAATGTTTCAACTGGAATTCTATTACAAAGCTAATCACAGCAGCAGTGAATTATTGTAAAAGAGCTTTTGGAGCACTTCTCATGGTTGTTCTTGCACAAACATTGCTGAGTTAGTGATGATTTGGCCTTGATAACCAGCATTGCCTGAGAGCCCAGCAAACATGAACTTTTGACAGAACACATGAGGAAATTCTCATCTCCATCCTTCTTAGATCCCTGATCTATCAGATAAAGTCAATAAGGAAAGCCATAATGAGTGTTGGTCACCACAAAGAAGGATCAGCAAGAAACAGGCATTTGAAAGCAAATCATGGGACAAGAAAGAAATAAAAGATGATCCAGGATTTTGTTTCAGACCTCTCTAATGGCACATACACAAAAAGCACAACCATGCTTTCTGTGTAGTTTCTAAAACTACAGAAAAATGTGTCCAAATACCAGAGGGTAGAGCCCAACACTTCATGGTTGTAAGAATGTAGAACATAGGGTGAGGAATGCAAAGTAAAGCCCAGCTCTCACGTCTTAATCAAAGTAAAGCTTTCCAGAGCAGTGAGAGCTATATAGTGAAAAAAATAAAATAAATTAGTGCACAGATTAAGGATGGGGCATCACTGGTGATGCTTTAGATTTGCCTATTGAGGCCCAGAAGGAATAAGAAGTTCTGGCAGGTGAAGAGTGCAAAGAAGGGGAAAGCTGAAAGCAGGGATAAGAGAAACATGGTTACATGAAGCATCTCTGAGCATACCTGATGCCTCTGTTGTAAAGCCCGTAAGTAACTGAGATATTACCTTGTGCCCACCTGGTCATTATCAGTCACCAGTTTGCTAAGACAGCAGTGGGAGTAACTCATATTGAACATACAGGAAGAGAACAAGGTGGTGATATTGAATATAAGCTAGGCAAGGGTTATCCAGGCACAGAAAGACGGGAGAATTGAAATTAAATGTGAAGGTGCTGAGGGATAAGGTGGCACAACTGTAAAGGAGTTTGTGTCTTAGTGACTCTGTGGCCATATTGAATGACTGTTAAATTCTCTGTAGAATTAAAAGAGATAGGAGCATTCGTACATTTTGTTACAAATTGATCTTTTTTGTCAGTGATCTGAATAAGATTGTACTATAGTTTTTAATTTAACAGATTAAGAAGCACAATTAAAATATCATTAAAAAGATCATAATCTAAAGCTCTGGGGATTTTTTGCTTATCCCTGTTGAGCTGATAACAGGAGCCGGTGTATGTAACAGCTACTTCCAATACTGTAAATTTACTCTAGTTTGTGGGCTGGAGTGTTAATAAATACCTTGTAGTATTCCTGAGGGAGAAGCTTTCCATCTAATTAATAAAACTGGGAAGAATACCCAGGACACTGAACCATATCTTTCTTATTAGTGTTGGCTTATACAAAGGAGAATCCCTGAATCTCAACACATTAGTAAATGTCATACTCCTGGGTTGCACAGAGACCTCTTGAAAAACTGCTGATTTGCTGTGGGAAAAAAATCACCGTAGGCTACAGAAACAATTCAGCTAGGGAATACCAAGTGTAGAAAATTGGTGTAAAGCATGGCATGCATTATAGCAGCTGAGATTTGTGCCACATTTTGTGAAGCTTGGAAGGGAAAACATACAATTATACTCCGATTTCCCTTCTGTTCTTGGTCTGTATGTATGCTAATATCTTCCTCTGTGGCTGAGTATGGTCTTATTGAAGCTGGGTTATTTTAGAGGCTTAGCAAAAAATCTCCTTTACATGTTCTCTAAAACAGGCTTCTTAAAAACACTTTATATGTAAACTGCATGTAACTGTTTATTAAAAGGGGTGTGGAAGGATTCCTGTTTTAAGCCCAGTAGTGAAATGAAAGTCTTTCAGCTGATTTCCATATTAGGCAGCAGTAAACTTCATCCTACTATGCCTGAGCCAGTTCTAAGGCAGTTTACAGCACAAATTAACAGCCTAACTTTTGGACCAGCACAATAATTCTTTGCTGTACTTTATTAAAATCACAGTGGTAATCTTCCATTATGGAATGCCGATACACATTTTCTGACAGACTAGACATTTAAGAAACAGAGTAAAAATTCCTGCAGTTCTTTTGTAGAATACAAATTGTAGGATGGTATATGTGTGTTTTCTCATTATTATCATGATTTTTATTAGCAAGTAGCAAACTGGTATCACTGCCTCTGATAGAAAGAGAAATAAGATCTTTTCATTTACTTCTTACTTGAAGTTCCTGCTCTGAAAAATGCTCCTGCTGATTGTATTGTATCTGCTTTTCACCCTACTGATACGAGTGAGTGGGAACATAAAAAGAAGTAGAGCTAGAGAGCTTATCCGTGAGGTTGATGCAAATTTGGCTAAATAAGTCAACTGGATGGGAAGTGGAGGAGATAAAAGATCTGCCAGGTATTTTGTCTGCACCCAGTCTAAAGTTTCATAGTCTGTACTTTAGATGGGGTCTTCACTGAATTCTGGAAACTTATTAGAGCTTAAGAAGGCAATTTAAAATGCTGTGCAGGGATAAGAGTCTAGCAGTGCCTGTATAGTCAGGTATTTTAGATGTTCTAATCTACTATATATGCTTAAACTTTCTGATTGGGGGTTGTTTTGTTGTGTTGTTTTTTTTTTTCTCATTAAGAATGTCCATGATGCTTCCACATAACACTGCAAGTAATAGATCAGTTCACACCATGTACAGTAAATACCTGCCATACATGCAGTTTCAGTAAAGCATGTTAACAGCAGGTACTGGTCCTTAAAAACAAAATCCAAGCATCCTCAGCATTATGCTGAAAGAACCTGAATCAGGCATTCGCTTGCCTCTCTGCAGTTACAGCTTTTTTGACCAGTGAACCTTTGTGACTGTTCCTTGTTTGAGGATATACTGCTCTGATTTGACCTGGGTGATTACATTATTGTTTTGTCTTTCAGCAAAACAATACTTTATATCAGAAAAAATAAAAATCTTTAATAAGCAAAGAATGCAAATTGATGAGCGGGTGATCCTTATTCATTTTGGTAGCTTCTAGAATACCCTGAGTTTGCTTAGTATGAATGCATGTGTACACAGGCTTATGCAAACACACACTTAACACCTGGCTGCTTTTGTGTCTATAACACTGTGGCTCTTTTGTATCTGCTATTTTAGGCATTCTAAGGTAGCAGCTCCAGAGTGAGAGCTCAGTTGCTGTGATTTTGAAACTCTTTGTGTGAGGCACATCTCCCTGAGCTCATCTGTTCTGAACTCCAATTGTAGGAGCAGGCACCAGACATCTCAAAGAAAGGCCAAATTCTGAGGCTTCAGATTTTAGGAAAGTAAGAACTCAGTACTATAGGTCAGCAACATGTACTCTGTCATCTTCAGCAGTGATTAGTCTCAAGGGAAGAGACATGGACCCCATAGTAGGTATGAAGCCTCAGGAAAACTTTTTGTGATTCCTTATGCTTAGAGATCAGGCTAAAAAGAAGAACAATGAAAAAAACATCCTTGTCCTTGTAATTTGGATTTGCAGTGTTATTCCTGGAGCTATTCTGGCTGTCTGTGGAAGCATCAGCTCCCTCTCTGAGTTCTTGGTTTAGGTGACATCCTTTGGCAAGGAGTTCCTCAGTCCATTTACTCTGTAAATGAAGTTTCCCTCTGTCCTTCCAGTTTGAATATCCTGTGTTTTCACTGTAAGGGTGCTTTGTCTGTGTTATGAGACAGGGAGAATAAAAACTTTAGACCTGTTTTTTGTACTGTTCATTTATGTATACTTCTACTGCATTCTCTTATACATCACTGTTTGGAGGAAAACAATTCCTGCTTTCTGAGTCTGTTTTCATAAGCTTTCTCCCAGGTACACTGTTCTACTTTATCTTCTCTGAGCCTCCTCTAAATCTGTTGTATTTTCTTTGGAGTGACCTGAGCCATTGTGTCATTAATACTGGGAATCAGAGAGTACTGTTGGTATTTTTCTTTTAACTTTTCTTGTCTTCTGAGATGCTTTTAGCCTCAGCCGTGGGCATGACATCAGCTTCACAACTAGCCTTGGGCTACCAGGAGGGGTACTAATAGATGCAGTTTCCAAGCTAATGTTTTCACATTCTTCCCTGGACTCTTTTAGAGTTGGTCAGGATGATGCAGCTCTCCATCTCTTTTTTTCTCACCCGGACATAATTTAGTCAGTCTTGTCTCACTGTGGAGGGACTAACAATACATACTTGGAAGGCCTACTGTCTTAAATTAAAGAGGGTGTTGAGGGAGGTCAGCACCATAAAGTATATTTTGGTGATGCAGGTACCAAGGGCATATGTAATTTCCTAGTTTATTTAACTTGCCCTGAATTTTGAGAAGTATTTTCATTTTCAAACTGAAAATAAAATAATGTAGGACAATGTTGCATGAAATTGCATCTCCTGTGCTGCCTCCAGTGAAAGCGTGTCATCTAACTTCACCTCTGTGCGCTGCTCAGGGTAATGCATTTTAGAAATCAGTGATGTTTTGCTTTTTTCTGTTTCAAAAGCAAGCAACCTGGATTCACTTTTAAGAATATGATTTGCAGACTTGTTGAGTAGGATGTATCCATTTGGAGGATGAGTTGATTTGTCCATATAAATCCCCTTTGTCAAATTTAATAGATGGGTAAAGTGACCCCTTGCCTTCAATAGAAAAATGCATAGTCCTTAAAAAAATATAATTACATAATTTATTTTTTCTTGCTTTTGAGAAATATGTGAGGGTATTACATCTCTAAGAAACTGGACAAATTCCAAACTGAATAAGAGAGACAGAGGGATGGTTGCCTTTCTGCAAGCCACCGGCTTTTGTAAGTGTCTCATCCTCTCCTCTCTGTCATCCTGAGGCAATGTGCCTGCATTTGTGTGTAGATTTATAGTTTATCTATGGCTTCATCTGTAGGTAGCTATTATAGCTACCTTGCCTCGATATTGTTTGGGCCTGATAGATCTGTCTGTAGTTCATCAAAGGGGAGCTGAGTGGCTAAAAGCCATTGGGTCCAGCTGAGGATGAAATACGAGCCATCAGCCTTGGTAATGGCTGTAAAATTTCATAATTACACGGCCTTTATTACATTGCATAATGATCCTGAAGCAGTATGGAACAATTAATTAAGATTTTCAACCGTGGCTCTTTCAGAAATTAAAAGGTGCTAGTGGCTGAGAAATGGGGAAGTGTCTTGTCCTAAAAGCATTAGAGATGCTTAAGAAGTGCTTCCTGGGTACTTAAAAGAGAGGAGAAAAAAAAAAGGGGGGGGGGGGAGAGAGAGTAAAAGAAGTGAAATAAAAAGAGAAGAAAAAGATCAACTAGTTAAGCAGCTAATGTCAGAGTAACGTTTTTGTACTTTACCGCTAATTCTTAATGTCAGAGCTGGTTCTAAAACTCCTGCAGTAGTCACTGCCATAAAGCTGTCCCTTTTCTGGTCTGTAAAAATGTTCATGCCTTTTTCCCCCCCCATTTTGTTCTGGCCATTTTTCACATTTGTAGAAGTTGAGCTCTGCATGTTATTAAATAAATGCGTACCATGACTGAAGAGGAGGGTCACTTAGCTGCGTACTGGGGTGTACTGAGCAAGGATTTTCTCTTACGCAGTTTCTTGTGTCTGAGCCTATTGAAATTCTTGGAAGGTCTCAGCAGCTTGACAGACATCCCCAAGGAAGATTCTTTTTTTTTTCTTTACTGTTTTGATATTTCTCTTCTTTCCTTTTCTTCTTTGTAAATGCAGCACGTGAGATGTGATAGAATATTTTCCATGAGGTTGACCTCAGACCTGATCAGAAGTAATTAGATTCCTAAGGTGCTGCAGAGGTGTCTCACAGGTTTCTGATGTACACACTGAAAAAGTGTTTGTGTATGTGCAAGGAATATGCAGGGAGAAACAGGATGCCTGAACCTGTGCATGTACGCATTACCTGTTGTGATTGATCGCTGGGTGTAATTTTGAAAGCCAGCGAATTGTGATCATATGGGGTGTGGAGTACTCATTGCGCCAGTAAAACTGATTAAAAGATGGCAAAAATAACCCCAGTGTTCTACATGCACCATCAAAACTTCCAGGTCATACAAGAAGGAATTTCTTTTTCACTACATGCCTCCCTCAAACTATTTTGATTCATACAAACTCTTAGATGGGATGAGCACTGAGTATTATTGGTTTTAAATTGACGGGTCATCATGTAAGGTCCTATCACTCTTAAGTATTTTATGAGAAGCCAAGGCTTCTCCAAGGCACCTCTAATAATAAACTTTCTGCAGCAAATCTAGAAGGGATTATGTGTTTCAAGGAGGAGCTGGCTGCTTGAAGTCAATTCTCTTGTTGAGTCATTTATTCCCTTAATAGGAATTTTCTGATCTGCTGTCATTCTTGTTCACACACTGGGTGTCACTGCCTCTAAAACACTTGTCATTCTTTAATGGAAACAAAATAGTCATTGCAGTCAGAGCCGCAATGTCATTCCACTACCCCTTGCTGCGTCGGCAATAGTGAAAATGACAGAGCGGCTCTCAGTAGGGGTAATTAAAATGTAAATATTGATATTTTATTATTTGAAATTACTTTCCAGTGCGGCATTTAATATCTCTCCATCTGTGCGGCTCTGTTTAGCGGTCACTTTAGTGCAGCTCTGGGATGCCAAGCGGCGGCTTGATCCCCGTTATGTCAAAATGCTTGTTGCTGCTTAATTTTGATATCTAATTAAGTGGAAAAGTACAGTCCACACTGTAATCCATGGCATCTTAACCAGCTGCTTGGGTATATTTAGAATTAATCTCCACTATGGAATCATCCTAATGTATGCAATTAAGAGTCTGCCGATGGCTAATTATGTGTATTAGAATCAGGCAGCTTCCTTTTTTTCTTTCTTTCTTTTTTCTCTTTTTTTTTTTCTCTCCTGTGTGTGGAGTGTTGTAGACTTAAGACACAGTCTCCAGAGATGATCTTAATGGTACATACGCACTCAACTAGGCAAACTTGGAATTTCACATTCATGTAGGAGAATATGTGTGACTCTTCCCACATAACCAGGGAGACTGTAGGCATCAGCGGAATTTGTTGGCATCTGCAGCACATTAAGAACATCAGCTAACCAGTAGAAAAGTTGGAACAATTGGGAAGAAGGAGGAAGGTGTGTAGGACAGTGTTGTTTTCCTGCCTGGCAGAGAGCGAAAGGGTATATATACCCAAAATGTTGCAAATGTTGTTTTTCTTTGGCTATGGAAAGAGATTTTAGCTAGCTCAGCACATGCAGGGTTAACACAGATGCAGTGATTGGCTCATAAGCATGGTTGTCTCCATATGCTAATACATTCCAGTACTGGATTCATATTATTAACATGATTGGGGAATTCCTGGAAACCTGACTTTGGCTGATGGAAAGATGGAGGGAGCAGGGATTGCCATAGCTCTCAGTGAGGAAATGACTGGTGGCTTTCCCAGGAGAGCAAAAGGCAAACAGCAGTGACCCAGCACTGAGGAAAAGCACTCTCAAAGGAGACCCATAGAGCTTATTAATAAAAGGCAGCATGTATTGAATGCACAAGAAATCCCTTCTTTCTGTGGAAAAAAAACACACCATCACCAAAACCCAGCCTACTACCTAATAATCCAATAAACTTGGTTTTGAAGCCTAATGTGCACCAGGCTGAAGAAACGGAAGTCTGAATTATCTTGGTATTCCCAGTCTGTGTGTGCAGGTGTTGGGAGGCTGCTCCATACAGAGATTGATGGGAACAGTACCTGAACTAATGCTGATGGTTGTTATTAGCTCAGTTATGGCCCTTTCTCAAAGTCTGTGTTCTTCTATTTTGTTTAGTTCATTAAAAATTTAAAAGAAAAAAGGGAAGAGGGTGGGCTCTTTTGTTTAATTATGTGTGATTGTAGTTTCTTTTCTGCTAGCTGTACTCTTTGAAGGATCTGGGTAAGGCATAAAGGTATACAACACACAGGGTACGTACATAGAGCGCTGACTGTTCTAAACTGAACTATGTTACCATGTTCTGAATTGGGCTTTAAGAGAGATTCAGCAGTATTCATGGTAGTCGTTTCTCATATATATAGTTGCCTTACAAATGACAGAATGTAGTTTCTATTTTTTCACCCACAAGTCTGGCTTTAGTGTACCCATACTCAAATACATATGTCCACAACATATTGAAGGAAAATTAGTGTGGAATCAGTATTTATGTTGAAGACATGATTGGTCTGTTTTTTTTTTTTTTTAGATAGGCTCAGTGAAAGAAAACAATCAGGTTCAGGAATACAACCCTGCTCCATTTTCTCCCATGCAAATGTCTGGACACACAGGTGATATGTCAAAATATGCCAGACATCTTAAAAAGTAAATTTCATACAAAATGCTGTACCCCAGCCACAGGCTTTTCAAGTCCAGGAGCAAAGATGATTTTAGGAGCACACAATGTCATGTCATTTGCCTCTGCTGTATTCAGTAAAAGGACAAAAAGATCCCCATCGTCTTAACCAAACCTTGTTCAAAGATTACAATTTAAACAACTGCAAGAGTTAACTTTAAGTAGATAAATCAGATCACATATATATTGCATTGGAAAGACAACCCTCAGGAATCTGCAAGTTCATATTCCTGACCTTAAAGGAGACCTACAGCCACATTGGGCCATATTGGACTGCTAGTCTGAATTATATAACCTTGTCATTGTCCATATCTAAGAATTCTAAATCTCACTGCAGAGAAGGCAATGCACAAGGAGTGCAAATTGTCTAACATACAAGGGAAAAAAAAGAAAGGAGTTTACTACTTACCAGGTATTCCTCTGTTCTCAGAGCATCTAGTGATAAAATGTAGGTGTTTGGCCTGGCTTTTTTTTTTTTTTATATATGGTTGCTACAAGTTTGCAGTAAAGCTATTTAAAATTGTGGAAGTTCCTGTGGTAAAAGCAAACCAAAGGGAAAATCAGGTATTAATCTGTTTAAATCTATTGTCTTATATTTTCCTTTTTCTCTGTGAATTCTGGAATAATAAGTGAAAATTAATGGAGTTAAAGAGTACAGTGCCTCAAGCCTTATGTTTCCAGAAATGCCATGATAAAGTACTCCATTCACAGAGGTCTAATCAAATCTGTTGTGAAGCAAAGGTGACTTACCAGGTTTTATAACTTTAATATTTTACTGCAGAGTATTAGTAACTGAAGGTGGTTATGTGAAGTCAGGCAGACGTTCTTAATCGGTCACATTGTCCAGCTCCTTTCCATTACTATTGCTGAAGAAGCAGCTCACAAGAACTTGTACTGTGGCTAGAAATAAGAAATGTAAAAACAGCTGCTTAGAAACATTTGCGTGGCTAGAGAGGGGTGTCTCTGATTTTAAGTCCTGAAATCAATTAGAACTATAGAGACTTACATCTCCCTATATGCCTTGGGAAGAAATGACAAACTTAAATTGCTCCTGTTTAGTGTTATCGTGTAAGGTTTCGCAGGGTAAAAGGCAAACCAGAAATATTTCCAACTAGTATTTAAATTACATTAACACCTTTTTGTATAGCTTGAGTGAAAGGTCATGCTAGACAAGCAGCATCTTCACTGTTTGTAAATGTCTAATTTGCTGCTTTTAAATTGCTATGAACTTCACTTACTTAGCCCTGCTGAATGAATCCAGTGTTGCAAATACTTCTGACAAGGGAATATTTGCTTAGTGAGAATCCATTGTTCATAATGGATTGAGAGAGACGTGCAGTGTGAATGCATTTTTATTGCCATGCCATCTCTCTGCTGTTCTTTCAGTGAGATGAAAGTAGCATTGTGATAAAAGCCCTGGGTTTCTTAGTGCTCAGTGTGGCATTTCCCATCTTACTGGTAGGTGTTACTGAAAAAGTGCTTATCATAGACATTTCTTCATGGTATAAAATATGGAGGAAAATATGTATATTTTATAAGGACCTGGTCAAGCAAGAATTAGGAATACAAACACACTTACATAAACCCCAAGGAAGTGCACAGGCTGGGCTGAAAACATCCCAGCACTCTCCAAAAGCATTTTGCTTTTTATATTTGAGTCAGAGCAATTCTTGGGCACCTCTGTGTATGCAAGTCAGATTTTCCCTCTCCCCCAGCCACACAGCTAACAGATGGCAGTCACAACTCGTAGCACAGACAGCACTGCTCACAACAACAGAACAACAGAGCTCTGCTGTAGGGGCAGAAGGAGATGCTATGTAGCAAAGCATTGCTCAGGAAAGGCAGCAGTTTTACCTTGCAGAAGTTGTTGGATGAAACTGATTTCTAAACAGAACTTTAATTGTAGCTCATCAGTTCTAAATAGGTTGGAAGCTGAATCCCGCAAGCAGCATCAGTTGAGCCTTTGGCTGTGTTTGTCGTCTGTTGTAGTTTGTGCTTTTGGAACTTGATTTGTGGTTTTCAAGTTGGGGCAAATACCTGCGCTTTTTTGTTTTGTGACCTGACCTTTCAATTGAAAATTCTTAATTATACTGAAATTTCAGCTTGTGCAGTTATTAGCCCTTTGACCAGAGGCTCCATGATCAAATGGGTATTAAAAAAACAGGGAAAAAGAAGAAGGAAAAGAAAAAGATTGAAATAATGGGCTCACCCCAGCATAATAAGTTATATCTGTTTCTGTTCCAGCTTTCACCAAATTTCATCCGTAATCTGTGAAATATGTTTGGTGATTAGTGAGAGCGCTCTCCTTCTGTTTAATGGTTTTCATAACCAGTGAAATGTCTGTGGGTCTTGATAGTTGTTTTTTTAGACTATTGAGTATTTTGAAATGCAATTAAATCTGTTTTTTTCCATGGATTAATATCATGAGAAGGATCTCTTAGATCTATGTGGGAGACTCAGCTCTAAATGTAGGCTAAAAAAAATCAATCATGACATCTTCTTCCTTGGATACCTGTGAATAATAGTAAGGGGCGGCCAGGCTTTCCTTCAGCAAATACCATGATCATGTCTAGAAAATACAACATAGCCTTAGCAGGAATTTAACTGGCCTCTGTTGACATCCCTGAAAGCCAGACGAAGTTGTACAGTGCATCCAGGAAGCACTGAGTGTGTGCTAGGAAGGGAGAGGAGGGCAAAGTGACAGCTTTACATCTGAGAGTGCACTGGACTGAACCTGATCTTGACATGAAGTTTCTTTACATTCACTTCTGCGAAGCCAAAATAAGCCTTTGGCCCAGTGTAATTTGACCATGAGGCCATGCAGTCTCTAAATATAAAGGGGTGAAAGAAAAGTTTTTTTAAAGGGTGTTTCCAATACCAGTTTGTTCTTTTGATAGTGGTGACTATACATTGTGTCTGAAATAAGGAAACTGTGCTTGAAACATAAGTATCCATAAAACATTTAGAAGAAAGTTAATCTATCAAAATTAAGTGTAAATAATTTAAAAACTCAACTCTGATATTTCAACTGTGTAAATATATTGAATCCGCAACACACTGGTGAACATGTCATTTTCAAGCACAGCTTTGATTATAAAAAATGTAAATGAAGATATTTGAAGTGCGAGCCAGGGCAGGCGAGAGGAATATTTCACTCCTAAAGCTAACAATCACAAAAACAACTGGTAAAATGAATGGGAGGTGATAATCAGAAAAAGCAAGCATCTCCCAGATTTGCCAGCAATTTCATACCTGGTTTGATTAAATATTTGGATTTCTAAACACATAACAGAGGAGGGGGAAGTTCCTTCTCTTCAAAGCGAAATAAACCAGGATTCAAGTCTGAGTAGCCTGCTTTAGGCATCACATCAGATTCTTAAGGGTGAAAATAACTGTAGGGGTAAGTCCAGCCACTGTATTATTTGGTTTCATTTTGTCCAATAGTTCTCAGAGTGCTGTGTGCAAGGCACAGATCTTGCTTTGGCACTTGACCATCTGCAGCTGCTTCACTGTAGCCCCTAGTGAGTTAGTGGCCATGAAGTCCATCTTAATGAAGTAGAGGAAAGGGTCTTCAGGAATATAAAAGATTTACCCTGCTTAGCATGGAGCTGTGTGCGATGTGAAATAGAGAGCAAGTGATGCATGTGCTGACACTTGAAAAGATCTGTGGTTTAAGCAGCCCTGTTTAAGAGACTGTGAACTGTGTTTGGAGCTGGCTTGGTGCGCTGCAGAGCGCGGTCAGCTCCCCGCCTAGAATAAAAATGATAAGACCTTTTTACCTATTTATTTCTGCTTCCTTTGAGCTTTGGGTTTACTGGTATGCAAAGGAGAAAAAAATCAAGCATATGTTCGGTTGCTCAATCAACCTTTTCTCAATCCACACTCGGTGATCTCAGCGAGTCATTACGGCATAATTACAATTTGAGTGTGATACGCTGTTTGTAGAAAAGTATCTATTTTTAGCTGAAGAAACGCTACAGACCCCGAAAGGAGGAGAAAGAGGGGAAAAAAAAAAAAAAAGAAGAAAAACTGTAACCAGCAAATCAATGCTATTGTTAACTGGTATTACGAGACACCCTGTAGATTTATGATGCTTGCGTTCAGCCACATAAAACCCGCACTGAAAAGAATGCCTACCAGGGGTTAAATTCATATGCCTGTGCTGCAGCCTATTTCTGTCAACACTCAGCTCAGGAAATAAACATTTATGCTTTCTGAAATGAAAGTGTATTTTTGAAGTCTAGCCGTCAGATATTTTTTGCCCTTCACACTTTCAAATGCTTAGCCTTTTTTGTAAGTTGACTGCAAAGTGCATCAGTTTGCTAGGCACAAGAAAAAAAGGGAATAAAATCTTGACAAGTGCCCATGGCATCATTGTCAAGCACACGAGTGTCTAGTAGAAGATGGCAGGAGGGTTGGCACAAAACATGCTTCCTTCAAGCTTCTTACCTCAGGGGTACCTGACTCTTGAGAAGCCTTTCAATCCTTCCACATGACGTTACTGCAAACTGTCATCTGGTTTATTAGGAGTGTGCCACATCACAGATAAACATGCTATTTAACTGCAGGTCAAGGTACACAGTCATCCTGCTAGCAAATGCCTGAGATATGTTAAATGGCATTGACTTGGGGAGGGAGATGGAAGGAGATCAAAGTTGTCACCAATATGGTACATGCTAAAGGGGGAAAAGGTGCACAACACTGTATTTATTTAAAAAGCCATTTTGCTGTTCTACATTTAAAACAATGACCTGCAAGACTCTTAAGGACCAACACGGTTCACAACAAAGTTCAAAACCACACCATCACGCATCATCTTGGGGCAGTTTGGAAGGAGCTTACAGTTGAGTCTGGGGAGGCTAACACCCATCCAGAAAGCTGGAACTGTATTTCATACAATTTGGAGACTTCTTTAAAAAAAGTTGCATTTTTAAATTGCCGATGTCCACTTGACAGAGAGCAAGGTTGATCTAAGGGATTCATATAACAAAAGCTCACAGAATCAGAGCCCAGTTTGGCATGAAGTAAATATAACCTTCCCCAAACAATTAAAAATAAATCTCTGTATGTAAATACGTATGGCTCTGTAGTTTGCTGACCAGCTATTAGAAAGGCATTGGTGTGATACAAGAGACATGCTGAATGCTTTTGCATTTTCTGAAAAATCAAAACAGAAACAGATTAATTACAACTTGATGCAGTTTTACATTCCCATGAGGGATGCCTTTAAAACTTAAAACATGCTTTCACTGAGCAGGCTTTCCAGGGAAAGTTACTTCAATCAGGAAGAGAATGCTCATGTTTATTTGATTTACTATTGGACAGCAGAACAGTGCAGTTTATATTTGCAAGTTTTTCTGCAATGTAAAAAATATCCTTCTGATTTTCTTATGTGTCTTATAAAAACAATTAGTATATTTACTTCACCAGAATGCAGATTATTCAAGAGTGCAGTGCCATAAATTATAGGCAACCTCCCATTTTTTCCCTCTCAGGGCCTATGTAATTTCCTTTGACTGTGGCTCACAATAAGTGCGATTGAAAACCAGCATTATTTATTAAAATAAAAACAACAAACCTGTATTAAAATAGATAAAGAAGTTGGGAGTTTTCAGGGAAAAGAATAAGAGTAGAGGGAAATTGCAGGCTAAACTTTTTTTTTAATCAAACCTGATTTTATTGCTTTTTGCTTAATTAAACTCCTCAGAAGTGTGTGAAACATTGTTATACCTGAAAAATTGTTAATTTGTAAATCACAGGGACAAAAGGGCTCCACTGCAACTTTAAAGTTTCTATGCACGTAAATGTCAATAGAGTGCCTTCTCCATCATCAGCACTAAATTCACATTGATGCCTCTTTTCTTCTCTGTATTGATCCTTCCATGAGAACGTAGATTTGTATCTGTTAATTAATGCGTCCTGAAACAGCGTTTGTATTAATCAGGCAGATAAGAAAAATTGGATGCCTGCACCCTCATGACAACCGTAAAAGTGCTGGCCCTGATAAAATCGTGGATGGACCTCAATAAAAAAGTTCCTCCTTCCACTCAATAAACTAATCATCCTGCTTTTAATTATTCGGCAGAAAGATGTGTGGAGATTGGAGAATGTGTAAATCTATTTACTAACAGCAGTGTCTGGGAGGGAGAATGGGGCTGTCACAGGACTGTGCTGCAGGCTACATTCCCTGTCCATCTGCTACCGCAGAAAAACTGTTTCTTGAAAGATGGAACAGAAATGTTGAAGCTAATTGAAATCATGAATTCCTCCCTATAACCTTTCAAATGATTAGTTCTTTGCCATTTCCCTCTTAGTTATTTTAATCGCAGATGTGTTATTTCCCTTTGTCACCTCTTCAAGGCTTTCCTGTTGTTGGCTCAGTTTTTGTTAGGGTTTGTGGGTTGTTGGGTGTTTTTTTAAGGCAGAGAGCTACAATTCTATCACAAGACTCAAAAGACAGTAAGAGAAAATGAAAACAAATAAGGAGGGGAGAGAAAAATGGGAGAGCATGCAGCCAGTTTTATGTTTCATTTTTTATGGATGCCTGGTGGTTTGGATGTGGGGTTTTCTTTTTTATTGTATTAGTTTTGCTGCTTAGTGCTTATAGAGAAAATCTTGTTTGGAGTTGATGCCTTGCAGATCTGCTGGTTTGATATATTCCTGCTCGACTGCAACTCTCAGCTTTCAAAACAGAAAAATACATTTAAGTGTAATTGAACGCCAAAAAGAATGTTCTTACAGCAGGAACCCTGTCAAAGGACATGTAAGCAGCTCCATAAACAACTAAATGAAAGCCTCAGACATGTCTTAAGACCCTTTAAGAAAAGCTTGACTAATCCCCTTTGATGATTTTATTAAGTACTTGTGGCTGATGGTGCCAACTGGCAAACTACTGCATTTCACCAGCAGCCCGGGAAAATCACTTCCTCTCACATACTGTTTTGTAGCTCCTAATGTGATTGGGATATTAGCAGTTTGATATAATAAATTAACAGGTTCTGTAAACAAGGGTCTGAAAAGGTAAGACAGTAAAGATGTTTGCCCTTAGTGATCCTATTAGGAGAGACAGCGGGAAGAAAAAAGAGAAAAAAGCAGGAGTTAAATTCATTAAGAGGCCATTTATTCACGTTTTGGTTGACCACAGAAAAAGGATGGTGTGACTGCTGTTCAGTTGGCACTTTAATATGCCACCCTGTTATTCCAACAAGCCTAGGAGAGGCAGGAGCCACTACAGAAGTAATTAGCATGTTTTCTGAGAAGAGTGGGTGTTACTTCTCTTGTCCCTGAGGCTAAAGTTCAAAGGGAGTTTTCCTCTTTGTGATAATCACCTTAATTCTCTTAAAGCACCAAATCTTCCATTTTAAAAAAGTGTTGTTTTTTTGTTTTGGTGTTGTTTATTTTCTGTCCTAAATTATCTTTCTTGCATATGATGGTAATGATGAACAAAAGCCATCAGATGCACAACCTCAGGTTTTAGAAGTAAGCATAAGGATTTCAGAACAAAGAAGACATCATGCAAATCACAGTGTCACTGCAAGACTCAGCAAGTTAATATGATTCTTACAGAAAGAGCCTGCAAATTCCAGCTTGTTTATAACTTTGTGTTGATTAGAAAACATTTGGTTTTATATTGATTTTACTTTCCTGGAGTAGGATGGGGAGGAGAGGCACAAAATCATGTTTTATCACAATGTAAATTAAATCAAAAAGAGATTTCTGACAAATCTAAATGTGCTGAATATTTTTCCTGTTTTCCTTTTTTTCCTATTCAGGGTTCTCCACTTTGTCTCTAGCTGACCAGATGAGCCTTCTGCAGAGTGCTTGGATGGAGATTTTGATTCTTGGTGTTGTATACCGGTCACTTTCTTTCGAGGATGAGCTTGTATATGCTGAAGATTATATTATGGATGAAGACCAGTCCAAATTGGCAGGCCTTCTTGACCTTAACAATGCCATACTGCAGCTGGTGAAGAAATACAAGAGCATGAAGCTGGAGAAAGAAGAGTTTGTCACCCTCAAAGCTATAGCACTTGCTAATTCAGGTTGGCAGAGTGGCATAATGGTTGCTACAATTTTATTATGTCACTTTTCTTTCTCCATAATACTTTCTGCATGCTTGTTTTTTAAACATGGGGTTAGAATAAGAAATTGCTAACCAGACCTTAGTCTAAAAGGCGACAAATGCAGCCTTCAAGCTAAGAACTTTCTGGTTTTAATTGTGAAATATGTTCCTAAGGGAGTGGAGAATATTGCACTGTATGATTTGGAGAGTATTTTACAGGCAAAGATCCCTCAAATTAATATAGATGTGTTCTCCTAAATCCACTCCATAATCCAGACAAGTCTAATCATTGCAATTAAGGCAAACAGAAAGGAGACATGAGAATATGCTGTATACATTCTCTTTAAAGGCAGCTACTGATCTATCTGATAGGGTGAATTCAGGGTATGGGAGAAGGGAGGATATCCTTTATCTCACAAGGACCACACCTTACCTTAGGGATCCTCCGCATTTATGAGAATGCTTGTGCAAAAAATCATTACCTGTGTGGTGAGGGTTAAAAATTCCAGAAAGAGATTCTTTTTTTCCCTACATTTGAATTTAAAAGTGCTGAAGCAGGGAATACTGTCAGATACCTAAAAAATCGTTGGTGCTTTGTTGTTTTTCCTTTTGTGTCTCCTTAATGCTTTGTTATGGTCTTAAGTCCCTTTTAAAATTTGCATAAAGTTCACGATAGATCCCTCTTTAATGACATGCTGATCATTAGATACCTGTGTGTCAATAACATGCTCTGATGCTATGTTCCATTGACAGTCACACCGTGCCCCTCCATCTGCTTTTGTTTTGACCCTATCTTTGAACTTTATCTTGGTTGCTGGCCAGTAGTTTTCCCTTTAATTACAAGAAGGAAACTGTCAATAAAATCTGTTAAATGGGATGCAATGAGTGGCTTGAATGGGCGGATGGCTATTTGTTCAAATTCTGCAGCATTCAAGGTATTGACAGTTTGTTTTCTGGGGCCATATGTGACGATCAATCTCAGGCTGGGCTCAGCCGCGCTGAAAAATGAAAAAACAGATTGCTTTTGCTTACTTGTGGATGACGACTTGTGATTTGGCGCGGTCCGAGTGAGATGAGACCTTCTGCCCAAATTGCCCTCTTGAGAGCCAGGACGTGTGACTGTTTTTAGAAATAATTTTTTAATTGATTTTGTAATTAACAGTTCATCTACAATATTGATGCCTGGATCCTCAGATTGATAGGAGGGAAATTGTTTTCAACAATGAAGTTGTACTTTCCTATTCGTCTTTGTAAGGCGATTTAGCATTTTTAATTGGAAATATCATTCGGAAACATGCAAAGCCAAAATGCTTATTAGTTTCTTTGTCAAATATTCTCCACCTCACTAACTCTGCCCCTAGTTTTAGAATATTATCTTATTTCCAGAATAAACAAAGTGCTGAAATGCCTCAAAGATCAAAATTATTCTTAATTGAAGATTTATTTATCATTTTTGGCCATTGTAAAATAGACGCATGAGTATGTTTTGCAGCCACAAGGATTTTTTTGCAAAATTGGTCATGCTTAATGAACAGAAAAGAAAGTTATTTGGAATTATGAGTTTTTATTTATTTTGACTGTGTAATTCAAAGATTGAATTAGAAATATTTATATAGTTCACTTGATAAAAAGGACAAGGAGCTAGAATATAGAGATAAGGCGTTAAATTCCACTCGATCCACCCCGCAAGAAAAAGAGATGTTCACTGTTTAAGTACCAATAAAAGATACTGCTGCCAGGAAAAGTTTAGTCATACATTGTTCACAGAGTGTATCAAAATCATCTAGCTTCATTAACTTCATTGGGAATTACAACTAGGATGCTGTCAGAGATAAATACAATTCAGCGCACAAAAATTCAGGGCACATTTAAGTGAAAACGTTTCCTTCCCGCATCTTAAAACAAAGAAAATCACTGTTTTTAAGTGAAACCATTGCAAGGGGCAGTTCAAAAGCAGCCCAGCCATTTGACTTTCCTTTCAGCAGAGTGTTTTCACTGCTGACATTCAGCATTTCAGCTTCAGGTTGTATATGCAGCAGGTACCAAAATTCTATCAGCTGTAGCTCTGCTAACCTGTAGGTGTAAAATAGCACCTGCAGAATTACAGCCCATCGATGAATAGCAGATCCCTAGTGTTCTAATTTACAAATGCTACTAAAATGGAAGTAACATTGAGCTCAAATAAAATTAGAGTTTTTATATTTTTATTTTTATGGAAAAGAGCAGAAATAGCTTATTTTGACATAACTATGAACTTCGTTAATGTAAATACAGCTATATTAAAAAAAGAAATAAAATGCCATTAGATAATGGCATTTTAATCCACATTTTAATATTTTCAGTTGGTACATCTGCTTTCTTTCAAAACTTCCACTATTTATTTTTCTAGTTTAAAACATATTAGCCTTTTTATAGCTGTAGAGAGGATGGATGCAGTATAATAAGACATCTTGGGTGTTTCAGACATTTTTGCCATATCTGCACTGTCTAGAAAGGTTCCCAGGTTGACTCTAGTCTAAACAGTAGAAAAAGATGGGTTTATAGCTCTGTATCTGTGTTAGTGATTTATGATACGGTGTCATAGTACTTTCCCAGCTGGTGTATAGAAGCAGGAAAAAAGAAATTGTAGATTGCCTTCATATTGATTGTATTTTGTTTGGATAAATACCTCAAACCTTGTTTTGGTCAACAAATCTCACTGTTGTGTGCATTAAAACCCCCCAACTGCTAACTTTTCTTTAGGCGTATCTACTTGTGCAGTGCTCAGTCTGAGATGATCCTGCCATTTGGTGTCTAATAGGTGGGGAGGAAGAGCTGTTTTCCAGGATGATTCTCTGACACCTGTTATGAAATGTGCCCTTTGCAGGGTTGGCCAGTGCCATGCTACTTCTGTCAATGTCCAGAAATGCAAGATGCATCAACCTTGTAGATTTTGAGTGGAGCGCATATAGCATCTGAAAAGTGTAAATACATGTGCACAGTACTGAACTGCATAGACATTTCAGTCCTTTGTACGTTAAAGTCTATACGGGTCCGATTTCAACAGTTACATTTACTATGTAGTGCTTAATACGGAATTTATTAGGTTAGTTTTAAACATCTGCATTGGTTCAATAGTAATTAATACGGCCTTACTCCAGAGAAGTCCCTCTCTGTAGGGCATTGCCCTTATCCTGTCAGTATTACAAGTTCCTTCCTTCTTTCTCTACCTTCTCTACACAGAAGCAGGTAGGTACCTTGAAGCCGCAGCTTCAGGCAAGCTGGCACCAATAAGCACTTTGTTTACCCACGCAGAAAATCAACTTTGAATGGTTTCCATTAACATGCATGTACCAATTACTTCCTCGTGTGTAAGGGAAGGGGAGATATTTACAGAACAGGTGTGAAGCTTACACCAGTGCACATACGCACATGGGAACGCTCCAACTCAGAGAAGATGACCTGCTTGTCTATTTTGTATTAGAAAATGCTTTCCTAGATAGATTAGTTAATACTAAACAGGGATTTGCAGGTGAGCAGTTTTTTGAAATTGCCTAATCAGTAAGGACTAAATTGTGCCTTCAGGCCCAATATTGCAGAAGAGCTTAGGAGTCACAACTCAGATTTTTAAGAGAAGCTCGGTTCCCATCTAAGACCTAACATAAGGAGCTAAGGTGCCAAAAGACATTAGCACATTTGAAAATCTGATCTGTGTGCATCTGCCTCATAGGCATCTTGCAAAATTTGACCCAAATGTGGATGTTAGGCGCTTAAAACTCTTAACTCTGTGCACTGCTGAAAATTTGATCTGAAATGCTAATACTAGCCGTCTCACCTGTACCACCAGGAGGAGAAAAGGATCTCTGCTCACCATCACAGTTTCTGATCTCTAACCCAGCACTCTTTCAGTACTGAAGGAGTGAGAACCAGGAAGTATCTTGTGCATTTCAGTATAATAAAGTGCAGATCAACAATGATGCTTGTAAAGTTACATGATCTTCTATCCTGGTAGAAGTATTCGTTCTTTCTGACAACATATTTAGCTTTCCAGCCACTAAATGAGTATACTCAGAGTACTAAGCTATCACCATTAAACAATATTATCATAATAAAAATTAATTGGTAGAACTCTCTAAAGCACTCCACAGGACATCATATTTATTCCCAGAATAGACTGTGCCTTATGTCACAACACACTGTTATTTAGTTTCTAATAATGGCAGTTTTTTCATTTTGTTTTATTCAGTCTTCTTGTCAGTGTTAGAATTCATGATTAAAACATATCTGTCATGACTAGGCAGATACAAAATATACATATACCTGTGTGTTACCAGTGTTAATTTTGCCAAATATAAATAGCAAGATCTGTTAACTCTTTCATGTAATTTGTAGAGAATGGTACAGCAAAAACCTAATTCTCTAAAAAGGAAGTTGCTACGGTAGTCAGTTTTTGTGTAGCTTGAACACAATTTCTTCCTCATACTCAATTTTCAAGTAATCAGATAGATGGCATCCACAATTAACTCTTAACTCACTGTTACTCATCCCACTTTTCACAGTGCTAGACTACTGTCTATTGGTGGTAATTATGGGAAGTACTTATATCTTGTAGTGGATAAAATCGATTTTGAAGCATTCATACATCTTTTTTGCTGGTATCATACCCCCCCAACTCTGTCATTCAAAGTCCCCTTTCTAGAGTTTTAGTAGCCTTATTAAGTAGGTACTCAGACCAGTTCATAATATGCAGTTTGTTCTGCACTGCAGAAATATTCCTTAATTTATTGACCTCATTGCCTATTCCTAGTGGAAAGTAAAGGATAACAAAAAAAGAAGTAGTTTACTGCATTTTAACTTACCTTATGCCTATGATTTTAGATCACTACTATTTCAGTTCGCCCCTGAAATAAATAGGTGTGTTCTGTGAAGTAATTTCTTTTCTTACTACAGCTTCATTTCCTGCTGTGTTTTAAAAACTGTTTTGAGGCTTCAGTTATCATGTCTCTTCCTAAAAGTAGACCAAATGAGTGCAATCCAGACTAAAACCTTCTTCACTAAAATCCTACAAGTCTGCTTTACTTTTTTTGTTTCCACTGCCTATAATTCCTGTGGACAAGGAATTCTTGATTTATTCCTCTTTAATTTCCAATATATATTCCCATTGAAGTTTTTAATAGAATAATGCAGATGTCAGACCATTTTGCCATACTCTTCTGCAAGGCAAAATATTCTGTTTATGTGCTTGTCTCTTACTCTAACCATGCACACCCCAACAAACAGTTCTGTGCAGGGAAGACAGGCAAAAGGATGGTCAGAGTTAAGTATATCTGCTGACCCTACACAGGGTGGAACAAAGTATCTGGGGCAGTTTAAATTGTGAATTGGAAAAGGGTGGGAATTCTTGCTGGGTGAGGGAACCAAGAGCCGTGTTTGATTTGCTAGCAACAGTTTCCATGGGTTGATTCTATCTTAAGCAATATGCTTAAAATGTTCTGTTCCCCATAAAAGTGACAGAAAGAAATGTGGGCAAACACTTCGAAAAGTGCAAGTTTCCCTGTGTAAATCTGGCTTATATTTTGGGCAGGAGAGGGAGAGGTTCTGTAATTCTATGAGCAGTTCACCCATCAGTAAACACTGCAGTGTTTTTTATGGGATTTTTGGATTGGCAACACAATCTAGATATTACATTCCTCTTGTCTGGGACATAATCCAGATTAGGATTTTGTTGTCCTTACGTAAAGCAAAAACCATTTTGCCTGCTGTTCTCATTCTTCATCCGATCCAGTTCTTCCAGGATCCTTAAACTTCCTAAACTGATTTATCTGGTTTGGGTTTGTGAACTGCTCAACTATAAAGAATCACATCACAGCAACTGCAGTCTTTCAAGTACTTGTTGGTATTTTCCTCTCTGATGTGCTTTATCAGCATCTTAATGTGTATGTTCACTGCTGCATACTCCCTGCTGCTTAATTCACTATAATAATTTCTTCCTTTATGCTGCCTGAATTTTCTGACATGAAGAAATACTTCATTTGAGACCCCTAGGTTTTTACTACTTCTTAGTGGTGTTATGTGCAAAATACACACATACAAGGCTTAAACTTTCCTCAAAGCAGTATTTAGAGAGGTCTCCTCACCCTCAGTTCAGCTGTTTTCCAGCCTTTAGCTAGTTGTCGCCCTCTGTGGTGTGTTCTAAATGATTCCTTGTTGGCTGGATGTTTGTTTGCTGCGTTTGAGATGAAGCTTGAATTTTAAATGAGGTAGATTGAATTTTTATCTGCATCTTGTGTTTTTTCGTGGATGAGAACTCTAGTTTTCTCCCATTTCTTCACACTGATACAGTCAGCTGATCAGAAGAGGTACAATTCTATTTTCCCATCCTCTGATGGTGAAAGAAAGCATTTGCAAGGATATTTTCCAAGCAGAGCTCAATGAGTTGATGTCCTCATTTGTGGATCTCACTATCTCCCATCACAGCACTGATCAGTAACAACTTTTGCCCTGCTAGACTGAAATCCCATGTTCTCAGCAGGCCATTGTGTCAACAAGTTTTGTGTTTCTTGAGCTCTGCAGTTTCACTAGCATAGGGTATTTTTGTTGTTGCAGGGCATGTATGATCAAATCCTGCTTGCTTTCAAATGACAACCTTTCCAAATTACCCTGTTTAATTTCATTGTTTTATGTAGGCACTGATTTTTAAGTGCATTACACCTGGCTATAGCTATCGTCTGGATATTACTTGCATAATTGTAAATTATCCAGACTGTCTACAAAGCTAGTTTAAAACAAAACAAAACAACCAACCAAAGCAAAAGGTTTTTCTTGGCAGAGGAAGAACATTCCAAATCTTTGAACCTAACTTATAATTCCATTTCATATTGTTTGTGGAATTATTTATTTATTTCTGGGTTGTCACAGAGACAACCCATTGCGTATCCTAAAATTACAATGGTTCTTGTTGACATTGCCCTCTCTTGCTAATGAGCATTGGGTTTATCAGCAGCAAGTTAACCTGCTCTGAATTCAAGTCTACATCTGCCAGTCTGTAGTTACTGAAGACTTCTCTTTTCTTTTATTTTTCCTTTCTTTCGCCCTTGGCTAGTTCAGCGTTTTCAACCATTTTCCTTATTTTCAAAGGCTTAAAGCCTGAGGGATTAAGATCTACATTCGTTTAATATCGGGAATAAAGTGGAAGTTCCAGAGTGCAAGGCTAAAACTTGAAGAAGGATCTTTGTAGAGATTAGTATTTTCCTGGGCACTCTGCAAGCTGAATCAAGGTGTGATTAAATCGCACAGATTGAGCAAGTTTGCATTTAAACATTAGCAGACCCTAGAATGGGTAAAGCTGAAATGAGTTTGAATCTTTTCTGTAAATGGGAACTTAAATTATCATAGTAATTTGATTAAATAAATAATTTTTAAGTCTTTCAAATAAATCACCATTTTAAAAGAACAGTTTGAAGTCTTAATCACTGTTTGGAAGTGCTCCCTCTCTGCTGGTTTTTTCTTACCCCATTTCCTGTGACAAAATCTGCTTCCTAAGGCACAGCTTCCTAAACTGCTCCATGAAACACTATTTGGCAGCAGAGTGCTTGCATTAGGCCAGTGGAGAGCTGGCTGGTCACTTTCTTCCCCGCTGCTAAATTGATTTCAAAGACAGCAACAAATACATTAAATGCTTTATTAGTGTTATTTTTGCATGTAACCAATTGTGCTGTTTACATGAGGGATGGTATGCACTCACCCCTGCAAAGAGAGGATAAAATCCCTTGTTGCAAGATGTTCTCCACGCGGTGGAAGAGTTTGAGAACATGGAGTGTAATAGCTGTATCTGAGGGCAGGTTTTGATTCACCTTCTATTCTCGAATTTAATGAGGGTTTTCCCTTCCTCTTGTCCCTACTCACTCAGTTTCTGTGTAAGAATTATGTAGAGCATAGATATTCCTAATGCTCTAGGCCAAACTGCACCCAAACTGCAGAGCTAAAGATCTCAGGGAAGTTTCATCTCTGTGCAGAAACTGTATAAGTGTGGACTCCATCCATCTGTTTTCAAATGCAGACATGGTCAGTTACAAATACTGATTCTGGGAAGAATCAGACTGGGTTGAAAACTAAACATTTATAGTCAGGTTCTCCAGAAAGACCTGTTTCTTTATGCAGTATGGTGTAAACAAAAAAAAAAAGTCACAAGAAGAGTCAGTCTTTGACTTGCTAAGCTGATACAATGCAATACCAACTTAATGCTTGGTTTCCCAGCAAATGTGGCCCTGGAACAGGGGACAGGAGGAAAATACATGTAATTTCTGCACAGGCAGTGTGTGGTTTATGGAAGCATTAAGTGGAGTAGCACATGGTGTATTCCATAGCACAGCTGTGAATATCCAAGGACTGGGTAAAGAGTCAGGGAGTAAAGACTACAGTTTGCTTGGGGTTTGCATTCCAAATTTAGCCCGGTGGCTCGACACTATGCTTAAGGCATCAGTCACGTTTGTATGTGTGTGTTAGCATGTCTGTATCGATTGCATGTGTTTGTAGGATACAGAATTCCTCTGATTTCAGCACAGTGCACTTTTATGTGCAGTATCACAGCCCTGCAGTGAACGTCTGAGCTACATGCTTCTAAGAGCATGTATTCGCTAAGTCTCAGAATTATTAAACATGTAAAATCCCCATAGGACTCCATTATGTGTAATTAACAGATAAACTGTCATCAGAATCAATAAAACGTGCTAAATGATCCAAACTTGTATATAATTAAGTGTCTGTTTTAGAGCAGGAGCTGTAACTTTTTTTTTTTTCTTTTAAATTTGCTCATTTGTTTTGACAATAGAAGCTGGGATATTTTCGTTAACCTTTTATTTACTGGTTCGCAGTTATTTTACATGCTTATGTTTGAAAAGAGAGAGTTATTTACTATCTTGCCTAATTATCTGAGGAAATAGTTGCATGTCGGCTTTTAGGGAATGAATCTTAGGTACATCTTAATTCTGTGTGCAATTCAGGTATTTGAAGCACGTGCAAAATTGAATGTTATCGTTAACAGGGTAAAACATGAAGCTCTGTCAAAATACTGATCCAGAGCATCAGACTGCTTAACACAGGGCTTGGAAATGATGATGGAAATGGGTTCATCACCATCCAGCTCCGTAGTCGTTACTCTGGAAACAGGAGCTTTATTCCAAAAGCAAAAATTAATGTGCAGAGCAGAGTTGTACTAACTAGAGTTTTCAAGGATATACTTTAATAACACCATGTCCCAGTTTCACCCTGAGTGGAGCTTGCATAATGTAGCCTGTCCCTAGGACTTGTACGTCCTCTCAGCGTTTGTATTTTCAGATTGTGTTTTATTGGCTCTGTAAGTCTGTCGCCCATTCAAGTTTTGGTAGCCAATAGGGGCTGTTAGTGGCCTCATTCACCTCTGACAGTTCTTCCTTACTCACATTCACCTTAATTTGGACCACATCCAGGGGTTTTTTTGGCATTTATAGCTACATAAAAATCAGAGAATTAGGGCTGCTCATCCAAAGTCATCTCAGCATGGTCTAGTAACTTCGTGTTCATAGGGACATCTTCCTGTTCTGTATCTATGCTGTTGAGGGTTTTACAGCTATTTCAGTTAGATCTTTTCCTTTTATTTCACACTTCCTTGCTTTAATCTTTCTGGGTCACATAGCAGCTTAGTTTAGTTCTTATTGTGTGTTGTGCCTGGGCTTGTCACTCAATACTTAGACCACCAAAACATCTAACCTGTACTGGGAAGGTATAGGGTGAGTTGTTTGCTTTGAGTGATTTATAAAAAATGCAAAACCCCAACAATAAGAAGATAAATCACCTTCTAAGTGTGTGGGAGGGCAGGTTTACACCTTGTAGGAGATGTTAGCTTCACAGAACAAAAGCTGTTCAGGAACATACTAAGTGTTGCCCATCTCTGTGAATGTGCCTGGAGCAGAAGAAATTTGCTAAACCTGTTGGGAAACCTACGTTTCCCTTGTGTCAGTGCAGTGGTTGTTATCCCATGATTAGCATCTCTGAGCGGTGAGTACTGACCATGGCTTCCAGCTTCACCACTTTGGAATGTGGAACAGAACTTTACTGAGCTCTTCTGTAATAGGGCAGTCATTCTTGCTTCCCTGATAAACTGCAGAGCTCAGTTCATACAGCCCTTTGGCAATCTCATTTCTTCAAAACAGCAACTGTAAGAATCACAGAATCGTAGAATGGTTTGGTTTGGAAAGGACCTTAAGATCATCTAGTTCTAACACCCTGCCATAGAGCGGTTTATGGAGTAGCAAATGTGACCATTGTATTTGTTTGAGGACGATAAGGAAAAGGATTACCTACACAAGAGTAAATTATACATTTGTAGTTCCACAGCAGTTCCAGATATGTTCCTGAAGATCAATATATAAATTAGTGGGTAATTATCTTCCTTCTTTGTGAAAGAGGATGGCCAGAACCAGTGAAAGCATTGTGCAGCTGTAGCATTAATGGAGTTCTGGCACACCGAACTGAAACCTCCTGTCGCTCCTTTGTTTTGCAGACTCGATGCACATAGAGGATGTTGAGGCAGTGCAGAAACTTCAGGACGTCTTACATGAGGCTCTGCAGGATTATGAGGCCGGGCAGCACATGGAAGACCCGCGCCGTGCAGGCAAGATGTTGATGACCCTCCCACTTCTGAGGCAAACCTCCACCAAGGCTGTTCAGCATTTCTACAACATCAAACTGGAAGGCAAAGTCCCGATGCACAAACTTTTTTTGGAAATGCTGGAGGCCAAGGTCTGACTAAAGCATCATGGGCTTCCCCATCATGCACGTTTTAAAAAAAAACAACAAAAAATAAAATTAAAAAAAAAAAAGAAAAAAAGGGAAAATAAGATAATAATGGCAAAGAAACTTAGTGTTTAATTAAGGAAAAAAATGACTGCACTGATATTTAGCAGCAAGACTGTGAAGCAGCTTTCAACTTTTTCTTCTGTGTCTTCCCGATGCAGTTTTTTTCTTTACCTTTTCTCTCTTTTTTCCTTTCTCTTCTTTCCTTTCCTTTTCCCTTTTTCTCTTTTTTTCTTTGCTGCTGAACTTTCTAAAAGAGGTCTCTAATTGAAGAGAGATGGAAGCCAGGCCTGCCAAAGGATGGAAATCCATAATATGGATGCCAGTGAACTTACTATGAACCATAATGTCCCCAATGACAAAGGAATCAAAGAGAGAACCATCGTACCTAGCAGTACAGTACAACACGTTGAACTGACTGAATGCAGTATTAGATTTCATAGGAGCAGTCTCTTAATTAGACGACTAAGCGACGATGCATCGGCTGCTTCTTAATCATTGCATTTTCCATCTAGATCAGTTACAGCCATTTGATTCCTTAATTGTTTTTTCAAGTCTTCCAGATATTTCTTAGGTTAGCTACAATGTAACTTTTTCAGGGAATAGTTTAAGCTTTATTCATTCATGCAATACTAAAGAGAAAGAAATACTGCATTTTTGTGCTGGCTTGAACAATGATGAACAATAATGAAGGACAAATGAATCCTGAAGGAAGATTTTTTTAAATGTTTTGTTTCTTCTTACTAACGGAGATTTTTTTGTACCAGCTTTACCAGTTTTCAGCCATTTATTAATGTGGGAATTTATCTTACTAAAGCAATAGTCGAAGGGAAGGTGCATATTATCACGGATGCAATTTATGTTGTGTGCCAGTCTGGTCCAAAACATCCAGTTTCTTAACATGAGCTCCAGTTTATAACTAAATGTTCACTGACTCTCAAAGGATTAGATTACACCTACAGTATATCCGAGTAGTCTAACATAGAAATACTCCGTGTCAAATACCAATCTGTAACGGTGTTAGGAGACAGCGACTGTACAGAGGTATAGTTGCTACGTGATTTCTAACTGCTTCAGTTGCAAATGAACGAGATACTGCCTGTTTGCAAAATTATAACCTTACATGCAGAAAAAATCCCTATGAACCAATAGTAGCTTAGAGGCAATGAGGCAAATGGTGACGTTTGCAAAATTAAGAAATCAGAGTAGTAGACTTCTGACCAAATTGAAGAATTTAACACTTCTATACCTTACTTATTGATTTAGATTTTACTTTGTAAATGGCAATCTTTAACAAGTAGCTAAACCAGTATATGTGCTTTTCAACCAGTATTGTCACAGCATGAAAGTCAGTCAGTTTCAAGACTGTTACGAGGTGTAATCTAATGTATAAACCAATTAGATGCCCCCAGAAATCTACAGTCGCTAAATAACCAATAAACAGTAACCTCCATCAAATGCTATACCAATGTACCAGTGTTAGTAGCTGCTCCCTGTACTATGTGAACATCCTTATTCTATGTACACAGATGTAATTAAAATTGTAATCCTAACAAACAAAAGAAATGTAGTTCAGCTTTTCAATGTTTCATGTTTGCTGTGCTTTTCTGAATTTTTATGTTGCATTCAAAGACTGTTGTCTTGTTCTTCTTGTGGTGTTTGGATTCTTGTGGTGTGTGCTTATAGACACAGGGTAGAATTAGAGACAATATTGGATGTACAATTCCTCAGGAGATTACAGTAGTATATTCTATTCCTTACCGGTAATAAGGTTCTTCCTAGTAATAATTAAGAGGTCGAAACTCCAAACAAATACTCGTTATGAACAGATACACACTGAAATCATAATATTTTCAAAACAAGGGATAATTTCTGTAACAGTTTATTATAGAATACCAATGTATAGCTTAGAAATAAAACTTTGAATATTTCAAGATTATAGATAAGTCTAATTTTTAAACGCTGTAAATATAGCTTTGATTCAGTCATCTCTCAGATGTTGTTATTAACTCGCTCTGTGTTGTTGCAAAAACTTTTTTGGTGCGGACAAGTTTCCAAAACTATTGCTACGTTGTGTGCTTTAAACAAAATAACAGTGGGCTGATGCTCCATCAGCCTCGTGCTAGGAAAGAAAAAACAACCTGTGTATCTATCATTAGCTATATGGGACTATATTGTAGATTGTGTTTTCTCAGTAGAGAAGTGACTGTAGTGTGACTCTAGGTAAATCATCATTAGCTATTCATGCAGATGGTCAATAACTTGAAATTTATAGCTGTGATAGGAGTTCAGAAATTGGCACATCCCTTTTGAAAAATGTCAAAAAAAAAAAAATACAACTCCTGGGAAAAAGGTGCTGATTCTATAAGATTATTTATATATGTAAGAGTGCAAAAAAAGAAGTTTATTTTCCAGAAAGTTTGTGCAGGGTTTAAGTTGCTACTGTTCAAGTACACTATATATATATAAATATATAATATATTGTTTTTGCTGTATCACATTAAAGAACTTGGGCTTCAGGGTCAAAAGCCAATCAACTAGAAGTATACAAACAGACACAGAAAATGGAGATGTGTGAAAGGCACACTGTGCAAACTTTAGTTTTCGTTTCCCGTACTTGTTTGGAGCTGCGAAAGAACAAGTATCTCAAGAGGGTAAAACCATTACCTGAAACATAGCTGAGAGAACTGCATGGGCTTTATAATGTTGTTCATCTTAAACCTTGCTGGAGAAGAGTTCTTTCAAGACCACTTACTTAATGTGAAGTGTTGGGAAAATTTCAAAGGGTGTATGTTTTAGCCATAACAATTTAATTTCTATTTTTGCTTCATTTTTTAATTATTTTTTCTTATTTAAAGCAATATGATTGTGTGACTCCCCGAAGTTACACATTTGTTTCAATCAGATCAGATTGTTGTATTTATTCCACTATTTTGCATTTAAATGATAACATAAAAAAGATATAAAAAATTAAAACTGCTATTTTTCGTATAGAAGAGAAAATGGGTGTTGGTGATTGTATTTTAATTATTTAAGCGTCTCTGTTTACCTGCCTAGGAAAACATTTTATGGCAGTCTTATCGTGCAAAGATCGCAAAAGGACAAAAAGAATTAAACTGCTTATAATAATCCAGGAGTTGCATAATAGCCAGTAGTTAAAAACCGAAAGAGAACAATGAATAAAAACAAACATGTCTATAGCTGTAGATGGGCTTCACATCTGTATAGCAATCAACTGTATATTTTTGTGATGTGTATCATACTGTGTGCTCCAACCAATGTCCATTTGTGTAAATGTATTTATTTTATATTGTATATATTGTTAAATGCAAAAAGGAGATATGATTCTGTAACTCCAATCAGTTCAGATGTGTAACTCAAATTATTATGCCTTTCAGGATGATGGTAGAGCAATATTAAACAAGCTTCCACTTTTGATTGCTTTTATTTTATTTTTTGTGTTGTGGGATTTTTGGTTTTGTTTTCTTTTATTTGGAGGAGGAAACAGAGCAGTTGGCATTACGTTTCATTACTCCCATTCAACAAGGAGCCGCAGCGTTATCTCTTCTTTCTTAAAGTGCAGTATGAGGGTAAATAAAGGCTATATAAAGCCTTGTCAGAATGAATTCCAGTGTGGTACAAGACATTTTGCATACTCTTAAATATGCAAAATGTCTCATAGCACATGAGAATTCTGGCTGGCAGGCCTTTATATAGCACTTATTTAATCTTAAAGCATCTTCACATCAACCTGCATTACTTAAAATCATTGCCTCTCTGTCAATGCCATAGAAGAAAACTTTCCCACTGTCATAAGATCACATTAATATAATGTAGAAGTACTTACTTGCTTTTTCCATCAACAACTGAGTCTCCTGCAGGAGACTCCTTTTATGTGTTCTGGATTAAAAAAGAGAAATTAAAAATCTGTATTATTTGATCCAGCTATTCTGAATGGAAGTAACCACGGGAGCAATCATATAGATCAGTGTTAATGAAGAGCACTGATAAGTTGTCAGCTCCAGGGGGTTGAGCAGCAAGGGAGGCTGCAAACAGGCAGTAAAGTGGCCTCTCAGCCTTTTTCCCCTGACAGGCATTGCTCTGGGTCAGCCCCTTTCCTGTGGACCCTTCTGGAACCCTCACAGAAGTGCTAATGTGTGCTTTTCTTGCTTTTTAGCCTATCTTGATAGTACTTTGTCGTGTTTGCCAACATATTTCTCACCTTTGCTGCTGGCAGTTCTCTGGAGGTTCTGGCTGATGGCGTGTGAGGGCTGCTGAGCAGGACTGAACAGTGATGCTCAGGGATGGGAATTGCTTCCGCCAAGGTACTGGGGCAGCGCTAGGGGCCGTCTGTGCTTTGCAGTCTCTCCAAAGCAAGATGCCTTTAAGCGGGAGAGCGCCTGTTCCCTGCTGCCAGCACCTTCTGTATTTTAACTATTCTAGGACATAGGGTTGAGTAAAAGGAGTAGCAGAACAATAGAAAGATGAATCCTGCGTGGACTCTTCAGAGGAGGTCAGAATTGGGTCTTGGTGTTGACAGTGCCATGTACATAGGCATGCATGCATGCATACATATGTATGCATGGAACAGGTTTCCCTGCTTTCTTTAGTGTTCTGATTTTTAATTATTGCAAAGTACCTCTCCTAAGGAAAGCATAATGCTGCATCATAATGTTAAAAGTGAAAAAAGTACTGCAAACTTTACACACTAAAAGGAGGGGAGGAAGTAACAGGCAGCACTCGCATGCTTCCTCATTGTGTGATTGTCTTTAAGCATTGGTCAAGGTTTACATGTACAATTAAAAAATACCAATGTACTATTTCTCATGAATATCATAAGCTTAGCATCCTGGAAGAGGAAATAGAGGGAACACTGACATGCCTCATTGCTGGAAGTGTTCAAGGCCAGGTTGGACGGGGCTTAGAGCAACCTGCTCTAGTGTGAGGTGTCCCTGACCATGGCAGTGGGTTGGAACTGAATGAGCTTTAAGGTCCCTTCCAACCCAAACCAGTCTGTTTCTGTGATTCTGTGAAGCCACCCTGTGGTCGCATCCCACCTTGTTGGGAGGTAACTCTCCAGAGCTGTTCTGTGTTTTTACTTTCTGTCTTCTTGATGCACTTTCTGCAGTAAAAGCCACAACAGGCATAGAAATCCATAGAAAGTGTTTTGGTAGGCAGACGTGTTTCAGCAGGTATCTGTGGGCAGTTTGCTAGGAGTACAAACCTATGTAAGCTATGCAAATAAAAGGGCTTCGGGCACTGGCATTCATATCTCATCCAACACATCCTGCTGCAGCTGTCAGCTATGGGGCTGCAGCAGCATCACTTAGCTGAGATAAGGGAATGGCAAACTATAGAGCCTTCCCATTGTGAATATGGCTTAGCTCATCAGAACTAGAGTTTGACTTGACATGACTTGCATCACTCTTCCCATCTCTAACTCCCCCCAGCCAACAGAAGAAGCCATCCCAGCATCAGAGAGTGGTGTTACCACTGTAGGAGTTTGTTGGACAGCTTCTACCTTACCACCACAGGAGCCTGGCCGCAGAGCATGCTGCTGTTCCCATGCTGTTCCACTGGCACCGTGGAGTTGGCCAATGCCGCCAGTATTGATGCAGAAGGAAAATAAGATGCTTTGCTGAGCTGGCTACTAAATGGCGTGGAATTTCTGATGGGCTCCAAGTTTCCTTTGGAGCTTTGCATGCCAGTACTTGTCTAACTTGAGGTCATATGGGCTTTTTGGTTGGTTAGTGGGGTTTTACGACCTTGTGAGTCTGCAGTGTGAAAAGACCTGGCAAACACCAATAAGAAGTGGTCTGGTGTGGTCCCTCCAGCTGACCCTTAGAGAAAGATATGGTGCGAAAATCATGCATCAGTCAGTGCTATTACACATGCAGTTACTGTGTGTCAATACAGTGCTAATGCTGCTGAAGTAATAACAGAGGGTAAATATGTAAAAAACCCACCCCAAAACACAACAAAACCATCAAAACAAAAGCAGAGGTGAAAATACTGTCAATAGGACAAGCCTTCCTGCTTCTATGTCTTTTAAGTTTGTTCCTGCAGCATTGCCTGGTAATACCCTACTGACAAAGAACACCTAAGCACAAAAACACCTGAGTTTTTTTGTCTACAGGCTTTTGCAGAAGAAAACACCCCTTTTTAATTAACGTTACCTGGCTTGTGCACTGAACTGAAGACTGGGGCAACTTCCATCTGTTTGCCGAGTATTTTTCCACAGCCTTTGTTTTTATTTTCCTTAACAGGGTTTTTTTTTTTTTCACCTGTACCTTTCCTTCACTTTGCATTTCATCTCTCCTGTGTAATGTAGCTCCCTCATTCCACATGGCACTTTGCTAATTACGATATCCTTCATTATACAGTCTGCGTGCTGTAGATGCCTCACAAGGAGCTTTCACTGCCTGATAAGATGCTGGTTCTGTGTGTGTGGAGTTTTGTTTCTAACATAGAGATCACAAACTTCCTCTTTGTGGCTGCTGTTAGGGAAGAGAAACAAATAAGTAGCTGTAAAGAAGAATACGGGTGCACTTATTTGCTCTTAACAGTTTTATTCACAAGTGTTCAAAAGTGTTTGTATTGGCACATCCCGGCCATGGGAATCATTAAGTTTGTGGTTAAGATTAAAGGCTGCTCTTCCTTAGTGTTCAGATTCCCGAGCCTGGCTCCTCACAACCTCTGTTAATATAAAGAAGCAAGTGGCAGTAGATTGATTACATGCAGGCTCTTATTATTAAGCAGAACAGAAAAGAAAGGAATTTCAAAATATAATCCTCCGTTCCCAGGAGTATTTGTCTTGTTCTCCATGAAGTTAAAGGTCTGAAATAATGTGCCCATCAGGAGCTCAATGTTGCATGTCCATGCCAGTTGGTCCAAGGGCTTGTTATGATGGTAATGACCTGCTGAAACGTGAGCTTTGATGGCAACAATACAATTGCTACCAGCTCACCCGCTGGGAGAAATATTTTATTATTGTCAAATGCCCTCCGCCGAGATTTGTTTTGCCTGTTTCTGTTTAAATTAAATTCAGGGCAGAACTGCATTATTATTTCTCTAGAGTATATTTGAAACAAACAAATAGTCTCCAAATTTAGGATTCCTGGTTAGTTTAAATTTTCTTATTAGCAGAAAAATTACAGTAGGTGACAACATAGCTGCGGGAATATTATTATGGCAGCCGTACAACAGATTTACACACTGAGAGCATGGCCTAAAAGCAGAAGAACCCCCTTCTACTTTACAAATGCCAGCCAAATTAATAATTAACTGTGCCATAAATTCTCCAGCCTTCAAGAGCAATGTCAGTGCTCTTCTGTGTCACACCAGAGAAATTTTGTCATAAGTCTAAGTGCCGTTCTTTATAAAGAGCGTTACTTAGATGTAAAAAGTGGCCCGAGAAAACAGCCCTTGCCACTCCATATTACAGCAGCTCAGCGGACGAGTGACAGCAGGACTTCAGAGTCATTTATTGCTGCTTTCTCAAGGCAAAACTCTCTCCTTATGCGTGTGAAACAGAGCGAATTTTGTTCCACAGTAAATGGGCCAGATTATCTCTTCCACAAGCTAAAGAGACAACACTAAATCCCAGATCATGTAATTTCCTTCAAAATTGTTCTGCTCGGGCTGGGTGTTCCCAGGAGCGCCACCAGCAAAATTATCCAGCAATTCAGCTGTACTTAAATTGGCAGATGCTGGAGATTTAAGACAGTCCCGAAGCCTTAACACAAATCTTCTACACTGCCTTGTGGTTTCTCCTCTCTCAGCAGCCAGTGCCACCTCTGCTGCCTGCTGCCAAGCAGCTGATCGTGCGGACCAGGGCACAAGCCATGCTGCAGGTTTGCAGCTCTTCCTTGCTAAAACCAGGCTCTAACCCCACATTTCTCGTTCATGGGACCTGGTTATCCACTTGTTGTTTGCTCTTTTTCCCTGTTTCGTGAGTGCTCATGCCAGTGAAAGGCTGCTTTGTCTCAAGACTTGGTGATTTGAAAAGCACTTGACCCACAGAGGCACTTGAGTAGCTCAGCGCAGGCATAGAATCATAGAATGGTTTAGGTTTGAAGGAACCTTAACGTTCATCCAGTTCCAACCCCCGCCATGGGCAGGGACACCTTCCACCAGACCAGTTTGCTCCAAGCCCCATCCAACCTGTCCTTGAACACAGCTTCTCTGGGCACCCTGTGCCAGCGCCTCACCACCCTCACAGGGAAGAATTTCTGCCTAATGTCTAAGTATCTTAGCATCTTAGCACGGACAAGGCAATACCTGTAAGCTAATGGTGCAAGGGTCCCACATAAAGACAGACATCTCTTAGGGGAGCTAACACACACTGGAAAAGGGAGGAACATTTACAGGGGATGAGAGGACTGCTGGGTACCTTCCCCTGCAGTGATCATCTAGCTTTGGTGCTGAGGAACCAACTGCAGTAGCCCCTCAACATGCTTTTTAGAGCAAGAGTTAGAGGGTAAACGGTAAATGAAAGGGGTTAAAAGAAAGAAACTGTTGTAAAATCACAAGTGCTTCACGAATCGCACTCCTAACACTCTCCAGTTCAATCTACCATGCTCTATCAGCTTTCACAGCTTCGCTGGGAACATCCACAAGGTGAGGGGCTGGCAATAAGAAGAAGTCAATAAGGGCACAATTCTCATACCAGGCTGTGAAGGAGTCACAGAAGTGCCGGTGTTACTTGCCAGAGGTTAACTTGGGGTCTATAGGGCTCCTCAATGTACTGAATGGTAAAACCCTGTAACATCCTCAACAGTTTCCTTCTTCGCTGCTACCCTAATTTAAGAGAAAAAGGGTCTGAATCTCAGTGAGCATCTCTATATTCTGACACAGAAGTGCTTCAGTCTTCCCTAGGGCCTGACAGCTTACTGACCTGCTGGGTACACAGATCTCTCTCCTTAACCACAGCTGAACCTTAACCTAATACTTTGTCCTTTCCTACATAATCAAAGCATTGTAATGAATCAAATATATATATAGCCCATTGAGGCTGAGGCTTACAGCTCAGACATGGAATAACCTCCTCAAGCAGGGGTTGAACCCCAGATCATGCTCATGGTTTCCACCTCAGTTAACTCCAGGCAGGTTGTTCCCATTCTGCTCTGAAACCCCAGCTTAATCCTGCAGCCATTGAAGGATGTGTTAAGAAAGAACCCCCCCCTGCATACACCCACCCTTTCCCCTTCTTCCTCCCCTCCAGGCTCCTCACTCTCCTCCTCCCTGCAGCACCAGCACTGTGTTACCAATGTTGGCCCAAAACACTGGATTTAAGGTGGGGGTTGGGAATGAAAATTGCCTTCCAGAAGGTGTTCTTTCTTTGCCCTGCCACCTGGCACAGCTCTTGCCTCACAGCTCTGTGCTCAGGGCCCCAGGATTCGCACAAGTAGTACTTAGTGGGCATTACAGATGCTCTAAGCTCACTCTTCAGGACCAGGCATTTCAGTCTAGAGCAGCGTCTCTAGAAATGCAGTCCTTACTGCTTGTTACTAAAGGGAAAGTCAGGGATCTGACACAACCTGATTGTGTTTTGGAAAAACCTATAGGCTGCATTACAAAATTCTCCTTCTCCTCCCTGGGAAAGGAGAAAACAAAAAAGCACACTGTAATATAGACTCACAAGACACATTTTTAACCTTTCTGTCTGTCTGTCACTGCAGTCTCATGTAAATTCCATGCTATCAGGTTTCTCTGGAAGGTCTGTTTTCCAAAAAGAGTGGTGCTTTCCTGTCTCCCCATGCTGTGCTGTTGTGGTTTAAAGTAACTTTTGGGTTTTCCCCATTCCCAGGTGAGTGGCTCAGTGTCAGCCTACCCCAGCAGTCATATATTGCTCTAGATGATTGAGTTCAGCCCTATTCTAGAGCATCCTGGGTTGGTTCCTTTTCTCTGCTCAAGGCACCCTTAAAACTGTGGCAGGAGCCTTGTACAACAGTGGCTGCTTCTGCAGAGTGCAGCATGAATCATGGAATCACAGAATCATGGACTGATTTAGGTTGGAAAAGACCTTAAGATCATCTAGTTCCAATCCCTGCCATGGCCTTGTCACCTAAGGCTCTGTCTAACCTGACCTTGAACACTGCCAGGGATGGAGCATTTACCACTTCTCTGGGCAGCCTGTTCCAGTGCCTCACCACCCTCGCAAAGAACTTCTTCATTGTATCCAACCTGAACTTCCTCTGTTTAAGTTTGAACCCATCACCCCTTGTCCTATTGTTCCAGTCCCTGAGGAAGAGTCCCTCTCCAGTATCCTTGTATGAATAGCTTACATATTACAGCTCCACTGCCCAGGAGTGATTTCTAATGAGTAGTGATGGAACAAAGGAACACAAATGCACCATAAGTTTCTGTCTTGCTCTGTTTTGGTTATGTGAACTTGAGCATCCATTTCCTGTCTCTTTTACATTGCTAGGGTGAGGATAAGCTCCCATGTCCCACTCATACTGTGGGAAATAATGAATCAGTCCATGTACGCAGGCAAGGCCTGATATTGTCTATGTAATCTACTCCTTACAGATGGATAAAATAAACCGTTGTGGGAGGGACTAGGTTGCTTCTTGAGGCAAATTCTGCAGGTTGTAAGGCAACAGCGAAGGATGCAGACAACTTCAGCACTGTGCTGTTTTTGCTTTGCATCTCAGATTGGAGTAAAATGGACAAGTTCTTCAATTTCTCACCATGCCTCTTCACTCTCTCCCATTTATATCTTCTGACTACATCAACAAAAAAAGAATTGTCTTTGATATATTTGAGATTGTGGTACATTGATGGATTTCAGGCAAATTATATGCCTTGATAGTGTTGTGAGTTGTGAATGTGCCTGTACTTGCAATATATGAGGTTTTACATAGTTCCTACATTGATTCCACCGCTCCTTTGCCACTTTGACACAGAGACCCACTCACAAGGTGACCATGACAAAAATGTACAATGGAGACGGGGATCCCTTCCCCCTCCTTCTTTTGCTCCTTTACATTGATCAAATGTCTTTCTAAATTACCTGCTGAGCTGGGCTATTCTTATATCTTACATATAAATGGACTTTGTTTTACAACCAGAAGATTCGGGGGGGGGAAAAATCAGCTTCCAATGTGAAAAGATTAAGGTCAATCACTTCGCACTACAAAACCTTTTCACAAGAGCAGCATAACAAAAGGATCTGCAAGCCTATCCCCAACATGGTTTATAGCTCCAAGAAAAACAAGAAAGTCTAAGGTATCCTGTTCAGACTGTACCACTTCTTTATAGACCTACAACAGAAACAGATGGGGAGAGGAAGGCAATATTAAATAGGAAGAAAAGCTAACTTGTCTCCATACTTCCATTCACTTACTGGTGGTTTTTTTTTTTTTTTTTTTTTTTTTTTTATGGGGAGAACATCCCATTGGGTCAAACTGCAGAGAATGCAGTGATACCTGGTAACCAAACCCCTACTACACATGGCTCTGAGGCTTTATTCCTCTTGGTTTACTCCATTGGGGTCTAAAAGCAGGTGACAAAGGCTATGCAGTACCTCTGAAGCACAACATGCTCCTTGGACTGAAGCAGTTTAGAAGTGCCATTCATGAAGTCAATTTTAACAGATGTTCCAGCTTAAAGATAAATTATTTGTGTTTGGCAACAGAATTTTCAGCAGAATTTGTTTTGGGGAAGCAATGAGTATCAGAAAATGCATAAGAAAATCTATTTAAAATTTGTAGACCATGCCAACAACAGTGGGGGTCTGGAGCAGAAGTTGGTTAATACAGATAGATTAACAGTGTCCAGACGGGGTAGCAAACAGCAGTCATCAAGCATGACATGGATTTGGAAGAATCTGAAGATGAGAAGGTCATGCTCATGGTAGATGAGGGAGGAAAAATCTGCAGAAAGGAAGAGACCTATATATGAAAGAGACTACAGCTGTATGTGGGAGAAACAAATACTGACAGAAAGAGAGAAAGAATACATGTGGGAATGGAGTTTGCATAAGGGAAGAGGATAAAAATTCCAGCTGGCCTTTTTGTAATATCCATTTTGTAACATCCTACCCCTCCTGGAGTCAATACAGCTATACTCATTTATTATTACAATGTTTAAGTCAGTGCAGAATATGAACTGGGCCCACAAGGCCAGTGGGGTACTGGGATAAAGTACTGTTCAAACTGAAACAGGGGAAGTTCAGGTTGGATATAAGGAAGAAGTTCTTTACTGTGAGGGTTACGAGGCTGGAACAAGCTGTCCAGAGAAGTGGTAAATGCTCCATCCCTGGCAGTGTTCAAGGCCAGGCTGGACAGAGCCTTGGGTGACACAGTCTAGCATGAGGCATCCCTGCCAATGGCAAGGGGTTGGAACTGGATGAGCTTTAAGGTCCTTTCCAATCCAAACCAGTCTATGATAAAGAGGCATTTTAACAGAAAAATTAGGACATTACTCTTTGATTTTGTGATAGAGAATGATAGATCTATCCTATGTTTTTCTTCAGCAGCAGGAGAGTCCATAGGGGTGTGGAAAATCGCAGTGTCCTGGCCCTGTTTCCCCCTTTGCCACTGCCCTGACCAATGAGTAGTCTGAGCTGGACTGCTAGAGCTGTTTGGTTCTTTGCCTATACCTGTGCCTAGCTCAATGTACTTTAGCCTAACTTGCTCTCAGCTGGCATGCATTTAAGTGATGCTCTGGGACAATTAAGCCTGAGGAACAGGAGGTGCTAATTCCTCACTATTTAGGGCAGAAAGAGACAAGTCACTCTTTTTCTAGACTGAGTCAGATTAGAGCTGAGGTACTAGATCTAGCCTGGGTTGAAGCAGCGTTTTAGCTGTCCTTTCTTTCCAGGTGCTGTTGAAGAATGTCGCCATTAGCAGGAGCTACTTCAAGTACATCAGGTTGGCAGTTTGTTTTAACTGCAGTCAGAAGCCTGAGCATGCTAAAGCCTGTGTGGATTATTGCTCTTTAGACTGAAAAGGTGATGAAGCACTTTATCAGCATGTACATTCAAAGTGCTTCTAATGTGAAGGCATCAGAAACTAAAGCATTTCATGGAAGGTAAAACATGACTAAGAAAGAAATTGTGGGTGAGCACAAATAACAGTGAGAGGGTCCTGGTCAGGTCACTATGTACCAAGTACTTAAGCAAGTGTGAGGGCTTTCTTATGAGCTGAGAACAATAAAGCTCCATCCTGGTCAGTATACAAACTGTTCTGTGCACTTTGGCAGCTAAAGTTGAGCTATGTGAAGGCAAGCTGAGCATCTATGTTTGCCTTCTATATGAGCAGCAGTTTTTGGAAGCTAATTGCCCCTGTTTAGGGAGTTGGGTTAATAATTTCTAGTTGCTGGAAATCAATTTTAATATTCTTATGGCTCTGGTAGCGTGTCAGTACACCATATACATGTCTTACAGGGGCATCTCTTTTACAAATAAGCCACTTGGTTTGCTGCAAGCATGACACTTGAACTGAGAGCTAGGGAGGAGTTTCATTTTCAGGGAAAAGGGAAGAACCACCAATACTGTTCATAAACTACTGCTAAGCATAACTGCTTATTTCTCTTCAGTTAGCTTCCAAGATCTTATCAAATTGTGTGCATGTATTTGTGCCTGAATTATGGATGGTTTTGCAAGTTTGGACTCTTCTCTGTATTTCACACTTGCAGTGCTGCTACAATGCAAAGCTTACCGACTTCTCTTCTAAACCCTCAAACTGAAGGGATGAGTCTTTGCCCTGAGATCAGGTGTATATCCTGAGGTGAACACAGAGACATTAAAAATAAAGGGGAAAAAAACCAACCAACCTCCTTATCTCTCTTTTGCAAAATCTCTCTCGTATTTGCCAAGCATATGGAAAGAGTAAAATTGCCATGCTTTATCCAATGGACAAAAACTTGTCTTGTATTGAAGTAGGTTATGCTCACAGATCAGTAGTGTTTAATGCCTCGTCTAGCTCTTTTAAACCCTTATTAAGGACAAAGTTCTAGACCCAGAAAACAAACTACTTCATGTTATGTGAAGAGCTCACCACTTTCAACTGCCTCTAAAGGGAGCCTGAGGTTATTCGCTGAAGAGGCACACTTGCTTTTGAGCAGCCCTGAGCAGGAAAGCTGGATATCAAGGGTGGATATTCCTGGTGCTTCAAGTCTTTCATATCCTTTTTGTGAAGTGGAATTGTGGCTACAGAAAGGTGAGCGAGCTACTGGGGAATGGACAGAATAACTAATTATATTTAATAGGTTAAGTTGGTGTTGCTAGAGCCTAACATGTAATTGTTTTGTGGAGGGTAGAAGAGGGAAGGCAGCACAGTGGTTTGGGGAAGAGAAGGCAATGTGTGTCTTCAAGGAGCTCAGGAAGGCCAGGTTATGGAAGGTGTCTGTGTTTATAGATGAGTGGAGGAGCTATCTTGGAAAAGAAATAGCATTTTATCTGAAAACTCTCAAATAGGGACCCTGATGACAGTGAAGACATTTGAGATCAGGTGCTCCCCACAGCTAATTCTAGCTGTTGGTGTGGCTGTGCCCCATGCAAGAGGAGGAAGACCAAGCGCAGTCAGGTACAGGTAGCTCAGGTTTTGGTCAGTGGCAGGCAAGAGTTGTGCCACTGTTGGGGATCGTTATCACAGCCCCGAGGAGAAGAACTTGGGTGTGTTGGTTGATGAGAATCTCAACATGAGCTGGCAGTGTGCACTTGCAGCCCAGAAACCACCTATATCTTAGGTTGCATCAAAAGGAACATGACCAGCAGACGGAGGAGGGAATTCTACCCCTCTGCGCTGCTTTTGTGAAACCTCCCTGCAGTCCTGGTCCAGCTCTGAGGACCCCAACACAAGAGGGATGCGGAGCTGTTGGAGCAAGTCCAGAGGATGCCACAGAGATGCTGCAAGGGCTGGAGCAGCTCTGCTCTGGAGCCAGGCTGAGAGAGCTGGGCTGGTTCAGCCTGGAGAAGAGAAGTCTCTTTAAGGGGAGACCTTAGAGCAGCTACAGTGCCTAAAGGGACTGCAAGAGGCCTGGAGAGGGACTTTAGACAAGGGCCTGTAGGGACAGGTAAGTCGTGGGAAATGGGCGAGGTGCCTGAGGATTGGCGGATGGCAAAGGTCACACCAGTCTATAAGAAGGGCAAGAAGGAGGACCCGGGTAATTATAGACCGGTCAGCCTTACCTCCATCCCTGGAAAGGTGATGGAACAACTTATTCTTGACTCCATCACTAGGCATATCAAGGATGAGGGGATCATTAAGAACAGCCAACATGGTTTTATGAGGGGGAAGTCATGTATGACCAACCTTATAGCCTTCTATGAGGAAGTGACTAGGTGGAGGGATGATGGTAGAGCGGTAGATGTAGTTTTTCTTGATTTCAGTAAGGCATTTGATACTGTCTCCCACAGCATCCTCATAGATAAGCTAAAGAAGTGTGGGCTTGACGATCAAGTAGTGAGGTGGATCGAGAACTGGTTGAAAGGAAGAAGGCAGAGAGTTGTGGTCAATGGCGCAGAATCTAGCTGGAGGTCTGTGACTAGTGGAGTCCCTCAGGGGTCGGTGCTGGGACCGGTGCTGTTTAATATTTTCATCAATGACCTGGATGAGGGAACTGAGTGCACCATCAGCAAGTTTGCTGATGACACAAAACTGGGAGGAGTGGCTGACACACCAGAGGACTGTGCTGCCATTCAGCGAGACCTGGACAGGCTGGAGAGTTGGGCGGGGAGAAACTTGATGAAATTTAACAAGGGCAAGTGTAGAGTCTTGCATCTGGGGAAGAACAACCCCATGTACCAGTACAGGTTGGGGGTTGACCTGCTGGAAAGTAGTGAAGGGGAAAGGGACCTGGGGGTCCTGGTGGATAGGAGGATGACCATGAGCCAGCAATGTGCTCTTGTGGCCAAGAAGGCAAATGGCATCTTAGGGTGCATTAGAAAGGGAGTGGTTAGTAGGTCAAGAGAGGTTCTCCTCCCCCTCTACTCAGCCTTGGTGAGGCCGCATCTGGAATATTGCGTCCAGTTCTGGGCCCCTCTGTTCAAGAAGGACAGGGAATTGCTTGAAGGAGTCCAGCGCAGAGCCACAAAGATGATTAAGGGAGTGGAACATCTCCCTTATGAGGAGAGGCTGAGGGAGCTGGGTCTCTTTAGCTTGGAGAAGAGGAGACTGAGGGGTGACCTCATCAATGTTTACAAATATGTAAAGGGTAGGTGTCAGGATGATGGAGCTAGGCTTTTTTCAGTGATATCCAGTGATAGGACAAGGGGCAATGGGTGTAAACTGGAACATAGGAAGTTCCACGTTAACATCAGGAAGAACTTCTTTACTGTAAGAGTGACAGAGCACTGGAACAGGTTGCCCAGGGGGGTTGTGGAGTCTCCTACACTGGAGATATTCAAGGCCCGCCTGGACAAGTTCCTGTGTGATGTACTGTAGGTTACCCTGCTCTTGCAGGGGGGTTGGACTAGATGATCTTTTTAGGTCCCTTCCAACCCTTGGGATTCTGTGACAGGACAAAGGGAAGTCACTAGAAAATTGACAGAGGGTAGATTTAGATGAGACATTAAGAATTAACTTTTAAATTTCTTAAGTTATCTGCACCAGCTCCTGCTCAGAATAAAGGATTCTCCTAACAAGCACATATGCCATTGTAACACTGGCTAAATTAGGAAAAATCTTGTGTAAAATATCTTCCATTTTCATTTTTTTAAATAAAATATATTAAGGTGAAGTAGTTTTGAAACAGCCTTAACAAACAAACCAACCTAGGTAGAACTAATATGCACAGATTAATTTTGTTCTCTATCCCTTGTCTGTGGGGCAGCAATCTTGCCATGCGTATTGATTATCAGACAAGACTACTAATCCCCTTAAGGTCATTAAGTGTACTTAATTAAAGAGCAGTTAGCAAGCTTCTCTTTACCAAGTTAATAGTGGCTGTTAAAAGTGATTTGTACATTACCAATGTGGTAGCCATTAATCTAAAAGTCAATTTGTCATTTATATTTTCCCAAACAAATTGGTTCTGTAGGCTGCAAAGGTGGCTTGAAAGCATTCAGCATCTGTTCTTACAGTCTGTGTCAGGAAGAAACTCTTCTTTCTTAAACTGTAAGACTTAGGCCATAATAATTTCCACTTACACTATTCTGCAACCCACTGTCCTATTCCACCCTGAATTGGCAGGGGAAGGAGAGCATAATCTTGGGAATGTTTAGTTCTGACAAGTTTTGTAAAAGGTAAAAGCAAGATGGAGAAGCTCAAACTAAAGTCTTTGGCAGAAAGCTTGGAGGTCACTGTTACTTTTCTTTGGGTTTTTGACTTGCATGAGAAGTGCATGAGAAGTTCCAGAGAAGTTTCTCATTTAAGTCAAAGGAGGCTGAAGGTATGGCCAGGGTGACTGAAAAGATAAGGAAGTGGAAACTGGGGATACTGGTGTTGAGAAAGGAGGGTAGTGAGGGAGTTCTATAGAAATCTGGATTTCATTGTTCTGTGAATATCAGAATTAATTGTTTCATTACTGTATGCAAACACAAATATATGTAAGCTTTATTTCAAGATTAAATATATAATGTTTTCTGGTTCTTATTGCATACATAATCTGAGACATACATATATATATATATATATATATATAGGTTGAATCTTCAATATAGATGTTTTTTCAATAGCAGAAACCTTTTGCTACAAATAAAGAAAAAATTCTTTAGCAAAATACCATGCATGTGTCACATACTCTGTTCTACAGACTTCTATTTGCTTTTGGTCTTAAATTACATATTTACCTAAATGAAGAGCTGAGGCCAATCGCCTTTTAGGTTAGGGTAGGATGAGCATTGCACTGTGGATGGGGATGTAGGGGTGATGATCAGATACAGCAGAGTGGATACTTCTGAGTGCACCCAGCTGAGCTCTGCCTGCAGGTACCTCTCAGCAGTGCTTAGTGGTGGTGGCCTAAACGTGAAGAAAGTGGTTGTTTCCCCTGTCTGACTTGAGTAAGTTGCTTTGCAAAAGTGGAAATTGAAGTTCAGGACACTGGAGAAAACCTCAAGGTAGAGAATGCACCTGTAGAGAATTTTGGACTTTGGAAACTTGCAAGGATAAAATGTCAGTTGCAAATGTATTGTTTTAACCCATATTAAGGCTTATTTATTTGCCTCCAATATTTTTTTTTTTTATGCTGTATCTGAGATATATATGTATGTAACTCTTTTACAATGATAGACCCCATGTTGTAACCTTATTTTTTCCGGTTAAAAAATGGATGCTATACTTGCCAATGGGATAAAATTCTCATTTTGATCTCTAGATGCAAATATACACATAAGCCAGGATAAAACATTATCTGTCCTGATCATACACCCAGTGTCATTCTGGGATAACAGCTGCATTTGGGAACTTCTTTATATTATTTTTTTCTTTACTGCTCAAGTCTGTTTAGGAAGTTAGCAGGCACCTTGACTTATGGTGAAGGTCTGTCTTTGGCAGAAGTAGTGATTTAAATCTTTTGCTCTAGTATGTCAGCAGAACATTCGGTAGTGATGTTTGAAAAAAGATTAGGGAACTGATCTTGCTTTAAAACAAACAAAACCCAAGCAAAAACAACCCCACAACCAAATAAAAGAGAAATGCGGCAAAATTCTGCTCTAAGTGAATCAGTTCTACAATTAAGTTGAAGGTTTGTCTGAAAAAAATGCCAAGAAAATGAAGGGTGGAAACAAAATCAGAGGGGAGAAAACCATGGCAGTAGGGAGGAACCGTGATTTCTTTCATGCAGGTACTATTGCTGAGAAACTGTATATAAGACTGTTCAGGCAAGGTGGAATAAACTGTGTGAAGTAATGCAGTGTCTCTCTGGGAACAGGAACTCATTAGCTGTGTTTAACACAAGCTCAAGAGCACAATTTAGGGTTGGGATATTTTAATTCCCAAGTCAAGCACATTAGAAAACTATACAATAACTATTATTTGTATATAACGAGAGAGAGAGAATACCTTTCAGTCATGAGGCTTTTTCAGATTTTATCAAAATACAAAGTGAATTCTACATGACTAAGGGCCAAAATGAAATCTCCTGAAAAGCCCTTTGCTTCCTACTAGGGTGCTAAGGGGAATTTTTTCACAGCAACAGGCTTGGGGCTCAGTGGGAGCACTGGTGCAGTTATCTTAATTTGGAAAATGTGTATACTGTTAAATGGCAGAGCTCCCTCCCCCAAAATACATTTAATTTGGAAATTTCCAAGCAGCTTATCTGCCAACAATCTTTTAATATTCTATTTATTTATTTAATATCATTGCTTGGGCTGCTCACATAATCAGATCAAGATCATTAAGCCAAATTTATGATTAAATAGGATAAAACTATTTATTCTTTTTACTCAGCCTATTAATGTTATAGCTTGCGCTGACTAGATGTCGATATTTCAAATGAAGTAACTACATTTTCCAAATAAATATCATAATTATATGAAAAAGCTATATTATCTCATTGTGAGGATTACTTTCCACTACCATATCTGCCATAATATCTGCACACATTGGCTTTCAGATTTCCTGGTGCTGCTAACTGCTGACAATTCTCTGTATCTCCCATCTGGTATCTGCATTAACCTCTACATAGTTTTATTTTGTTCTTTTATTCGTTAAGTCATTGTTAAGGATTTAAGGCACTGTTTCATATATTAGTCAGGCTTTGTGTTTTGCAAACCAAAGTATCAAGTCTTTTCTTCTTTAATGGCCCACAAACTGTGCTATGAGAATGTCACATCACCCTTTTTATTCTGAAAATTTCTAATAAATTTAAAATTCTTTATAAGAATTAGTGCTTTAGCTCACCTCCAAATTGTCTGCTTTCTTCACTTTTTCCCCAACAAAAATTGGGCAGTTTTTTCCTCTCTGCTGACTTCTGTCTTCACCCTGATTCTTCCAGGTTTTTGAGTTTCCTGTTCTCTCAACAGCTGGCCTGAATTTCATCATCCAAAACTTGATTTCTCTAGGCAATCAGGCAAATGAATTGTCTTCATCCATGTTTAAAACAAATTCATTCTAAATTAGTCTGTGTCCCTTCAGCGTTAATTTTCCATGACTATTATAGTCATTGAGCTTTATAGCATAAACACAAGCAAATAGTAAGTCTGAAGGCTTAAATGTTTTCCTGTGAATTTTAAATTGTGGGCTACATCTTCAGCTTTGATTTGAGTCTCTTCAAAGCCAAGGAACACTGTTTACATGGTGTGGTGAGAGCAACAGCATTATGTTGTCTTACTGTTAGTTGAAGAGCTGGCCTGTAACTCATCAGAATAAATGGCTTCAAATTATGAAAGTTAACAAGTTTTAAAACAAATTGCTTAAATTACTATGGAAACAAATATGTTGAATGTAATGAAGTAACTTCAGCATAGTCCAAAGTAGACATAAATGAGCTGCTTGCTATTTTGATTTGGGATAGCTGGCTGAAAACAATATTTATTACAGTAGTAACCATTTAAATATGAATTGCACTGAAAAACTTTGCAGATGATTCGGAAAACCTGGAAATCTCATATAGCTGTAAGGTTTTAGAACATTTCTTAAATATAAGATAATACTCTAACATAAGAGAATTCGTATGAGGAAATCGGGACCAGAAGAGGTGGCTTGGCAGCTCCTCTGAACTGTTCTTCAAAGGAATCTAATTTAGGTAGACTAAATTACCCCTCAGAAAAAGCCTCTCTGCACTCAGTAAAAAAAGCATATAAACCTATTCATCATGTATTTAAAACTTACAACCTTATTCTACCTGCAGTCACTTGGTTGAGGCTTATTCCACAGTGCTTAACATTCTCCCTTCATGAATTAGGGTACTGGTAAATATTATCAGGTTGCTTAGTGCTTGAAGCAAGCCTCAAGTGAAAAAGGAATGTACAGTAGTTAGTTCAGTGTTATATATATTTGGAACTGAATAATAGACAGATTTTCATTTCTTGTCTGCTGGTTCAATTTCATCTAGTTTGATTCTGTGACATCAAAGTTATTACTGTGTGGTGCTTGTATCAAGGTGAATTTGAATTGGGATATGTCAAGAGGGAGAGAGTAAAAGTATCCAAACAATTTCCATTGGGCAGATCTACTCATCACATAACTTTTTCCCCTTTTGGCTTTCTAAAGAGGGAAGTAAAAGGCTGAAAAAACATGGACTGAATTACTTCTATAGAGATCAGTCCTCCACATCCAGGCTAAAGTATGTAGGCAACTTGTCCTTGAATATTTTACTTCTATATTAATCTGCAATACAGTCAAATAAGCCCTCAATATTTCCATGGGGGGGTGGGATATGTGCAGATAGTTTCTATAATACAACCTAGTGTTCAATCTGTCAGCTTTAAAAGGAAGATTTTCAGAATCTTTGAAGCTCCCTATCACTGCTGTCCAGCTGTCATTGTGGACTAACATACCAAACAGGTTCCAGATGATGTTCAGTGATGTTCAGTTTTATTCACATTTGTAAAATGTGTCCTACTTATCAGACTAGTACTCTCTCACATATCCTTTTAATAGCCAGGAATATTTGGCTTCATGGCATCATGTGAAGCAAACACCTGTGTCCCTGCTCCTCATGCTATTTCAGCTCTCTTTTTATGTGTTGCTGTAGGTGGTTTAGTTCAGCCCTCCATGGTGTACCAATAGATATTCTCAGGACTTTTATGTGGTGGGTAGAAGTACTATAAGAGACTGACATTCTGGTCATGATGCTGAAGATTAGAAGGCACTCTTTACACAAAGGCTTTTGTAGAAAATGCTCAAAATGAAAAGTCTGGGAGTTGGGGTATGAAGCAAGGGGAAGACAAGATGCTGTATCTTGTCAGCTCCCTTTACTTGCCTATAAGGAGATTTCATCTCATCTGAGTCAGAAGGAGCATTGGCAAAGGGAAGAGGCCAAGCCTGATACTGCAAGATGATGTGTATGACCATGCACGGGTTATGGGCAGAAAACACTTCAGCTTTCATTTTCCTTTCCTTTAACAGATGCCTACAACGCATGATGAATTAGCTTTATGGAAGTGGGCTCCACTACAGCATTATAGAGCAGGAATAAATTTCAAATCACAGATTTCTGTTTTCTCCCTCTTCTTGTTAATTTCTGGACTTCATGTGTGTTTAATTTTTTTCCTGGAAGTAAAACCTTGGAAGACTGTCCTTTGCATTTGTATTGCTTTAATTGTCTCACAAATTGATTATGATCTTTACATAAGATAAAGTATGGCAAAAACATCTTAGAAGCAAGGAAAATAAGAACAATTCCTAAAATCCCATTTAAAATATCCTAAGAAGAAGAATGTCTTTTATGAGTCAGCACATGGTAGATGAAAAGAATCTTACATTTTGACCAGGGAAAAAGCTGGAACTCTTGTCAGCAGCTGGCTGTGGTCTTCATGTGGCCAGTTCTGCTGTCAGGGGCTGAGTCCCACTAATTTGAGAAACTGTCAAAAGAGAAATAAGACATCTCTCAGATTGCACACATAATGTCACTTTGACCCTGAACACTTCAGTTAAGCAGTTGAAATGAGAAAACAGATATAAGACTTAGGCTGGGTAACCTGGGCTGTCTTGTTTTGAGTCACACTGGACATTCTGAGTCAATACCCTGGGCTACCTCAAAACACCTTGAAGGTTTGAGTCAGCTTCAGAGTTTCCCAGATTCCGCTTCTGTTGCATAACTGCTCTAAGTTCAAATACATCTTCCTATATCATGACTTCCAAACTGAAACTTCTTTAGGGCTGCTACAAATAGCCACATCAAGTTTATGTCCCCCAACCTTTTTGAGACGATTTTGTTGCAGATTTCAGTCAGGTTATTCATTCAAGGCTGAAAGATGGGACACTTCTGCAATACTGAATTGTAAAGGGCAAAACTGCTTCTACCCCTCACTCAAGGCTGAAAGATGGGACACTTCTGTATTAGTGAATTGTAAAGGGCAAAACTGCTTCTATCCCAAATTGCTTTTTTTTTTTTTTTTTTTTTGCTATCCAGGCAAACAATGCCTTATTGTGTAAAATAAACTCAGAAGAGTGAATCCTAACTGTTCACTTTCTCTTAGTATGCTAAGTTAGAATGGATTGACAGGATATCTCCTTCAACCTGTGCAGCAGGTTAAGGGCACATTTAATGTTGTAGAAATGTGATTTTTCAAGTGCACTTGCCATAACTATAAACTGGGTGGCCTTAGTCTGTCCTATGGAGAGCAAATACCATTAGAAATGCAATCTGATACTCTTCTCATGATGCTAATGAGGTCCCAGTTTTGCTGGGTCTCAGAGAAACTATAGCAGGTGCCAGTACCTTCACCAATATGACTAAACACCAATATTTTGGTAGTTCCAAAGCATTCTTGTCCTTTGCATGCACTAAAAAGAGGAAGGAAAAAAAAACCCAAAACCCCTTAAAGTTGCTTTATACCTTGACTTCAGGTAAAACCATAGAATCATAGAATAGTTAGGGTTGGAAAGGACCTCAAGATCATCTAGTTCCAACCCCCCTGCCATGGGCAGGGACACCTCACACTAAACCATCCCACACAAGGTTTTATCCAACCTGGCCTTGAACACTGCCTGGGATGGAGCATTCACAACCTCCCTGGGCAACCCATTCCAGTGCCTCACCACCCTAACAGGAAAGAATTTCCTCCTTATATCCAATCTAAACTTCCCCTGTTTAAGTTTTAACCCATTACTCCTTGTCCTGTCACTACAGTCCCTGACAAAGAGTCCCTCCCCAGCATCCCTATAGGTCCCCTTCAGATACTGGAAGGCTGTTATTAGGTCCCCATGCAGCCTTCTCTTCTCCAGGCTGAACAGCCCCAACTTTCTCAGCCTATCTTCATACAGGAGGTGCTCCAGTCCCCTGATCATCCTCGTGGCCCTCCTCTGGACTTGTTCCAACAGTTCCATGTCCTTTTTATGTTGAGGACACTAGAACTGCACACAATACTGCAGGTGAGGTCTCACAAGAGCAGAGTAGAGGGGCAGGATCACCTCCTTCGACCTGCTGGTCACGCTCCTTTTGATGCAGCCCAGGGTACGGTTGGCTTTCTGGGCTGCGAGTGCACACTGCCAGCTCATGTTCATTTTCTCATCGACCAGCACCCCCAAGTCCTTCTCTGCAGGGCTGCTCTGAATCTCTTCTTTGCCCAATCTGTAGCTGTGCCTGGGATTGCTCCCACCCAGGTGTAGAACCTTGCACTTGTCATGGTTAAACTTCATGAGATTGGTATCAGAACAACTTACAAGCATGTCAAGGTCCCTCTCGATGGCATCCCTTCCCTACAGCGTATCAACCGGACCACACAGCTTGGTGTCATCGGCAAACTTGCTGAGGGCAAACTCAATCCCACTGTCCATGTCACTGACAAAGATGTTAAACAAGACTGGTCCCAACACCGATCCCTGAGGGACACCACTCGTTACCAGCCTCCAGCCGGACATTGAGCCATTGACCACAACTCTTTGTGTGCGGCCATCCAGCCAGTTCTTTATCCACCAAGTGGTCCATCCATCAAATTGATATCTCTCCAATTTAGAGACAAGGATGTCATGTGGGACAGTGTCAAACGCTTTGCACAAGTCCAGGTAGATGACATCAATAGCTCTAGCCCTGTCCATCAGTTCCGTAGTCCCATCATAGAAGGCCACTAAGGGTCAGGCAGGATTTCCCCTTACTGAAGCCATGCTGGCTGTCACCAAGCACCTTGTTGTTTTTCATGTGCCTTAGCATGCCTTCCAGGAGAATGTGCTCCAAGATTTTGCCAGGCACAGAGGTGAGACTGTCTGGTCTGTAATTCCCCGGGTCTTCCATTTTCCCCTTCTAGAAAATGGGGGTTATATTTCCCTTTTTCCAGTTGTCGGGAGCTTCACCTGACTGCCATGATTTTCCAAATATGATGGCCAGTGGCTTAGCAACTTAATTTTCAAGCTCCTTCAGGACCTGCAAATGGATTTCATCAGGTCCTATGGACTTGTGCACGTTCAGGTTCTTAAGATGGTCTTGAACCAGATCCCCTCCTATAGTGGGCCCAAGGTCTTCATTCTCACAGTCCCTGCGTCTACCTTCTAAGACTTGGGTGGTGCAGTCAGAGCCTTTGCTAGTGAAGACTGAAGCAAAGAAGTCATTCAGAACCTCAGCCTTCTCCAAATCCTGTGTAGCCAGTTCTCCCGAGAGCTTCCTCAGGGGGCCTATGTTGTCCCTAGTCTGTTTTTTGTTTGCTATGTACCTGTAGAATCCCTTCCTGTTATCCTTAACATCCCTAGCGAAGTTCAATTCTAACTGGGCCTTAGCCTTCCTAACCTGGTCCCTAGCTTCCCAGACAACATCCCTGTACTCTACCCAGGCCGCCTGTCCTTGCTTCCATTTTTTATAAGCCTCTTTTTTCCTTTGAATTTTCCTCAGCAGCTCCTTATCCATACAAGGAGGTCTCCTGGCCCTCCTGCTGCACTTCCTTCTAGTTGGGATGCAGCACTCCTGAGTTTGTAGCAGGTGATCCTTGAATACCAACCAGGAGTCTTGGGCCCCCCTGCCCTCCAGGGCTATATCCCATGGAACCTTACTAAGCAGGTTCCTGAAGAGGCCGAAGTCTGCTCTTTTGAAGTCCAGGGCAGTGAGCTTGCTGCACGCTCTTCTCACTGTCCTGGGGATCTCAAGTTCGACCATCTAATGATCGCTGCATCCAAGGCTGCCCTGGAGCACCACATTCTCAATGAGCCCTTCCCTGGTGAGCACAAGGTCAAGCATGGCACCTCTCCTTGTTGGCTCCTCTATTACTTGCAGAAGGAAGTTATCTTCCAACCAAGTTGGAAACTGTACATAGAATCCAACTGGTACTAGAGAATTGAAAGCCAGCAACAAATTTTGATGGTGTTAGAAATTTCTAAAGCCTTTTCCTTAAGCGGACAGGGATTTTGGTTGCAAGAGTAATCATGGATACTTAGGTCTGTTCTGAAATCACTTAGGTTTGTCCTTTTTATTTAAATTTCCACAGCAGAATAGAAATTACGATCTGCTCTTTGCCCACAAACAATGAACTGTCAAAGGCTAAAGAACCACCAACCAGTCATCTCTTCATCTGAACCCTGATGCCATTTCTAGTTCTCCTGAGAAGCAAATAAGCCTCAACAGAAGATCAAAGTTCAGTCCTCACAGGGTGGCTAGCAAGATCAGAGCTACGGCAGGGATGGATCTTTGTGAACAGGCCAACACATACCCCCAAAAGTTTACAGAATATCAGATTCTATTCTTTGAAGAATCTTATCTCTAGTTAGCTGAATCTATGAAGTGATATTACATGCCATTTGTCATTCATAACAGATTTATTCTATAGTGGACTACTGAAGTCAGTCTTGAAAATAGCATCATGCCCATGAAGCTTTCAAGCACTTGTTAAGTTTTCCAGCTGTTGGAACACTAGATTGCTGTGGACATAACTGGAAAATTACAAAATTAAAGGGTTTTTTTAAACAAAAAATCGTTTCAATTATTGAAAACCTCTGCAGTAGACAACAAAAGTGTCAAAAGGTTGGATGTATGTTGAAATGCTTCGACTACAAGCCATGGAGTATATATCAGCCATATCTATATGACTGGGTGAATTTTTAGCAAGTTTTAAAACTTAAAGTCAATGTTTCTGGGTTTTATGGTTGACAACTACTCCCTGGATAATTTGGAAAGATTAGCTGGAAAATAATTGCCTTTTGAAATGAGCTTCAACAAAAGCAACGTGTATTTGAAGGCCATATCTATTTTGGTGAGTAGGAAGTAAAAGGCACCTTTTAAATATGCAAATAAGATGATTCATGAATAGTCATCCCTGAAAACTGGACTGTAATACGAGGCCCCTTTCTCGTTTATACTCTGTTATCTTCATGTTATGATATGCTGGTATCTTCGGAGTTACTTGGTAAAATTTATATCATAAATTAGAATCAAGCATGCGAACAATGATGGTTATTACTTCTCTCTATCCCAAACATCCAAATGCTGAAAGGCATAAATACAGGCATGTATGTGATTTTGCTCAAGGTGTCCTTGAATAAGAGGATTTAAGCCTCTGTTGTCTGGGCCCAAGCCAAGTCATGTGTCCTGACTGGTCTTGAGGCTTTTCCTGTGAACGCAGCTGTCACTCTCCTTTGCTATGTATCCTAATAGGATGAGACTTCCCTGTCCAGTCCCTGTCGAAGACTACAGATGTATTTCTGAGGCTGTAGGAACCCCTATCTGCTTAGCACCTCTCATTTGAGCTCGATGGTATTTCATTGCTCTGAGAACAATCTCTTAATGATGAAATTTCTAAAATATGCATTAAGTAAATGAGCTTGCTTAAAAATATATACATATATCTTACTTAATATAAATTACATACAAAGTGCAAGGGGATTGTTGCCTGCTATTTAAACCTTTTCTGTGTGCATGCCTGCATTGTTTTAGCAATATTGATAAATCTAAACCAGTGCCTTTCATTGTTTTCAGCTATATCTGTGAAAGCATGCATATACAGTTTATTTCTCTTCCCTTAGGGAAACTGGGGTATTAGGACTTACCTTTCCTCAGAGATTTCAAAGATGAGTCAATTGGACTGTGGCTGTATCAAATTGTTCACAATTTTTTGAACACTGCTGATGAAAATTGCCCTGACATTTGTGCATATTCATTAGGATGGTCATGAAAATGCAGTGATAGTGGCATAAAGTAGTTCTGCCTCACAAAGCAAATGGAATGCATTTTCCTGTGGTTTTGTCTGTTTAGTGATATCCTATTTCTCTTATGCACACACTCTGCGCCTCTTCCTGTTTTCTGTTGTATCTGTTAAGATCCTGGGCATCATGTGTTGTGCCTTGTCAAGGGGATATGTGTAATTTCAGGTAGGCTGAGTACAGGAAAGGACAATGTATCATGACTGAGTTCTATCTTTTTCCATCAGTGGTATGACTAATTTAAATACCCCTCTTTGACTTACCTAGTAGTTTTTGAGTTCTGTTGGCCTTACTCCTCTCTAAAGTTCCCGGGGAAAGAGAAAGACACCAGGAAGCACAATGTCCTAGAAAGCCACGCCTTGGACTATATACCTAGTTCAAAACCTGCCAGTAATCTTGGCCTTGGAAGAAGACTTTAAGGATCAAACAATATACAATTTCAGATATGTTTCCTTAAAGCAGACTGAAACTATCTAAAAGTTTGCTGTGTTCAGAAGCGTGTTCTTGCTAATACCCTCGTACCAAATTTTGGCACTTGGCTCCTTGAGTGAGTGGATTCAATCTGCTAAATCCTCTGATTGGAGCAGAGCTGCCCATTTGGGCAGCAGTCAGCCGTTAGATCGCTTCTGCTGCATCCTCTAGCAGCACCCTTTCCCTCTGATTGTCTTGATATGCTTCCTATGCTGCATCCTTATCTCCCACTGAACCTGTTTATCATACTTGCTAGATCTGCATTTATTAAACTAGGATGCAGTTAAATCAACCTTTCCTCAAAGGGCTATTCCACTGGGAGTTTTATGGAGACAAACAAAAGGACTGTTTCCTCTACAGTCACTTCTCTTACCTCTGCCTCCCTGTGCTGCCACCCAGCACTTTGAAGGACTTCCTCATCTTTCTCTTTTAGAACATCTTTACCAGTAGAGAAGCAAATCCATGGTTTTCTGTGAGCATTAGATTGTATTTTCATGTTATTGATCCTATTTCTGTTTTAGCTAATCATATAGGAAAGATTTATAAAATGCAGAGTCCTACTATCAATTTTCATTTGCCATGGTTATTAATTATTGACTGCCCTCTAGCATTTCACAGGACTGGTCTGTTGTAGCATTCAGCCATCATGGTTTGGTTTTTAGTGGTAGACCTTTTTGTTAGTAGCTGAAACTAGATTTACTGCTAAGTTAAACACTTCCTTGAACTTCAGAAAAAGAGTTGGTTTTGACATTTGACAGTTAAACTCAGAAGCCTTACTGCCCTTGATAATTATTTGGTATTTTGTTCCTTCTTTCACATCTTGTAGTCCTTTGCTAAAATAAGTATCAATCTTCCTGATTTGTAGATAAGGAAACTAAGGCATAGGCAAGCACTGTTACTCATTTCTGAGCTCTGATTAGAATTTAGACTGTCTCTTTTGTTTCCTCTTCAGATAACCTCCCTTAATATAGCACCTGGATTTTATTAAGAGAAGAATGTCAATTTATTTTATTTAAACTAGCGAATACTTATCCTACCATTCCAGAAAAGTACAAAATCCTACAGTGTATGCTAATGCTCCTCAGAATAAGGTATAGAATAAGGTGCACAAAATGACTTCATGCAAAAATGTGTATGCGGTTGCACATTGAAGATAACTGGGAATAATGAACATCTCAAAGTCAGAATGATGAATAATATTAATGTGTTTCAGTTACAGGTGGCAGTGTAATGAGCTTAACTCAGTGGCTCTAGGGAGGTTGCTGTCTCCTTACATGCAACACACTTAAAATTATTCTTGAAGAAAAGTGGTGCCAGGAGCAGAGGAATCACCACTTTAAGGGAAATGTGCATCTGAAAGATGGCACATAATAAAACAGGAGAACTTTTGAGCAGAATAGTACTGAAGATAAAGCTCTTGCTCCATATCTATCTGGAGAGAGGACCTGAAGACAACTGCAGTATGGTTCCGAAGCAGCTGTGTCCCTTCAGGGCTGAGGGACTAAATTGTTCGTGGTTGCTGGAAACTGTCTGAAGAGGTAACTGTTAATTGAGAATGCAATACTGCACTGTGCTGGCACAAGTGAGTTCTGAAGGGGTAGGAGGAAGGGAAGAAAATAAGCCTATACCCAGCTTGGTTACTTCTTAGATCCTCATGGAGGGAAGCAGATGGAGAGGCAGAAGCAATGCCTTCTCTATGTCTTGCTGCTTATCAGGGATCTCCCTGGTACAACAGGAAAGGTTAAATTGCTCTTTCTAGCATGGGGAGACCTTGAATGTGTCCTATACAGGAAAGAAGGGCAGTGTGACTGCTCTGGAGCTGATGAAGGTCCTACCACACCATGACTGGGTCTGCTACCCCAGCAGCTATAGCACAGCAACAACCATTTTATGGCTCTGGAGTTTTTACTGCATGTCTCTCCCTCAGGTCATATAGAAGACAGAGAGCCTTTCAGAAAAAGGATTAACCAGAAACTTCAGGTAGAGGTGAGTTCAAGGGGGAAACCTTCAGAGGGGGAAGGGGAACTGAATAGGAGGAGGGAGGGAAAACCAAATGTGAGAGAATTAATGAGGACTGTGCTGTGAAGGAGAGAGATATGTTGAAAAGCAGCAGAAGAAACTGGTGGGAAATAAGGATTTTGAGGGCAAAAGATAGAGGTTTGAGGGACCATAATGCTGGTCTGAATATGAGGTGGCAAGATCCTTACAAGAGCAAACAGGAGGAAGATGTTTGGGGAAGGAGATGAATGATTTACTGTAGTGATTTGCCAGAAGCAACAGGAGGAGCTGTGTAATAAAAGTGAATTTAGAAGCTGAAGGGGAATGATATACATGCAGGGATTTGGCAAAAAAAGAATGCTAATAAAGTGAAGTATCTTGAGAGCTGTGAAATATGAATTTTCAGGAAGAAAAAGCAGAAACTGAAAAATTGCCTAATTACATGAAAATTGGACAAATCCTACTGTTATTTTCCAGTTTTTCAACATGTACATGCTAAATCAAAGTTTCACTGTGTTTTGGAGGGTTTGTGGGTTTTTTGTGGTTTTTTTTTTTGTTTGTTTGTTTGTTTTTAAGAACAGGAAATCAGTTTTATCTTTTAAAAAAGGGAAAGATTTTTTGAAGAAATGTCATCTTTGGCGAATCTGACACTTGAAAGCAGGATTGACTATCTTTTTTTCCTCTAATGTCTCAAATGTGGGTCTCTTCACAGCATCTCTACTGGCTGGTTGTAGACTGCTCCTCCTGGCAGAGGAGGAAGCAGTCCCCCTCCTCTGCTGTTACCTGAGGACTGTGCTGCAGACACACTGTAATTGAATTCAGAGAAAAGGAGGAAGCTGCTGTTCTAGAAGATCCTCTTTTGGAATGAAATATAAAGTTGGAAGATGTGGAATCATGTTTTGCTGAAAGAAGGCTTGGGGCAAGGAAGATGAGATCAGCTAGAATGCTCAAGGTTGAGCAGGATGCTTGTTGCTTAATGATGATAAAGCAGAAGAGGATAGAAGGGGCTGCCTACAGATTACACAGCTATGGAATAGCTTAAAGGGGAAGGTTTAAAGGAAAATGAAGAGTAAAGTCAGGGATTTGACTGGGAGTCTGGAGAAGGTGTTGGTGATCAGCTGATAAAAACAGAATTGATTGATTAGGTACAGATGGGGTTGGTACTGAAGGGGTTGAAGGGCAGAGAATGCAGTAGAGAACATTGTTTTGGAGAATGGGCTAACAAGGGAAAAGAGCTGTTACTTGGACATGTCCTACACTGGGAACTGATGGGGAAGCATGCGATGGATTGGGGTGAGGGGACATGTGGAGGAAATAACAGATACTGTGGGGAGAATAAAGGTTGATTATGAGGGCCCATGTGTTCCAGCTGTATAGCATGGCCCTTCCTGCCTGGACAAGCCATTATTGCAGCCTACCACAGTCATGCAAAAGAAAGGATGTGTAAAGAAGTCCTTGCAGAAGTTTCCTTTCACTAGACTTGCCATGTGGAGATCTACAGTCTAGATCAGTGTTTTCAAGTGAAGGAAGACTGTAAAACTTGTTGCCTGAATCTTTCATTTCTGCCTTTCTAGTAACAAAGAGTTTTTAGCACTAAAATAAGCAATGTGATGTACTGTACTTCTAAAGCTGTTAAAAGGCTCTTAACAGCTCTATAAAATACTTACCGCCTCCTCCTGTGCTTTCAGAGAATTTTACTCCAATATTTATTTCACTGGCTTATACAGAATTTCCTCCCCTTTAAAACAGAAGTTGTTAATTATACCTAGGTTGTCATGATCAACTCCCCTCCAGCCATTAAAATGTACTTGCTTTGTAGTTTTATTATTACTTGCAAAATATTGGGAAAAATAATTTTTGTTAGACAGTTAAATTTGAAATAAATATTGACTTGGCTATGCAAATGGATCTTTTATGTTAATTTCCTGAAAATATTCCAATGGTGTAGTTCTACAAGAAAAAGCACTCATAAAAGCAAGTCTTTATTCACTGAAAGTGAATTTTGTATTGTACACTTGAACCTAATCTTTGCAAGTCATGCTGCATAAGCTAGTCTCCATAGGTCACTTCATGCAACAGCCAAAACAGTATCATGTGACTAGTCAGTACCGAGGGTGGTGAGGCACTGGAATGGGTTGCCCAAGGAAGTTGTGAATGCTCCATCCCTGGCAGTGTCCAGTGCCAGGTTGGATGGAGTCTTGGGTGACATGGTTTAGTACAAGGTGTCCCTGCCCATGGCAGGAGGGTTGGAACTAGATGATCTTAAGGTCCTTTCCAACCCTAACTATTCTATGATTCTATAGATACATCCTTATATTGGAATAAGGTGTTTGCAGAACATGATATAAATAGAAACTTTTAATATATTTCAAAGTTCTTCAGTTTTTTAAGAATTCTTTATGAACAGAAGACAAGGCAAAATTGCTAAACAAATTAGTTGTCAGGACTTTGCTCAGCACTAATTAAAAATCTTATTTAAAAGCTATTGTGATGGTGCAGAACACCCATGGTGTTTCGGGGAGTGAAATTGATTATCTGAAATTCCACATCAACAGTTCCAGGCATCATGATTCTAAGGAAATATTTCAAGTTTCAACTTGGTATTGTATTGTATAAAACATGCATGTGTAACTGTACACTGTTTGTGCAAACTAGTTTTGTATTATTGGAGTTCTGAGTAAGTGTATTGCTGTGTTCCCTGTCTCCATCCTTTCTTTTAGCGCCACCCCCCCGCCCCGATTGTCACTGTTATGAAGTCAAGCACACTAAAGTTTGAAAATGGTGGTGTTAAGATCTCCCTGTATGCAAACTTAATTAGTCCCTGTGGTTTCACTATCTCCGATAAGATGTTCCACCTACCTCCACTGTGCATGTGGAAACTGGTATTTTTGAAGGCTTATAACTTTATAACTTCATTATAGAAAGATGACTTCTCATATCAAATCCCTGCTTCAGACCATACAGATTTCACCTACATAGTCTTCAAAATTTCCCAGTCAAGGCACAGGCTGCAGTATAATAAACCATCTCTATGGTTTCTTTTTCTTAGTAACCTGCCCCAACCTCCTAGAGCAGTCAATGGGTCCTGTGCCTCTGCTAACCATGGGTTGAGAAAACAGCCAGTGTGGAATGCTTTTTTGGATTATGCTATCTGCCATGAATAGGATGTTGGATCATTAGGATCAGGCTCCCAGTTATGTCAATTTTCTGATGCAGGTCAGATTCTCCAGTGGCATCTGAATGTTATTGGAGGCTTTCTTTTCTGATGAAATGAGCAGTTGTAACTAAAAGCTTGAAGCATTTGAATTAGGTCATTTTCCTTGTGCCACAATTCTAAGTCTGTTAAATGGGCATAAAATTCTCCATGAGAATTCACTGCATAACACTAGCACACATTTTTTGCCTGGTAGGATTCCCTGTTTTCATGTACATGTATTAAAAAGCCTTCAAAACACTCCTGTGGACAGGATCCATAATATTTCCTGCAAAATCACTCTGTGTGTTTGTTTGTGGTACAGTTTATACTGTATATGTGCCTGCTCCTGGTCACAAAGGCATTTGGATGTTTTCTTATCTTTTAACCTCTTGCAGGTAGTTTATTCATTATACTCCTAATGAACAATAGTGTAACTTGCAAAGATGCAGGGATCCTTGGCCTGGGTAATTGGGCTGTTGTCCTGCCATGTGGTATTGCAAGTCTTGTACTGTTGACTTGTGCGTGTGGATGAAATATGTAAAGGGAAAAATCGTGATCTCTGCTGGGCTGGTTATCTTTGGGGATAGAGAGTGTGATAAGAGGCAGGACCATTTTCCCAAACTGAGCACTGACTGTGAAAGATGCTATGGTGTACTTCGGAGGTGGTGGTGTGTCAAGTGTTTGTAGAATATAACAGAGAGTGCATTTTGTAATGAATGTACTCTGAATTTCCTTTTGGATACCTGTTAGACCTACAAAGATTCCTGGAGCAGGCCTTCCTGGTTGCTAGAAAGAGGTGGTCAGACCAAAACCTGATTTTTTTAATAGACTGGGAATGCCAAGAAATAGACACAAGTCACAACGTAGCCACTTGGTAAGTCCCACTATTGACAGGTTCATGCTCCATGACTCATAGGTGCTCCCATCTTGTTTGATGTCCAAAGATGGTAGATAATGTCTATTCTCTCTCCATTGTGTTCTGCAAGACCTGGCTTGTTCTTGATGTGCAAACAGCTCTTACCATCATACTGCTGATGGCACCGTGGTAGCCTGTAGTCTAACTGTGTTTATCTAGAAATGCTTTATGTGCTGTGGTGTTGCACCATGTCTCAGACTGATGTTTCCTCCCCACCCCTTCTGTAGTAAACTAAATTCTTTACATTCCCTGAAGTATTCAAATGTAATTCTGACAACAGAGCTATGATCTCTAATGACTCTCAGAACATGAAAATATGGCCAAGGTACTGAAGACACCTTACCAAGAATTGCTATTTATCTTTTATGACCTTAGGAAAAAAGATCTGTATGAAAGCAGAGATGTTCCAGGAATGGTGGAGGAGTCTGTTTGATGCGGGATGAAGGGCTTGTTAAAATGCATTGCGTTATTTCTTAGCAACTGTATACGTTGCCAAAGAGTTTTGTTAATGTGTAGCTGGTGAAAGTCCAAACATGCTAAGGTGACAAGTTACTGGAGGCTATTTCAATGAAATTGTAAGGAAAGATACCAACCAGGTTGCAGCTCTTGCAACTTCCATAATAAAGATAAAATTTATAGATGCTTTATATATCCTCAGGGGACGTATTAATTGGTGCTTCTCCGTCTAGAAATACATATAAACAACCTATTGTAGCTCATGCTCAGCTCACTGATGACAACTTTGCAGCTTGTTTATGCCTGCTTTGCATTAACGTACCAAAGAGAGAAATGAGGTTTATGTCAAAAATGTCTGAAGGTCCTGACAACGTTTCTTTGCTTTTTTTTTTTTTTTTTTTTTTTCCTGCGGAAAGTGTAGCTACAATACTTCTCTTGTTCGAGTTCTCTGTTGGGTCTCACACTTCAAACTCCCACCGTAGTTTCAGCGTGTAAAACTAACTGATTCCCGTTTCTGTACCAGGCAAAAGGCTGACCCCGAGAGGATCGGGCCCACACACAACTAACTCCTTGCTTCAAGCACTTCCCCGGTGGAGGCTTCACACCCCCAAAAGGACACCGCCGCTCCTGCTGCCCGAAGCCGCGCTAAATATTTCATGCCGCGGGCCGCCCTTCTGGGTGCGTGTAAAACTAAGCCGGGCCCGGGGGAGGAGGGAAGGAGCCGGCTGCTGCTGCCGCTTTAAACCGCGGCGGGAGGGCGGGGGCCGGTACGGCCCGGGCCGCGGCGTTAGCGGGCGGAGTGGCCGCGGGGAGCTGCTGGGCACCGCTTAGCACCGGGCCGCTCTCTACGCTCCTCTCGCAGGCGGAGTACATGACGGTAAATCAACTTCTTTATCGGCTACCATTGCGCTGTTCGCCGCCGGCCTTGCCGGTCAGCCCCGGCGCAGGCTTTCGCTATTAGTAAGCAGATGGGGAACATGGTTTTAATCGGCTTTGCCGAGGGCTGGAAGGAGTCTCGTGATGCGGTGGGCAGCGGGGTAGGGGGACGGCAGGTGCATTGGCTAGGGGCTCGGCCGTTGTTCCCGGTCGCCCCTCGGGAGCGGAGGGCAGGGGGTGTCCCTGGAATTGCGCGGTGGGGATGGTGCCGCGCAGCTCTCAGATAGCGGTGAAGAGCTGCGAGGTAAGCGCTGGGGGCTTGTCAAAGATGTGAGACTCAACCAGCTAGCTCGAAACCGTCAGGAAAGCCGTTCAGAGGTTGAAGTTGCATGCCTTGGTTTGCTGCCTTGCTCTGTATTTGTTACCTTAGCGCGCAAATGTGAATGTTGGCCTCATGATGCCGCAGATCTGGGATAAGCTAGGCTGGGCTGTGTGACCATGTGCAGGCTTGAGCTGGCCTAGTCCCAGCGCCTTTACTTAGAGAGATGTCTTTTTCACAGCTAGTGAAGGTGTCCTGGCTGAAATTTGGAATCAGGATTCAAGCCCTAGTGGGGCATTGCCTTTGTTGGTGGAAAAGGGCACGTTCCTCCCATGGACTGTGTCTGTGTTCTGTGGTTTGCAGATACCTGCTGTCACCCCCATGTGCTTCGCTGACCAGAAGACATAGAAGTCCCTTGTGACTGAGTCCTTGCATGAGTGTTCTGAAGATGAAAACCTACATAAACTCGTAAAGTGTACCACCTGAGAACATTGCTACTGACATGGACATCGTTATTTATTTATGGATGCTTTAATCAGGAGGAGCTTTTTTGTAAACATGAATTGCTGGGCTCTTTCTTTGAGGTGTCGTTTCTTGTTTCATGCTATTGAAATATTAATCGTAACTTATTATGAATCCTTTGTGTTGGTCAGCTCCCAGGGACATTTCCCTAGGCTTGAAAATGTGGGAGCTTTCAAGAAAGTGTCAATCATGCCAACGGAAGCCACTTGTGGGCTGCCAGAACGAAGTTCTTTTTGTCATAGCTCAGTAGCTATTGAAAGTATTATGTCCTGCACCCAGAGGTTTTGTGTTCAGGAATGCCCATACAGGTCATCACCTTCTTCCTACAGACTGCTTCTTTCAGAAGGCCTTGGCACCTGTATCACAGAGGACAAAAGAGACTTGCATCCAGGGTCCTTCAGCAACGCTTCCAGCTTCATTTTTCATAATCACAAGGATTGCTTCTCTACTCCCCATTCTCTGAGGCTTGCAGCTTCATTTACGTTAACTGTATGGTTGAAACCTGAGCAAGAAGGTGTAATGTAAGTAGTGTTGAAGGTGCTTACTTTCCTGGTGCTCTTAAAAAAAACAAACAACTCAATGGTTGTTGTAGTCATGGTTGTTATTAGCAAGCTATTTAGAGTTTTAAAAAGATCCAGTGAGAAACTGTGATGTTTTAAAGCTGTATTTAGGTTGGGGTCTTCCTAAATGTCAAGACAAGTAGGGTCAGTTAAAGAGGCATAGTGGCACTGACTCAGATGATAGTCCAGTTGTTTCAGTGGGGATTATTTATACATAATGTGAATGTCTGTCCTTAAGAATCTAAATTTGCATTTCTAACTTGAATTCCTTCTTCTAAAAGCTGCTAGGAAAAACATGTTAGGGATTTGTGTTGTTGCTGCTTTCATGATGGAAAAAAGGTTCTAAAACTTTAGGAATCCCCCAACACAAGTTTACTTCTTAAAAACAAACAAGGAAACCTCCCACATCTTCCACAATTAATATTTTATTCTGGGTTGTTTGTGGGTGTTTTTTGGTTTTGGGGTTTTTTTTGTTTGTTTGTTTTTGGGTTTTTTTGCTTGTTTGTTTGTTTGTTTGTTTTCCCCTAAAATGAAGAGTGGTCATAGCTTTTCTGGAAGATTTGGGGTATGTTTGTTGAACAAGAGATCATGTTGCTACTTTTAACAAAGGATTCTAGTGTCCAAGCTGCTAGTCAAGTTTCACTAGGTGTTTATGAAATAGATGTAGCTAAGCATACTCCCTCTCTTATCTGCCTACATACCGTGTTTTCAGCAACTATTGCTTTATAAGCTTCAGTTTGACTGTGCCTTCCTTACTATAATGTAAAACTTGCAAAATCCTGCAAAAAAACTTCTCTTCATCTGCCACAAAATGCAGAGCCTCTTGTTTTTTTTTATCTGATTGTGCAGATCATCTTCAAAGTGAAGCACACAAAAAATATAGTAAGTTTCTTCAGAGTATGTTCCTTCAAAAACAGATGGTTTTGAACTTATGCTCATAACTTATTCTTCGAATGAAAGCAACAATATGCTCTGTTGTAGCATTCGTGATACTTATTTTGCATGCTGCTGTTGAATAGTATGTTGTCTGGGGGTATGAAAATCATCAGAAACAGTAGAAATGTCTAAATTTATAATGATATATGCAAAATTATAGTCCTTTTATGCAAGGATAATTAATAAAACCCACCTAGCTATGGAAGTTGTGGTTATGGAAGGGAAATAAATGACATCTACATAGCAAAAGTGTCTTTAGTTTGAGCTTAAGTTAAATCGGGTCAGCTGAAGGTATGTGTAAAGGTATCTCTGGAGCTTTGACCTAGTGTCTTTTATAGACAGCATTTTCTATAGAGTGGTTGAATCTTGAGTGCCAGGGAGTCCATTCCTGGGCTAGTCTATGCCCTGAGTTCATGTCCACACATGTGCAGCATATCAGTCTTGTTCAGCAGAGCATATGCCTAACTTGAAGCAGAAATATTCTGCTAATTTCCGAGCAAGCTGTTGGTAGTGATTTGTTGAAGGAGATCTGTGAAACTCTTTAGTCAGTGGAATAGACTTTTGCTTGCATGGAGCCTAAACCAATCAAATGTATGTTCTTAGTTTCAAATGATGAAGTGCTGTGCAGAAACCACTACTGATGTCTGATTATCCATGGACTAGTGTAAAATATTAGCCTCCAATTGTTACTGTGTTAATAACTACACAATGTACATATTCCTGTTCAGTGGGTTTTATAGATGACTTTAAAATATAAATGTTTTTATTCAGTTTTTATAATAGACCACTTAATTCTTCTGCCTTGTGAGTTTGCTGCTACTCAACATGTAGAAATGACAATGGTAGAACCTGGTCCTGAAAACTGAAGTTGGACAACAGTTATTCCAGTGGTCATGATGATATGCCACTGTTGACACTCTTTGTTCACAGAAAGAAGCATGTTAATTTTTCTTTCTTCATGAAAGGAGTACAGGCTCCAGTGTTGGTGAAATGGTAATTGCACATGAATAGTCACTGAAGCTTGACTTGGAAGGCATCCTACAAAACAGAAATGGTTTAACAGCAAACTAAGATCTCTTTCCTTTTATTATACTGGTTTAGTGAGTTCTTCAGGTTGGCAAAAGGAGTTTGACTTACCTGATGTCCTACGCTTTGCAGTTTCTGATGGGGAATTGTCTCTGTTAGATGTCATTTGTGAGACTTTTTAAACCCCATTATCACAGCAGAGGGAATTCACGGAGCTGGGACTCATTCTAGCAAAGTCTTTGTGCTGCCACCAAAGCACTAAGAAGGTGAACCAGAACCAGCGGTTCACATGACCAGTAGAATATTTGTAAGTTTAATATGATATTTTGTTTACTGCAGAGTGCTCTTACATCAAATACAGCAGACCCATGGTTTTTGGACATGCCACGTGTTTCTTTGTGCTGAATGTTACATGGTCTGGGCGCTAGAGAGCGTTGAGGAAAAAGTGTTGCTCTATAGTATCCCATTGTGCCCTTGTAAAGACTCTGACATTTTTGTTAGGCATGTGCTCATGTAAGAGAATAGCAGTTCTTTTTTTATCTGCAAGAAGCTACTGTGCTGACTGAAGTGAGAGATACTGATGTGAGGATCCAAAGTCTGAAGGCCCTTTAAAGGCTGTGACATTCTGGGGAAGCAAATACATGTGGATAATCAAAGCACCAAGAATTTTCTTCGTCGATTTCATAGACTGGGTTTTCTTATGTGAACCTGGGAATAAATGCAGTTTCATACAAAGAGAGAGTAAAGTCAGGTCATGTTACAGTCCTAATGTTCTTCTAAGATGTATAGATATTTGTAGGTATGCTTTCAAGTCACTGCATACTGGAAATACTGACGAAAAACAAGAAAATGGTGAGAAACCACTGACATTTATACTCCAGCATTTAAATTTACTTTCCCTTTGGGCAGTAACTGTGATAAGCAAGCAGAGCTCTTGTTCCTGAATTTTATTCTTTCCCCATGCTTCCTTTCTCACTGCATGTACTTATCAGTTAATATAAATGCATTCAGTAAGCCTGTGTGTGGCCTGTAAGTAAGCTTTAGCACAATATAGGAAATGGTATATGATGATAATCCTTTACAATGAAATAGGAAAAGAGTATGAGTAGAAGCTTAGCACATATGAGTAATCATTACAGGTAGTTTATACCAATTTAGTGTGAACTGGGCTAACTGGGAGTTAGATGACCAGAAGAGAGAAATGAGCTGGGGCCTTTTGCAAGCAGAAGGGTCAGGGGGAATGGCCTGACTGTGAAGTGGGCAGTAGATGTAATTTTGTTAACTTCATCTAAAAGACTAAAATCATGTCCTATTACTTTAGTCAGATGTACTACATTAGGAATTAGACTGGAAGGGGGATTTTGCTTAAGATAGTGTAGGTCTGATTTTGAACCCATGCAGATGTTCTCATTTGCAAGTGGTCCAGTAAATGTATTGGGATTACCAGTGCAACCATGTTAGATTCTCTAGACCATTTTTCTCTCTGAAAGCTGACCAAGTGAATTTGCACTGTTTGTTTTTAATTCCTCCAACCCCACCATAGAGAATTATGTAGTCAGGGGCTGGTTCTGTGGGGCTGCAGGTTACCAGAAGCTGGGACTTCACAAAGAACTGTGGTTTCTGTCTAAAATCATGGCTGGAATGGAATATCATGCTCAGTAACAAGTAACTCTTATGCCCATTTCACCTATGTTAGCACTAGTTTGGGATTTTTTCTTTTTCTCCCCCCCCCCCCCCCCCTCTGTTTTCTGCCTCTTGATTATTTTTTTTTTTTTTCCCCTTTTAGTAGTGAGTCACAGTTCACATTTTTTCTTTCCAATTTTCGAAGTGATGTACGTCAAGGTCACTTCCCTTGAAGTCACACCACCTTTGGGGATAAAAACAATGTGGGGATGCTTGTTTTAGATAACCAAAATAAACAAAACCCTGGATTATCCAATTATTGTTTATCCAGGAACTGGGTAAATCCAGTTCCTAAATATTTTGCTACTTAGCTGAGCCTTCTCTCACATTTATTATCTAGCAAAGCTACCATGTTTACAACCAAACAAAGTGTTGAAAAGCCAGTCGACAATATATGAAGAAACATGATTTTAGTAAGACTTAGAAAACAGAGGTCTGCAAGTTGTTTTATTGTCAACATTCCAGAAGGCTGAAATGGTAACAGTTAAGATGAATGATTTTTTCTCTTGCATTTAGGGGTGAATTAAGGAATAATGGCAGTGTCAAGGAACAGCCTTTTTGATAATATTATATATACATAGTAAGTGAAGATGCTCATCAGTAGATAAATGTTTTGTTCTTCTGGAATACATCTAAGTAAATCTTGGTCTCATACAAATTTTATACACTGCTCTCTCATGACTTAGTGCACTAATTTAGTCCGGTGTAACTGTTAAGATATTTGACTTTTCATGGGTCAGTAATTGAGGACTGGGTTTCTCAAGCAGCTGAATTGGGAATGCAGAACTTAATAATTTTTGTTGTACTGATGATGACCTTAATAAAATAGATCACTGTTTCACAAGCATATATAGCCTATGCTTTCTCAGGACCCTTGACATCATGGTGATTGGATTGGCAAAAGTATTTAATCAGCTAGATATGCTATGTTGGGTTGCTATGAATGGTATTCTTTGTACCTTATATATTAGTGATGTATTTGGTATTGATATGAAATCTTTGTGTGCGAGAGAGAGAGAGAGGGAGAGGGAGAGAGAGAGAGAGAGGGAAACCAAGAAGCCTTTTCTTGCTCTGGTTATCTTAGGTTAGGGGACTAGGTCAAACTGGAGTGTAGGGAAGTTGCTGCATTACCCGGGCAGATTTGATGGGAAGATGGAGCACTTATTTACAGAACATCTAATTTGTGCTCCTTTTTGTGGTTACATTATGTTTGCCTTGTTAGACTAAAAAAAAAACAAATGAAGTGCCTCCACAGAATGTACTGCGTTGCACAGCTTTGTATGAAGAGTCCAGCAGAGACCTGTGCAGTGCTGGCCACCGCTGTGGTTTCCATCTCTGAACCCTAAAGAAAGGAGCCAAAGTGGACCCTTCCTTCACCCCCAGGTGAACTAGGGTTGCATACAGTAAATATACAACCAAATAAAAATAAATCTCAGATTAAGACAGAGAAAATATCTTTGTTAAAGTTCTTTTACACTTGGTACATCCTGTGACTTTCACTGTCATTGAGCATCTTCTCAAGAGCTGTTTTTTTAATGCTTATTTTAATACGTTCTGGTTAACATCACTTTACAGGATAGCACCTTGGCAAGAATGTGTATATGTGTGTTCCTCTGACCTTATGTTATTTTTCTTGGTTATTTCCAAAGGTGTGTAATAGAAAAGGCTATTGATGGGCAGACTGTGTTCAAACTCACAATCTCTGAGAAAGAGGCCATGTTTTATTATCGCACAGTAAATGGTTTGCAGCCACCAATAAAAGTAATGACACTGGGGAGAATTCTTGTGAAGAAATGGATTCATCTTAGTGTACAGGTGAGTAAAATAAAAACCATTTAATATTTGTTGAAATACAACATTTGTGTGAGTGCTATAACTATATAAATATAAAAGGGTAAATTGGGGGATGTAAATGAGAACTCTTGAGTCTTGGAGGCAAGTATCTTGGTTTGGGAACTCATTTTGAAGCCATTGATAATTTAGCACTGAAAATAAATGCTGTACACAGTCTTCTGAACAAACGAGACTGAAAATTCTCACTCTTTAGAATACAAGTATTTGAGGTGAAGAAAAGCTACCTATTTCTAACATTACCAGTAAGTATTTGGTCTCTGAGATTATTTCCTTAAAAAAAAAAAGGATGTCATCTTTATCTGTACATTTTAATGTACTTGTCTTACAGAGGAGTGCCCGTAAGTAAAAGTGTGTGAGTGTGCAGGATCAAGCAAGTGAGGAAGTTAGAGCTATTTCCTCTTACTTTAAACATCTGATTCAGAATTGTTAAAATACAGTGCTCGTGTTCTAAAAGTCTTCTGTTGACATAACTTTTTAATAAGTGTACAAATATCCACTGAGGATAAATCAAAATTGAGTTTGTTAAAATTTAAACTGTATGTACAAAAAAAAAAAATCAGTAAACAAACACAGAAGAAATTAAAATTCAGTTATTTGCATGTCTTGTAATTCCCAAGAGACACTCTAGTAAATTCTGTTTGTAAGCCAAGTTCAACTAATAATTATAAACCATAATTATCAGGTATTGAAATGTTTATCTTCTTCCTTCCTTCATTTCCTTTATCCATTCTGTTAAATTTCATTTGGTTTACAGCACAATCAAGCACAGTTTTGCTGCTTTCTTGAAACTTGCTAAAAGGTATTGACTGTGATTTGGGTTTTTAGTGCTGATCTTGTCACTTATAAGAAGTATTGAAGCTGACATCTTGATTTTTTTTGCAGTTTTCTTTTTTTTTTTTTTTTTTTTTCCAGGATAACAGCATGGTAGTGCAAATAAGAATTTGGCTGTTGGATTACAAGAGTGACCTTAAGTTAGAACTAATAAACTTTACACTTCAAACACTTCAAGGGTGCTATATTGCTGCTGTTGCTGTCAGCTGCATTTTGTACTAGCTTCAGAAACTGGTAAAGCCTGGGATGGCTAAGTGAAGAATGAAAATGCTGGATTTAAATACACACCTGTATCTTGAATTGTATTACAAAGAACCCTCAAGCACTCTGTAGAATTTGTTTCTGTGGTGGAATTTGTTCAGTGCATAGCTGGAGTGAAGAAATGTAGCTTCTAGACCCTTACAGGGATTGCAGGCTTAATACCTTTCCTAGGTTTCTGAGCTTAGCATAGAACCTTACGTTCTGTGGTTTTTGGTATTGTAGGATTCAACTTTTAACTATCATTAAAGATTATAGTGGCTGCAGCATGATCCATTTAGCACTAGGGCTGGCTATGAGACTTTAGGCAAAGGGTTTAGGGGCTTTTTGGTGTTTGGGGTTTTGTGTGGTGTGGGTTTTTGTTATTTTTCCCTCCTTTACTTTGAGCAGCATGCCAAAAGCATTTTTTCAATGAATGGAGAGAAGAATGGAAAATGAGAGACACCGTGCAAAAGTAATATTCATATGGTACTGTTTGTGTCTTCAGACATTAATAATATTTGATGATCATAGATATTTATATCTCATGACGATACATATATTTGAATACAGGTGTTTCCTTAAGCTGATGAAAATCATCTTCATCTTCTGAAGATAAAGAGCTATGTAGTTTTCTAGGCATGCGTGTGCAGAGGAGAGACCCTTCCTTGGGCTGTAGATGGGCTACCTGGAGTAGAGACTGCAGAGGTGGGCTGAATGCAGTAATGACCTACTACTGCTTTAAGCTTTTCCAAATAAGTCAGACCACGTAGACTCTCCATGCTGTTCTGTTCAGGAAAAACTGCCTCTGATACCTGTAAAGGGTTAGCAATCTCAGTTCTGTGTTACTGTTGTAGGCATAACCTTTACTTCCTAGCAAAGACAAGCCATAGGACCGAGCTCCGTGGGCAGTAAGTTAGGAAAGCTTGCAGTCACCCTACGGTCATACTGGTTTGAAGCAGATGTGGTGTTATCAGTGTAGTTGCTATGTAACCTCCTTCTACAAAAACAGAAAGGGAATTGTTGTCGAATGTGAGATGTCATGTATGTGGCTGTGATGTTTAGCTACAAGCTATTAGGTTTAACTAAACTAACAGCAGAATCAGCACCTTTTTAGGTACTTTGCAGAATTTTGAACATTTTTGGCATTCTTTTTATCTGGGATTTAGCCAGAGTGATGTGCCCTGACATAAAAATAAATTAATCAATCTATTCAGACTTGTCTAACAGCTTGTTTGGTATGATTTTCTTTTAGTCCAAAATTAGTGTTTGTTGGTGTTCTTTTATGAGGCATCTAAGTACTGTTCCTAACAAGGCAGCTGTAAATGTGGAATGAGTATATTTTTGTGCATGTAGCAGAACTTATATGTGTGCAAAAAGTGTAATTAAAAAGAAAGAAAAAGGAGCAAATAGCTGCATTGACATACTTGGAATTGTAGCACCCCATAAAACCTCATCTGTGAATTGAAGAGGGAGAGTGGTGGGATGCAATGCTGCTATGCTAAACAGAAAGCCTCTTCTGTATGAAGTGTAGTAGGTACAAGCTATTCAGATTATTTTTCAGTATGTACTCTTACAGCTTTTAGGTAATACAATTCGGATACTGGTGGTAACTGAAGATGTGTGCGATAACGTCTCTTGTTTATTATGAACATGTTTTAACTTTGTGCCAGAGGTGTGAGCATCTACCTAGTGGCAGTTGGTTTGGTTTCCCCAAAAATTAAATTAGAAGCATTAAACACTGCAGTTAATATCCCTGGCTTTCAATATGCATCACTTTTCTGGTAGATGAAGCATATTTGGTTCTTGTACACCCTTCTTAGCACTACAGCCTTTCTTCTCTTACATTCTGTGGCCTTTTAGATCTGTGTAGAAAATGCTGGTTACAACAGTGGGTCAAAATAGTTTTCTTGTAAATTGTATTGGATATAAATTTGACCAGATATTCTCCACAGTGTATTGGAAAGCGCTGTTCAAAGCCATGCGCAATATCACATGTTTGGTCAACAGGGAGGATGAAAAGGTTTTGGCATGATGCCTTGTTACTCAGTGACTGCAGACCAAATTACAGATATGTCTAATTTGGAGTGAGTCTGATTCAGGACAGAAGGGCTTTTTTCTGAATGCTGGCACTTACTTAACACAGTTAACAAACAGGGGTGTCTAATGGGTCCTGCCCCTGAGGAAAAGGCAATACTTTTTGCTTGGCTCACAGGGAATTTATGCATCTTGTTTGTAATGGTGGTTGGGTGATGGATGGGGAGAGCTGGCTGGCACATCCAGTGGCTGCAACCAAAGAATTGGGAGCTGAGACACATGGAATTGTGTGCCAAGCTGCGGAACAGCGTAACATCTAGGGGAAGACTGGGGGATTTGAGTTTGATAAGTGTTCATGGCAGATGGGTGAATTTTTGTGTTTATTTTTCAGCAGGTTGGTTGTAGCTTGTGAAGAGTATGTGAGGCAAGTAGCTGACCATGAGTGAGCTCTACCAAGTCTATCTCTGAACACAGTTATGCCTAATATGAGATTGATGAGGACCAAAGGTCTCTAAAGCCAAACAGTCAGTAGGAGCTGGGAGCCTCAAATGGGAGTTCCTGTGTTTAGTATGTGAAACTGAAATATTTGTGCAAAATGCAAGGCAACAGGCACCATGACAAAGGAGTGTGAAGTATTGGTTGCAGATGTGAAACTAAATTTAGAGAGAGCAGAAATATGGTCGGGTGGCAAATATGTTTGGAATTAGGATGTAAGGGCATATTCAGGAATGACAGAAATGAAAGCTAAATGGTGGAATAGCACCAAATAGCAATTAAATGATAAGAGAGAGGGAAAGGACAGCACAGATTGAAAATAATTTCTTTGAAATAAAATCTAGGGTAAGAGAAGGCTAGTAAATTGAATCTACTGTGGTAATCTAGGAATTTAAATCCTTGGGTTTGGATTTAGATATGTAATTTGTTAAAGAGATCTACTACTAAGAACAGTGTCATTGGAGAGACTTATTCTCCAGTTCATAGCTGGGAAATTAAAGTTCTACTAACAGGGCCCAAACATTCCCGTATGTTCTGCATGAAAAATGTTTTCCTCAAGTAGTTGCTATAGCAGAAATTCTGGATATCAGTTTTGTCAAGTGATGAGGGCATTATTAGAGATGTGGGTGTCAATGTTGAGTATTTATAACTAAACCCAGATGAAAGAGAAGACTGGGGGGGAGGGGCAGGGGCGGCGGGGGGAGAGGTTCAGAAAGAACAAACAAATGGGCCTATTTTAAGAAAAAAAAAAGTGAACTGCAGAGCCTAGAGATTGAATGGGAAAAAGATCTGAGGTTGTTAAAAATAATAGAATTAAGAGGAATCTGTGCCCTTAAAGCAAAAAATTGGAGATGTGGTGCCCAGGCTTATTCACTCAGAATAAGTGCCTTTGCAGTTAGAGATGGCAGAGTCTGCAGGCACTGGGGAATAGGGAGACAAATTCACAGAGAATGCTATATACGAACAGAAATAAAGCTGGAAAGATGCCAAGCTGAATTAGACATAGTAATGACTGTCAACTAGGAAAAACTTCTTACTTTTTATTTGTGTAAGAAGGCAAGACCTGGGTTCAGTGAAGGTGTGCTTGAGATTAAGGATGATTTGAGTAAGGTCCCCAGAATAAATATACACTTTGTTTTCAATAATGATAACAGTCACAGAGCAAAACCAAGCCACGTAACAGAAATGAATGTATGGAAACAGAAGTGGGCATAAAGGGGTAGAAACATGAATGTGCAAGCTTATTGTGTACATGCTGATGCAATCAGATAGTCTTTGTCCAAAAAATCCTGAAAGAACTGGTACATAAAATCCTTTGACAACGAGATATTTTATGCAAATCTCCCAAGTCAGGGGCAGACCTATGATGCTTACATTGAATATCATGGATGGATGCTGGCCATCAGCCAGGCAGCCGGGTCCCCCTTGTCCAGACAGAGAATAGCAATAGCAAAAGTGAGAATACAGATTCAGAATGCAACATCATACAGGGCGTTGTGAAGAAATTTAACTCCATCCCAGCCAGAGCCAAAGAAGAAGGAAAAATGATCTTGGCAATGCAGGCCTATTTTTCTTGATGCAGTGGCATGTGAGGATTTAAAAAAGATCTTTGAAGGAATAAAGATGTGGTGCTAAGTGAAAAGGGGGATAAAATGCAGTGTGGATTTACTAGGGATAGCTCATCACTGTCTAACCTCTTGGCTTTTTTTTTTTTTTTTTTAATTAGAAAACTGATTTTCAGGCAAAGTACATGTGTCAGATTTCCTCTTCCTGGAGTCCAGTTTAGCATTGATGTGACAATCCATGGAAGCTGTAGAGTCAAAGGTTATGCTCTTGGGTAGGATTGGCAAGAGATACTGCTCAAAGGAACTGACTTATAATCCTGGGAAGGGGGCAGGCGAAAAAGCAATTGAATTCCTTGGGAATTAGTCATTGGACCAGCCTTATGTTATATTTTCATTAATGATCTTGGCAGAAATATTAAGAGTGTAGTAGCTGGTAACATAATGTGGAGAGATATCAGGAGGAGGAACAGAAAGATGTCATACAGGAAGAATGGCATGACCGAAAAGACTAGGGTAACTGGCATGAAATGAAATTTGGTATTACAAAATGCAAGGTAATGAACTTGGAATCCTTCACAAAATGTCTTGCTAAGTAGTTAATCATTAGAAAACTGCTGAAGTAGTAGTTCCAGGTGGTGATGATGAGTTACTAGCATGATGTGGCTACAAAAAAGGCATGTGTTGGGGAAATGTATCAGAAGAGGCATTCCCAATAGTGAGAGAAAAGCATCATTGATGCTGCTTCAGACTCAGGTGAGGTTTCATACAAAATGTTAGGTAAAACTTCCATCATTCACTTTTAAGTAATGTGATACAAAGTCTATAAAGACAGTGAGAGGTTTTATCGAGGCCTTACGGAAGATGATTTGGAGAACCTTCTGTTAGGAACTGACTGTAGTGATGAGCAGGAAGTCACAGTTATCTTCTCTAAATCTGTTGGAGGTAAACAGCAGGCAGAAAATAGGACTGTTTAAGTTGGAAACTGAGTCTGTTCTATTGCAGCAGTGTTTCTGAAAAAGCATTCTGATCAGAATAGTGGGCATAAGAAAACGTTTGGGTTTTATTTTTTTGGTAATTTTAAATATTAATTCAGTAACTTTCATAAAGAAGATAATGTGCATCCCAAAAGAAGACGAGAATTTGTATCAATTATGTTGATGAGCTGTGGGTTTTTTCTTTTCCTTCCTTTTCCTGCAGTGTTACTGTAACCACTGCTGCCAGCAGGATGTTGAATGTAAGTCACTAATAGTCTTGGAATGTACTTGGAAAAAACTACTTAAGCCTAGATGTCATCAGTCTAAGAGTATCTTCATACTTTTTAATAGTTTATGCAGCCTTCTTAATATGCAGATAGCTGTTGGCTATCCATTTGTTCTTTATACCAAATAAACATTTGAGAAACATCATCATTGAAAAGTTCTGCTAAGGTACATTGAAGTGGGTTTGAAACAAAAGTGAATTTTAACAATTTTTTTTTCTGCTCTCTGATCAGTATGACTCTTTTTTTCTCCAGGTCTTGTCTGCCTTTATTTTCCACTGCTTATGATTTGCAACTGAACTTATCTTTTCATTTTGCAATATCAAATGGTTTGTGTTTTGTTTTTGGAGTTTCCTTAAGGCCATAAATTGTGGATACTGCTTCCTTGAAATTACTGCCACTATTCTAGTTGATTTTAGTTGGTGAGGATCAAGTCCTTCAGGTTTCTGAAAATTTTAGGGTCCTTCTGTGTGTCTGATCTTGATTTATGGCTATTTATCACTGTATATTCTTAGCTATATATTAGCAAAACCTCTGATTGAAGGTTCACAATGGAGTAAAGGCTATATAGCCTTAAAAGAATCTGATATGCACTGAAGTGAAACCTCAGGAAAACTGTCAAAAACTGGTGTTTTTGAAAGGATAGCAATGCATGATTAAGGCCAGTTGTGTCTGCATAGTGATATCAATATCAGATTTGCACCACTTAGTAATAGCGACACCACTATGCGTTTCCCTTTTCAGAGTCACTGTTAAGGGTCTTTGATACTTCAGAATTTCTTTAACCAGTTGAGTGGAATTTAAACATGAATTTTCAGATACAGCCAACGCTGCTGAAACAGGAAGTTCTTTGAGAACATGTCAGATTGATGTTTTTGTTTCACATTTAGTGTCTCTAATTATAAAAGTAAATTTTTGTACTGGCCTTTATTTTGCCTGATCATATCTATGTAACTCTGCCATGTTTTGGCAGACTATAGCACATTAAAAGCTTTAGAAAGTATGTTTAAAATCTAGATGCAGCGAGGTAAGCAGGACTGAATTACTGTCCTGGGAGGAAAATGCTCTTAGAGTGCCTATTGAAATCAGCATTATCATTTCAATACATGTCAAATATGAGTAATTTCCTAGTTCAGGCAAAATTTCTTTATAAACCTTTAAATCTTCCAGTTCTTTCAAGAAAAGGTTAAAGTACTTATTATTTAATGAGACAGCTTTACATCATAACTGTTTGACTATCAAGAGAAAACTTGTCCTTTCCAATTTGTAAAATCGTTTTATTTTGTGCACAAGTTTTTTAATAGTTTTAGGTATGTATTAAAAGCAAAGAACCTGAGAAGAAAACATTTATTCTACACACTCTGTGTATGTATTATTAAATATGAGGTGTTTTAAACTCTATATTCCCTGAGTTTAGTAAGAACATGAGAAAACAAAAAAGCATTTTAATTTAAATCACTGTTTGAAGTAATCACTTAGTATCTATTAGCAGTTTTATCAGTCTCAAGAAGGGAGGGGAGAGCTTGCATTAATTCTAAATGTTTAGAGCTTCTTGTCTACCAATTACAATTGTGTGTTGAAAATATTTAGGAGGATGCAGCCTTGTCCATATGGTTGGTGCTTATGCTCATAACAGACAGCAGAAATAAAACACGTTACAGTCCGTAATGTATCTGAATCTCTGTTTAGAGAGCTATTCAGAGAAACAGTGGGTGTAGCTCTTTTTGCAGCTGCTTTATCATTTGATCTGCTATGGTTGCAAGCCTTTGAGATACTGCTGCTGAACTTTGAGTTGTTTGATACTAGTAACTTGCTGTGCAGCATCCAGAAGTCCTACTGTAGTGCTTGCCTCTTCTTCTGGCTCATAGGTATTAGGATGTCAACTGTGTTGATTTGAAAGCTCTTTGTTGTTATGACTTGAGCTTCTTGGGAAAATGGGGTATGTCCTAGATGCCTTTATCTTCTCTTCAGTTATGCTATCTCTTAAACTACTTCCATTTTTTTTTTTTTTCCCCCGAATATGGGTTCAGGCAAGTTCTTGCATATTTGAAGATTTAGATTTAGCTGCCTTGGAACACAAGACAAGGGACTTCATTTGGGCCAAGATTTTAATTTCAGAGGATGCCAAAAATGCAGGTTTTGTCTATGCCATCTTGACTAAACTTCGGGAAACTGTGAATTTCTTTTTTCAATTGCAAATGCAAATCCTACTGAAGATTGCCCAGACTCTATAATATATATGGTAAGAATGGAATTGTTTGTATGACCAGTGTTGGGAGGAGGTAGTATGGAATGGTTTGCAGAAGCTGTGCTTGATTTGTCTGGAGAGTTTCAGGTGAGACTTGAAATGTATCAAGTTTCAATTTGTTTAACAAGCAGTTTGCTTCCTTACACAAAAATGTGTGGTAGCCAATTAAATCGTATTTTTAATAACTGAAGCACAATGTTAAGAATGATTTGCCTTCTTCCTTTCTCCTCATCTCAAATGTTTGAATATCCTGCAGTTCTAAAGGTTGTATTTTTGGCATTTGGCGCATTTTTTGTGGTGTTGTTTTTATTCATTTTTTATTTTTTATGTAAAAATAAGTAGAGATGAACAATGGTATGTGCTACTCTAGAATTGTGTGTGATTAGTTAGGAAATAACTTTGAGACTTCCTAAGCATACTATAACTTTTTTATTGACAATTAATAGCCATGAATCAAACTTCTAGTGACCATTGTAATATGCAATACATCATATATTTACTGTTTTGTTTTTGTTTTTGTTTTAATATAACCTATCTCTGTATATATCTATTCGGATGTCTCTGTTCCGAATTGGCCTATTTTTCCATATGCTGTTTGTTCGGTTGGGTGCAGAATTATGCAGTCTTGCTTGTTTGACCCTTGCTGGTACTGGTAGCATTTCAAAAAACAGCACTGGCTTTGATATTCTGCTTCCTGAATTACAGCCAAAGTATTTTGCTCTTGAGCCTCTGCTCTCTCCTTTCCAGTGGTATTTAGGGGTACCGTTACTATTGACTGTGACTGTCGGTGACCTTGTATGTGAGGTTCATTGTTGTTGCACCTGTAGGCAAATCAGCATGTGATATTCAGTGGCAACATAGATCAGACTATCAATATTGGTCTGAATCTGAGATTTTGGAGCAGCAAGCTTCTATTTCTTTCCACTGAAATTCTTACCCTGAAGATTTATCCTCTGTACTCCCTTGTCTTTCTAGTTTGTTGACCATGTCCCATAGGACTTTTGCGGTCCTTGGAGTCAGGAGTGGTCAAAAGAAAAAGTCTTTCATCTCTCTAAGCTTCTTTAGGTGGCCTGCTTGAGTCTTGATAATAGATAATTCTGTTTTTCGTGTTGTTACTTACTTGTGCCTTATGCACATACCTCTTGTCTGTATACAACAGCCTGTTGAACCCTCAATAATGGTCTGTGTTCCTTTTGTGTTACTATGGCAATCATCAGATCTTGGATCTGATCTGTTCTGCGACTTGGGGAAAATAGAGTCACCATGCAGCAAGCAAGAAAGCAGTTGCTCTCCATGAATTTTAACGTCTGATGACTAGGATCCTCTTCTATTTTATTGTTTGGAACTCGCAGCAAAAAGATCACTTGTGAAAACCTTTCCATGTAAACAGACCAGAGATTGATTAAAATAAAGCAAAGCTTTTTTGTTAATTACTTCATTTTTTTAACAGAACCTGCATTCGCAATTTTGAGCTCTCAGGTTCTGCCAGTCCCCTGCCCAGATGTTTGTTCTGTCCTGGAGCATCAGATTGATAGAGCTCTACTGACACAAGCAATAAAAAATACTTTTCATTGATACAGTGCTGCTTAGGATAGAAAGTGGCAGAGCTGTAGTTAATCAGTTTAATATTACTTGATATTACTGAAATACTGGTGAGGTGCTCACCAACAAAATCTCAAATCAAAATAGCCCATCAGTAATTGGAATGCATGTTCTGTAACATGAAGGATCACTGAATCTCCGATTCAACTGTTTATTTTGGAAACCATGTTTAATTTTAAAAGTACTAATTCTTTAGGAACACAGACCATTTCAAAACTTCCCTCTTTTTGCATCAATCTTTCTTTGTTGGCCTTGTTTATCAGATAATTTACAGTGTGGGTTATAGCACTCAGTTTTTAACACTGTGCTAAAACCTATCCTTGCCCCTCTGTCCAAAAAAACTTAACAGGCATGATTACTATTTTGGATCTTTCTGCTTGCTGTTACTTGCATCTTTTCATCAGAGCAGCTTCATTCATGAAATAACTATTAGTTTTTCTCAAGCTTGTAAACTACATTACGCATTGGCCTGCATTCCACTTGCTTTCTGATTTCACTGTCAAATTAGTATTAGTATGTGGTTTGTTCTTGAGCAGAGTTAATTGCTTCAGGAGCACTCCAGGGTTCCTTCTCCCCTACTCCTTTTTTTATTTTTTTTAGATTTATGTTGTTCATTAGGGAAGTCAAGCTGAACTAGTGGATCTATGGACAAAAAGACTCGGATTGAAGGGAAACCATTTCCTGCTGAGAAGAGATTAACGTTGTAGGAGATAGTGGAAAAGAAAGGTGAAGGAGGGCAAAGGGAAAAGCTAAATATCTCATATACAAATGCTAGGAGCATATGTAATAAGACTGCTGAATTGGAGTGACATGTTTTCAAGGCTAAGAAAAATATTATTTGAATAAGAGGGACAAGAAGGAAAATGAAGGGGGATTTAAAATGCCAAGGGAGAGCTAATATAAAGCTGGACTCAATCTGCAGTAGGAAACACTCCTGCTCTCCTGCCCCCTGTTTTTTCTTTTCCTTTTTTTTTTTTTTTTTTTTTAACCTAAGTTAAGTTCAGTGGTTTGCATACAAGGTGAGGACAATTTAACGTGGTTGTGATTCTTGGCTGTTGCACTAGACTTGCAGGTGGTCAGAAAAAAAGCTCAAGCAATAAAAATCTTGAAGATATAAAATAAGTTTCCCTGAGAAAACCAGAACTTTGAATTTTGAAGAATTGAGGAGGAGACAGTAGGAAGAGTGTTAGAGATCAGTTAGGATATTGACTGTGTTAAAACTACAAATGAGAGCATGTTTCCACTGTTGCTGTAAGGTTGTTGCTTTTATACTGTTATTGAAACAGTATATGAATATTGTCAGTGTTATCGTGGAAAGATTGCAAATATATATCTGTATATGGAGATAAATTAAAAATCAAATGATCATAAAATAATGAAATTTGAAATGGTTGTGGAGTAAGGGTATGTGCTAGATGGAAGAAGCAGTAAAGTTATTGATTTTAGTAAAGTTAACTTTGAAGGAAAGCAAAATTCTCCTGGGATTTTTGCCTGCAATCCTGTGATGAATGGGAAATCCACTCCACACAAGTAGAGAGTACATAGTGTATAAAACACATAGAGATGCTGCAATTAAAATTCATCCCAGTTAAGTCAAGAAAAGGAAAGGCTGATATGGGCCTGAGGCAAAAAAAGGAAAGGCAAAGAGACATCTTGCTCCTCTTGACCTTATGCTTTTTCCTTCCCCTTCGCTGTTCTTTGCCATTTCTTCTACTGTCCCTTTATCCTCTCCAGCCCTTGTGTTTTAAGACAGTTCTGTCTCTGTGGTCCCCTGATGAGGTTTCTTCTTCAGTGTCCTGGGTTTACCAGGAGCTGTTTTGCTCCTTCTTAGTAACTGGTGCAAGCTCTGTGTTTTGACTTCCAGCCTGGGCAGAGAGCTGATGACACCGATTGTTTTTAATTGTTGTTAAGTAATGTTTATTCTGGCCAAGGACTTCGTGAGTCTCATGCTCTGCTGGGGACGAGGGGAGGCCGGGAGGAAGCAGAGACAGGACACCTGACCCAAGCTAGCCAAAGAGGTATGCCATACCACAGCACGTCATGCCCAGGGAGGTAACTGGGAGTCCTTATCTCAACCCGTGGGAGTTACGTTCTCTTGATTCTCCTCCCCATTCCTCCGGGAGCGGGGAGGGTCGGGGATGGGGTGAGTGGACCTGCTGTGTGGATCGGTTTAAACCATGAAACTCAGGTATCTGACTTTTGTACACTGGGTTTTTCAGAGCATGGCCAAAGCTGTTCAGAGTGCTCATAATGTGTGTGTGTGTGTGTGTCACTCCCCTTTCCACCCACCCCCAACCACTTACACTGTGCATCCCATAAACACAACTGCAAGCTGAATGTAGTCGACATATTTCCTCTTTGCCAACTTCCTTTATCTGTTTGTGGCTCTGGGATGGTGGTGAGGGACAGAGTGAGGCAGCAGGAGCTGAAGAGGGCAGGCAAGTGGATATATAACAACTCATGTAGACAATGGGACTAAATGAAAGTATTTTGAAAAAGACACTGCTCTGCTGGAGCATTTACCATTGAAATGGCAGGAGTTCTCAGAAGAAAGGGTTGAACAAGCACATAAATGGTTGCAGGTTCTGTTCCTTTCTTTTGTGAAAGTTAGAACATAAATCAGGTCTTATTTTGGTACCCTGTATGCAAGACACATGTCCAGCATCCCACATACGCACAATTGAGAAACCTTGTTTCAGGGCATCATCATCATCAGCTGTAAGGATGAAAGTATAGGTAACATATTTGAGGTCTTGGCCTCGCCAGGTATGAAATGGCATTGCTGAAGCTGAAGGCAGTTTACAGTAGCTGAAGATCTGGCCCTTAACTAAGGCAATCTGTTTAAACACATTTTGATCTGGCATTTTATATTTAAAAGGAGAACAGAAGATGATAATGGTAAAAGTGGATTTCAGAGAGAGATTTAATGGGACAGTGATGAATGATTGAGTGGTCTTTTTCTGTCAGTCAATCTCTATTCTCTCTGTTTCTTTTTTAAGTCACAGTGATTTGTTAACTGCAGAAACTGGCAGTAGGCAGAGAGAATGACCGTATGGTCTTATGGCATCCAGTTGATGACCATTTTCTGCAGATGTTATGAGGGATCATGAAGTTAGTTCCATGTGTATTGTGATGATGGTTGCATCTATATTTAAAGCTTTCTGTCACTGAAGCACTTGTGGTGTTGTCAGATGTCTGTTGGACTGGATGAGCTGCAACTTCTTGCAATTGAATGTCAATAAGACCAAAGCTATTCTGGTTGATTCATAGCACCAGCTTAAGCATATTCACTTGCACAGATTACATTTGACAGATAGTTACCTTCAGCTGAACTCTGTGGTTAGTAGCTTTGGTATACTCTTGACAGTGAGCTTACGGCTGATGCCTTATGTTTATTTCATATCCTGTTTTTGCCTTCCTAATACTGCATGTGTATGTCTACATTTAAATAAATTCAAAGCTGAAGTACTATTCAGTCCACTTGTTATCTTGGACAGAATGTTGTGAGGAGTCAATTTCAATATTTAAAGAATGGTAGCTTTTTTCCTATTTAGGCAGTTTTAATTTCAAAAGCTATCTAATTGAAGATTTTCTTTTACCAGGAACTCTTGGAAAAGCATCTGTCAAAGTCTAGCAAGTGTAAAAGGAAAAAGTAGAGGATAAAACCAAAGATGAAGAAGTATTATTCCTTTTGGAATGTTTTCCTGCTAGTCTACCAGTTTGCTGGCCTGCAGGAAAATGTATTCAACACAGATATTCTTACCCTGTTATATTAGTGAAAGTTAAAATTCTCTGGATTCTGCAACAAGATTGTGCATGGTGTCATCAAATACTGATGTATGTGTGTATCCCCTGTAAATCTTGTAAAGAAAAGCATTTTTCAAGGCCTTTTCTTGTAATGGTCCTACAATAGTCTGGCATGGCAATGCAGTTTAATTTGTTGATGAGGTTAGCTGATCCTGCTTATGGTGAATTTACATATATTGAAACTTCATTTGGAGCATACTGAAGAAGAATTAAACTTTTGAATTATTTCAAGCCATTTCCTTGTGCAGGCTCCTAGTCAACTTAAAGCAGCATCCTTATTTTGAAGAGAAACTCTAATTTAACAATAGCTTGTGCATATACTGTTTCCACTCAGAACTTCAGTTCCTGGTTTTAAAGGCCAAAGGTGATTTTCCTATGAAGTGATGCTAAAAGAGGGATTTTTGAGTTCTTACTTCCTTCTTTCAGTGAAGAAGAGGAATGCAGCATCCTTGAATTTTGCTATAAATGAGCTAAAAATAAAATAATAAATGAAAACTTTTTCAGTTGGGTGTTTTAGCTAGACTGGCATGCTCTGGTGAGAGGGCAGGTTGACTTTATTGATGCCTATGGTTAGATAATGAATCTCAGCCTAGAATCATGTTGTCACAACTTCCTTCTAAAAATGACAGAATGGTGGGAGATAAACGAATCTTCCCTAACTGTGAATACTAACTTCAACACTTTCTTTCTTAAAATAACCGTAATGAAATCCCTGACCATACTGTTACTTAAATCAGTGGTTGCAATGAATGGCCCCAAGCCTTCCCTGTTTTCTTGCTGTAAAATGGGGCCTGGGAACCAAAGATGCATGAAAAGCATCACATTGAAACCTGAAGAGATGCCAGGGTTGCAGTTTGCCTCTATCTTCTCGTGTTCTTTTTCTTCAAGCCTGCAGCCAAGTTGCTTTAAAGGCTTGGGATACAGAGGGGTGAGTAATTGTTTGCTAAGAGGGGCACATTTCTTATAACTTAAATAATTTGTTGTGAATGTAGTATAGGATTTGAATATGGAATTTAGAAATGTGAACAACATAATTTAAAAATAGCAGGTAAAATAAATTTTATTGTGTGAGCATCTTCTGCGTTTGCTATAAGATAATGGGCAAACTATCTGATGCGGAAGATTTTAAATACCTGTAATGGGTCTATGAGGTAGTACTCCTTTTCTCCTATACTTGGTAAGAAAGAGAAATGTATTTGAAACCAAGACAGGGTTCTAGCTGAAGCAGCACCAAGCTCACTGGCAAACCCATCAGGCAGTTCTTTTACTGGTATAGAAGCTGCTATTTCTCTGTCAAGTGTTATGCAGATAAATTATCTGAGCCGGCTTATCCTCGTGGATATTATTTTTCAATTTCCACTCCCCTCATTCCTCCTGTCCCTATTAACATGTTTATTAGCATCTTTTTGGTCTGTTTGAGAACAAGATCCCAGACAAATTCTACCTGACATATTCTTGTTCTCATATGTTTTCTACATAAATTCATTATCTCTTGCCAAGCTTTAGATCTGCCAAGTTTGTGTTGTCTCAATTTTCCCTCCAAATAAAAACCATTAAAATGCAAAGAGCAAAAGACTACAAGTGAGCTCTATTTATCTTGGGGATGTAAGCTTTGTCTCTGAGTGGGGGAAAATAATAAAGAGCAAGCACAGGAGATTTTGATGTGTGTGAGACACCTGCCCGAGCATCCCTAGCGATAATGCCATCACTGTCAAAATGTACTTATACTACAGAAATGTATGCTAGTGCTTATTCCTGAATTATCCATTCAGCTAAGGTTGTAGGTTAGGCTACATGTGGTAGGTTGTAAGGAGAGATAAGTAATATAAGACTGTATGAGCAGGCTGTGTATCAATGATGGTGAGTAATGTGTGGAGTACGAGGTGGTTGAGTATGGAGTGGAGTCTTGATGCATCTACAGAGGTTAAGTGTGGAAGCTACTGCACCTGTATAGCAGGTGGCTGACAGATTACCTGAAGGCTTTGGAGAAGCAGAGAAATTGGGATAAACCATTTTTGTTCCCTATTTATATTAGTGTTTGAGAAAAATAATCCTTGGGGGCATGGAATCTGCTCCCACCTGTATTCAATGCGATTTTGTGAGCTTTTCCTAAAGCTGAATGTAGTAGACTAAAGAGGAGGAATAAAAATTAGTAGAATAATGCAAAACAAGAAGAATAAAGTAGAACTGGGGGGATTAATAAAGGAGCCTTTGAGATGGCTTTTCAGGATGGGTAAATTCTGCAGTTTATTCAGTGAGGGAAGGTGTTGAATTGCAGCAGAAAGTTGTCTGCCATTTCTGCTGCATCAGTTTAGGGCTACATACACACACAGCTTTTAAAAAACATGTAAAATGCAGCACTGTGGGGTTGGGGTGCTAGCTTTGCTTAAATCACATCTGAAAGTAAACTTGGATTCATGCTAATGATTTCATTGTATTTTTTTCCTGCGAAAATTCCATTCATCAACTTTCTGTTGCTTAAGTCCATTTCACTGACCTTTCCTCTTTACTGAAATTCACTTACAAAATATTAAAGATCTGTGGAAGCCTTTGTAACTGCAGCTTCAGCAAGATTTGCAATTATGCAAGGAAATACTGAAATGCATACCCATGTGCATCTCATCTCTTTGATATGCAAACCCCCTTTACTGGATCTTTTATTAACTGTTCCGCTTCTGTTTCACACCTGCTTTCACAGTGTAGAGATACATAAAGAAATATGGCATATTCTGCCACGGGGGGACACGCAGGCTCATGAGTAGGCAAAAAGAGCTTATTTAGACAGGTTGAAGGTGAAACAGATTTTTATGCTCAAGTTTCTGATTAGACCATTAAAGCAGCATCACTAATTCCCCCTCCTTCCATCTATTGTGTCCCCTCATCTGTTGTCATCAGTGACCACTGTTGATTTGTTGACTCTATTAAAGTATTCAAGGAAGCCACAGGCCTGTCATTTTGGTCATAACCTTAATCTGTTTTCTCACCTTGGGAGAAAATGTGTTAATACACTGTCTGTTTTTATAGAATGAACTCACTGAAAAAGTTCCTGGTACAATACATTTAGAAGAAAAAACCCCACTCTTGGTTATTTTAACAGATAGGAAGCAATGTTTTGGTAGCAACTTTTCTAAGAACCGTACCAAATTCAGTGATAGTAAACAATTGTAATGATACTCTGTGTTGTAATTTTTGAGCTGGGTGAGTCACAACTTCTCCTGGCTTCTTGTAATTTCTGATTTCACAGCATTTCTAAACTATTAAGTAAATAATTTATACTAACTCCTGCTTTCATGTACATCTCTGTGTAACTTCATGGATTCTGGAGTTACTTCGGCTTTTATAGTGACTAAAGAGAGGTGTCACTTCTGGCAGTTTGCTGAGCTGGAAAATAAATGGAACATTGGAACATTTTTTTTTTTTTCCCCCCTTTTTTTTGTGTCTTACAGGTGAATGGTATAGCTACCTAATTGCTCTTCATAAAGTACTTAAATTCTTCATATTGTGTATCACCTTCTTTATCATAACAAAATTACTTCTATTTCTGATAAGCTTCTTGCTGTGTAAATAGAGGGGTTTTTTTTAAAGGGTAAACTAATTCGGGCTTGTCTGAGTTTTTTTGCAGTTTCTTTTTAGTTCACTTATTTGGATGAGAATTTGCTTGTTTTCTCATATTTGAGAAGCAGGCCTTATGTTTCTGTTACAGTTTTTAAATTTAGCTTGCATTTACAGCTATCTAAATATAAATTTTTAACTGAAAAATTAGGTGTCTGATACAAACCTCAGATCCCTAAACTGCTTCCTTTTCATCTTAATGAAAACAGTGGTGCCCATTACATGTGTATTCCAATTCCTAGTATTTATTTGAATAGGAAGTTTCGGTTCTTGTTCTTCTTTTATATGTCAGTCGTTCCTGCCCCTGCCATCTGAGACTTTCTTTGATGGTATAAATAACCTTAAGAGCTGAAGCTACAGTTGAACTGTTTACCATCATGAAGTTGGCTGGATAACTAAATAGGCCAACATTGGTATCATTTGGCCTGAATGACTGGAAAAAATTTATTTCATTTTTGGTGCCAACGTTCTCTCTGTTGTGAAACTCCTCATTTACGGCCTGCAAATCTGGGGAGAAATCCCTCTGTTTTCTTTCTGTCTTGCCAGCTGCTGTGATGTAGTTATTAGAACAAGAGGTGATGAGAGGAAACTTTAAGATTAAACTGTATTTTATGGTTACTAGAAGCTATAATGAATAACAGTTAAAAAGAATGTATAGTTAACCAGTAGAACAGATTAATGTTGTCTTGACATAACTCCCTTTAATTTATCAGTAATATTTTAATAATTCTTTCCTGTGCCATAATATATTGTGATAGGAAAGACAACCTAAAGGAAAAGATTGTGCTAAAAACCAGGTATGTCTTTAAAACATATAGTAATTATAAATTCTAAAACATTTGGGGAAGAGACTACTGCTTCTGTTGGTTGTGTCCATTAGTGCAGTGGAGTTTTGATCTGTTAGTCATCTTAAGCTCTGCTGTGCTATAGTTAGCTATCATTTATTATTTTTTTAATGGAACATAAAGGGTTCTTTTGCATGTCTATCTTATTTATTAGAAATCATTCTGCACAGGGTATCTGGGTAGTATTAGTATTAGGGCTTATTTTTAATGGAAAAATCTTAATGATGCAAAAAGAGCACGGTGTCCACTGAAGAAATCGCTTCATTTATTTTGGCTGAAAATTCAGTTCTACATGGAGGAGACTGAAATTGCCTCAGTTGCCTTTATGTGTATGTAACAGGACATTTTGATGACAGGATGATTAAGAAGTGTGAAGAAAAAGTATATGTTGCTTAAATATGCAGGATATCACACGTTTGTTGTGATGTAATATATGTGTGTGCTATTAGCTGAAAGGCAAAACTTTGTAGATTGAGGTCTCAGAATTCCCCCAAATTGACTTTGGCTTAGAAAATGTCATTGTAGCTCATAAAAGGGAGTCAATATACCTGTGTCTTTTACTTGATACCCAAAATGTGTTCTGCCTCTGTGTTAATGAAGAAAAATATTACTCTATTTTTTTGAAAAGTATATTGATAGTTTCTTTATTAAAATATTGACTATTTTTATTATATCTCTTATACAGCTTATTTATACCTGTTTTACTATTTATTTATACATTTATTATACCATTATATGTTATAACTATAGATAACAGTATGGTTCAAGGTTTAAAAAATGAAAGAAAACCCCATGTTATTCTTAAATCAATCTATACAGTGTTTGACTTCGGGGAAGTACACGTGTTTGCGTTCAAACAGCAGCTATACAAAATCATACAAAAGAAATCTATGGAAAGGTACTAAATATGTAGAAACCATGGATAGCTGATGAAGTCTGTGAACTGAAGGTGGTTTGAGGTTCAAAGAGTAGTCAGAAGCAGTGTCATACGTGCTTGTCATGCTCCTATATGCTCCCCTCCCTGCTTTTGCTTTTTGCCATAGTTAGTCCCTTATTTTTAGCAAGTACAACTGTTCTGAAGTGCAGTACTTGGTTATGCTGCTTTTTTGCCACACAGATTACTGTGATATATAGAAAATTCTGCTAGCAGTTATTACATTAATAACATGAAAATACTGACTTTTGTTTACATGACAGCTTTGCCTGATCGCAACCAAGTGACAAACTTGTGTTAGGTTTTATTGTTATGTTTTCATAAGGAGGGTCTGAGTAACACAGATGTTTAGGTGAGAAAAGAAACAGTTGTAATGCCTTTTCTGTCCCTATTTCATTTTATAAGCAGTAGCTTGTGTTCAGTGTGTCCTCCATTCTGCACTACAGTGACCCATAGGGCAGGGAATTTTTCCTAGGTAGAAAGTGATTTGATTTGGTATTGCTGACTGATGGGCCATTTGGTTGTGACAGAGGACTATAAGGACTTCATTAGGGATGCACTGAAAGAACTAGTCTATCAGCCCATTGGCCCAGCACTTCTCATCTTTGTAACTCTTCTGGATCATAACAAGAATGCTATTGAAGGAAAGATGATGGGTATCTTTCACCATCTCAGTTCAGCATCAAATGGATTTTCCATTGCTTGGAGTTGGTATCAGGCTCTGCATTGGCAAAGGCTAATGTAATTGCAGAGTGAATTTATCTTGCTAACTAATCCTTGCCACCTCCCTGTGAGGTGATTTGCTAAGTATCTGACAGATGGGTAAGTAGGGAGGGAGGTATGGTTTCAGAGCTGGGATTAGAGTGCTGATGTCCCAGGCTTCTGATCTTGTGTTCTGTACAACTATGAGGCCAACCTTTTAAGCCTATCTCCTGTTACTGTCATGGGGCAAATTCCTATTGAATGTTATTGATAAAGACAACAGGGGAATAATCCCGTTGTCTTAGTTAGGAGTGGAATTCATCTTTTATTTCTGTGGTATTGTATGCAGTTTAATGTTAATGGTCAGGAGACCTTAAATAACCACATCAAACAGCCGATTCAGCACCAGCCTTCCTTTTTGTTTAGCTTAGTTTAAACTGACACCAAACTTTGAAACATTCCTCTTCTTCCACTGTGGAGAACCACTGGGATTTTTTTTTCCTGCCACACATGGTTTCCCTCCTACATTTTCCTCCCATGTCAGATATTCATACCCCCTTTAATAACCAGCAGGGGGATCATTACATTGAGCTACTGCCAAATGCATAATGACTGCTGCCTTTGCCTTACACAGTCACTGCACTACTGATATCCAATTCAGCATTGTAAAGTGCTTAGGGCTGCCTTGGGGATGTGCTATATTAAACCCAACTATTCTAAATCCTATTTAATACAAAGAGATTGGTAGTGGTGGTGGTGGTGAGACTTAAAATTGTTGTTAGTCACCTATTTTCAACCAGTAAAAATACCTGGTCACTTAGAGCGCAATTCTGTCACTCTTCAGTCAGAAATAGTCCCACTGATTTTGACGGGGGGGGGGGGGGGGGAGGGGATGGGAGGTGGGTGCATGAAGGCTAGTGCTGTGCTTCCCACTGGGGAAATCAGGTCCCTGTAGAAGCTGCAGCTGAGATAGTAAGTTAGCAAGGAGCTGATGGGGGTGAGTGTTCCCGTTTCTGAATTCCATTTACAGATATTTTACAACTGAAAACAGGAGAGCGGGAGCATGCTTCATATCTGACTGAAAATAGAGGTACTCCTAAACTTGTAAAAGACAACATTTTTATTTGAATGATATGACAGAGCTGCCACAGGAGTGTTACCTGCTATAAAGAAAGCTTAAGAATTATTACCTTTATTAGACCAGTGACACTGAGCTTTAGCCATACATTTCTAACTTCTGTCCCTCTACAGAGACAATTTTCTTTTCTTAAATAAACTGTCATGCTAGTGTTAATATATTGTTGGCTCCCTCATACTCTGAGAATACTGCTGATATAAAACATGTATATGTTAGATTGGTAATAGTATCTTTAGTGTAGCTGACTAGAACAAATGTGTTTCCCTCATGGCTGTGCTAATGTGATAAAGGAAAATTGGCTGTTCATCAGCTTTTGGCTGGGTAAAGACAGTAGAGATGGAACCACATTCTTTTTTATGCATTAATACCACTGAGAACTTTTCACTAGTTATATTTCATGTGCGGGCATGTTGTGCAAAGATGTTGTAAAACATGAGATAATGCTACAAATAACGAAGTGGGAAAGCCTGTATCTTTTATGATGATAACAGTCAAACACCAAATGACAGTAACAGGCTGTAAAAAATGCGATGCAGAGAAAAAAAAGCAATGTAACCACCATATACATGTGTACTTAGGCTCTTGCAAATAGGGCATCAGATGTTTAGAGGGCTTTGAATTAAAATTAAATAAAAAACTTTTTGTATTTAGGTCATTGATGTGTCAACACAAAAGATAATTTAAAATGAAGAGATGTATTTTGAGCGGTGAAACTCATATGCAATAATTTTGTGAACAAATCTCAAGGCTTAGTAATTATGATAATAGCCTTCAAATTTCCATCAGTGGAAGGGCAATAAATATTCCTGTCTAAATTTGGGAAATATTGACTGAATCTGGAAACAGCAATAAAGCTCAACATCCATTTGTGTGTTTGAGAGTGCATTTTAAGGAGAAAAATCCATTCGTAGAATTTTGTGTGAAGCCTAAATAAAAACCAATCCAAGCCAACCCCTCCATCTCATTTCATATTTCCTTTCTTAAAATACTGATAGACTCCTATTGCCCAAGGCACTGATGCTGATCATCTGAGCTCAGATTTATAGATAATTGTGTCTGCTTATCTTGGTCTGAAATTTGAAGGACTTTATTGGTGGAATAGCACTGTGAGTGCATATATTGTGCTTTTCAGACTGGTGTTTTTTCAGGTTCTGGTTCTCCTCTTTGCAACAAATTATTTGGGCTTGTAAACCTTCTGTTCATCTCACATATATATTGTTCTTATGGAAACAATTATTCCAGGTTTATTTTGTTTTGATTAGCATGGGTATCAAGACAGGCTAAAGAGCTCTAGTTTTATTTGGTCCTTTGTAGACACAATTCACCAGACACCCATATCTACAAAATGAAAATAACATTCTAAATTGGCAACAACAAAATGATGTTTCAAAGCCTGAAAGCTACCAAGCTCTCATGTGAAATAAGCTTTATGCAAACGAACTGTCGCTAAAAATCAAGGAATTTCAGTTTTGCAAATAAATCACTTTCTGAAATAAGTGAGATTAAGATTATTCAGTAAAACAATTCAACAGAGTTCAAAAGTTTGGGGTAAGCTGAACTTAGTTTCTATACTGAACTTCATTAATGTGGCTATAGCCACCAGATGCCTGTATTCTTTTAAATGAGGGTATTTAATTTGATAAAAGGGAAGGCAGAAAGGCACTCCCATATTGTTAAGCTTTTTCTATGTGTATGTAACCTAAACATGAGGATTTTTAATGCAAAAAAAGAAAAAAAAGTACTATGTAAAAGCTCAGCATCTTGTGAGTTTGTGGAGCCAGGAGAATGCCATGAAGTATTTCTATGCACGTTAGCTCAAATTTAAAAGGAATTGGCAGGGAAGGGAGCACTTGCAGAAAAGGGTACCCTGGGGTACTGGCTGAGTGCATATTCGCAGTCAAGGGTTTCCTTGATGTAAAGGAATTGCCGACTGGGTGTAAAGATGTAGCCAGTTCCTATGCTGTTCCCTTCAGCCCTTGGAGAAAGAAACATGCTGGGTTTAGGGAGGCATTTTGGAGGGGTGCTAGAGACCTGGCTGAAATGTGATGCATTTGGTTGTCCTGTATATGGTATATGAGCCCCTCAAGGCCTGTTTGAAGTGATGTGTATGAGAAAAGCTCTGACAGCTGTAACATGTGCCTATGGCCTGAAGCTGCAACCAGCCTTGTACCTTGTGAAGCGCAGCCACCCTTCTTCTCCTTTTTAACCCTGGCCCTCCAGATTACTGTACTAGTTTTTTCTTTCATCTAACCACTGCAGAAATTTTATAATCAATGCATCTCAGTGATGATCTTATTAACTGGATTGCTAATGGATGGACAAAATAGAGGCAACTGCTTCTGGTAGGCACCAAAAGTAAAGATACACAGCAAGCAGGCTGGTGTGTTAACAGTTAAACAGTGATAGACACAACATGTAATCAAAGTGATTGCTTAATGAAGCATGTGTTTGCCCCTTTACATTGATTCTACAGGTGTATCACAGCAGAATAAGTTTCTTCTTGAATGGCTGGGAAGATGACAATACACCATTTGATTCAAGGATTCTTGTAGGAACAGTAGCAGATACTGATGCTGATGGTACACTGCAAATTGGACAAAGCTTCACAGGTAAATCTTGTAGCATTTTAGTGGAATGCACTGAAATATTCAATGAGGTGTGCACAATGTGGTTAGAAAATGTGTGAATCTTTTCAGTTAAGTATATGCTGAGAAGCAGTATCTTCCTGCAGGAGTAAATTCCTATCATACAATTAGCTTTCTTAAAAGATTGGCTCATAAGATAGATGTTTGGTAGATAATCCTGTAGGATCATAATTTATTTTACGTGCTACTGAATAGGTAGATTTTCTTCAAAATGTAGGTAGGTAGGGGGACACATTCCATTAAATGACAAGCATAGTTTTTCTGAGTAAATATATGAAAATATTTCAGAATGGGATTGTGCATGGTCACTGTACTGCACTCCTCTCCTGAGTAGAGCTGAAGTTTCTGGCTGTTCATGTTGTTCAGTTCTATCCATAAACTAGTAGCAGAATGAGGATCCCTCAGCCTCTGGTGATGCCTGATAACGTTACTCTTAATCTACATTTAGAATTTTATATGTACTGCAGCATGACATGATCATTGCAGAACAGCTGGGGGATGTTTTGTTGCTTTATACAAATTCTTGGTTCTGCAGATGTAAGAATACTGACTCTTGCTCTTCAGGAACATTTCAATTTGAAGCTAACTCCTAACTGTATGTCACTTAAACAACTTTCTTGAGCTCTTGGGCAAGAGAGTCATTCCGTGCCCCATTTCTTAAGGCTTGTATTTGGAAGCATTCTTTGTGATTTTGATTCTGAGTACTGGATAACTAGTACATGTATAAATGGAATATCTTTAAATGCTTTTTATCTTTATTGTATAAATTGATAGGTACAGTAGTACCTACTGTATCTCTTCCCTAATTAGAGGTGGCATATGGACTGGCTCATTACTTCTGTCTAATGATCCAATCCTTGTGCCACCTCTCTAATCAGAAAAGAGATAGGTACAAAATATTCTTATAAAGTTATTATAAATCATTCTTTTTTATAAAAAAACTAAGTCACTGCCCTCTATAGTTTTGTCCAGGTCCAAGATGGTTTCATTCAGGAGGGGTAATTGTGCAAGAGAGATCTCTGAATGCTGAATTAAAGGTGCTCTCATGCAGTGCAAAGCTGCCTTCTGCTCAGTAGATTACTTATTTATAGTATATTTTCTTAGGTTTAGAGCAATTTGTTGGAAGAATGCAAGATTTTCGATTTTACCCAGTGGCACTTACAAACAGGTAAAGAACTTTCCTTTCTGGGGAAAAAAAAAAAGTGTGGGGAGAGGGAAGAATAAAATACAGTATGCTTATTTCCCAAAGTGTAATGTTTTTCAGATGTCTCCTTTAGATGATTGCTTATGATGATGTAGTTGACTGAACCTCATTTCAAAGATGCCTTTTAATCTGAAAAATCTTGAGTTAAAATAAATTCAACAATTTAATGTGTTTTGCTTTTGAAGTTTTGCTTAAATATAACTTATATATGTAGTATATATGTAGTGGAACTCCACACAGTAATCTGTGCACTTTTCTGTGTTATTGTTGTCCTTGTTACAATCTGACTTAGTGTTTGTGCAGAGAGTAGACCCAGTTGCTAGATTTCAATACTTACGAAATTGTGAAATTATGAAAGTCTGAGTGTTAATACAGCATGTTTCTGGCATAATAGTGTGTGCTGGGTGAGACTTGCCAAGCTTTACCAAAGCCCCATGTAAACTGTAGGGTGAGGAAGGGAGCGTAGCCAGTTCAGTTTAGACCACTCAGACACTGGTAATCCAAATGAAGAGAACACGCACTTCAAATAGCATGCTGGCTTTGTGTCTGTGAGCCTGGCTACTGTGCTTCAACAGTTCCTTTGCTCTGGTTTCAGCTTCCTCGTGGTATCAGTCGTCTGTGTCAGGTATTCCTGGTGTTTCCCTCACCCCATGCACACACCCCTACCCCGAAGTGCTATTGTCTTAACTGTTTATTGCTTTCTATATTAGATTGTCACCATAAGCTGCCAATGACTTGGCCAGCTCAGCCGCACATAGCCCTGGGCAATTGCTTTGACTTGTTCTGCTCCTGAGGCCAAATTGTGGTTGCCACTGCAATTTGTGTTGCCCTCCAGCCTCCCATCCTAGCGCATTACAAAGAAATGTTACCTTTGTTATCCAGCTCATGCTGGATTAATCTACTCAATTCAAGCTGGCCAGAAGTAGTCAGGTCCTATTTGTCTGTGTGGTGCTTCTGGGTAGGCTACGTGCAATGACACTCGTGACTGCAGACCTTGAGGCTACTTAATGATAGTCTTTCGATAAGATGCAGAGCAGTTTCCTGAGAGTTCAGCTGTCTGCAGGACATTAGGATGACCTGAGCTCCTGTGAATTTAAAGTATTAATAAGAATCTGAATTCCAAGACGTATGAAAATCACGTGGGTTGTATCCTTTCAGAGCAACGCTTGTCAAATCCTTTGAACTATAATTTAGGTCAGTGAATGAACAAAGCATAGCAATTGAAAAATAAGGTATTTTACAAAGTGTTGTGATCTACTGATGTCTTTGTAGGTGTAGTTTTGTGTCCACAAATAACTTGGTCCAAAATGTTTATCTGGGGTACACTGTGAACTAAAGTAGGGCCTGCATATCAATGAAGTCTATGGCTATCTAAAAGGTGCTGTAACTTTGGGTTTTGTGGAATTTGTAATGGTGGCTAGCTAGTTATTCAGTTGATAAGTATACAAAAATTATGTTCTTACTGATAAAGTAGGAAAATGAGAAAAGAGCTTTGTAATCTAAAAATTCAGTATTTTCTAGGTGCACAAAATCCTTCTTTTACACCAGAGATGAGCAGATAAAGGTTTAGGTTGTCCATGTTGTTCATATATCTATCTGCTTGCCTGCCTGCATAATAGCTATATATCTATTCCAGTTGCTGATATCAGAAGGAAGTGACTCAGTAGCTTTGACATGCTCCTACAGACTGGGGACAGCTAAAAAGTGGCCGTTTGTATTAAAATTAGTTAAAAGTGGAAATACTTCTGTCTAGTTTTCTAAGGTGCAATGTGATATTGCTCAAGATTTTTTTTTTTTTTGGTGCAGATGTTCAACTCATCTGTGGTTAATGGCAATATGCCTATGCTATGGTATGCTTAAGAACAGTGTCTAGATCACTGCATCCTACCTAGCTTTAAACATCCCAACAAAGAGCTTATTTCCCTTGGCTCCATATATGTCTGTGGAGCAATGAAAGCAACTCGAGTGCTTCTTCACAGACATCTGAAGGTACCTGCTGGTTGCCATTGATTACATAGGGACTCTGGGTGGCTTGATTCCTAGCCAATTGCCCCATTTTTGTGAGATGAAACCATGCATTTAGGGTTCCTAAGCTGAATTTTGTTTAATCTATGAGCCTAGAGGCACAAAGTGGCACTTGTCCTTTTCCATCATGTATGTAATTATTATTATATTTTTTTTTTTTTTGTGCTGTGACAGAGACATTTTGGAAGTATTCTCTGGAAAATTTCCTCACCTGCATACCCAATCTGAGTGCCGCTGTCCTGGAAGTCATCCTCGGGTACACCCATTGATACAGAGGTACTGCATCCCTAATGATGCAGATGATACCACTAATGACAGAGTGCTGAGGCTGGATGCAGAAGCCCATCCTCTGTATTACATCAATGATGATGACATTGGGACCACCTGGATTTCATCTGTATTTGCTAATACTGCAGATCTGGATCATGGTGTTTCAATCACAATAGATTTACAAAATGGACAGTATCAGGTAATGAGAAGATTACATTTGGTGTTTATTAAATCAGAATGAGGAAAAGACTTTTGTAGGCATTTCATTACAATTTTAAGGAAATTAAAACATTGTGCTTTAAGATGTTATTCTTAGAGGCCCAGGAAGAAAGCCTCCTTTATCAACATGAAACAATGTAAAAGGCAACAGAATGAATTATAGTTTTTGTCATTCTCTTTTGATGTGCCTGGCCTGTTGTAAAAAAACAGTAATCTAGAATAGATATAAAAGACTCTGATCTTTGGTTTTAATCGGGAATATGTGGACTGAAATATAGATTCTACTGTCTGTGAAGTAGTAAAGCAGACTATAGTGCCACACTGAAAAAAAAAAAAAAAAAAGAAAAGGTTATATTCTCATTGTTTTACACCTTAGCCATTAACATCAGTTTATAAGCTTGTTTTCTTCTAGGTATTCTATATTATACTGCAGTTCTTTAGCCCACACCCAGAAGCAATAAGAATTGAAAGGAAAAAAAGAGATGATCTAAACTGGGAAGACTGGCAGTATTTTGCTAAAAATTGCAGTATTTTTGGAATGGATAACAATGGATCTTTGGAAAAACCAGACTCTGTCAACTGTCTCCAGCTTCGTAGGTATGAGTGGGTATTATCTGCATAATACAGGTGCTCTGAATAGGTAACATCCTGGCACAGTTCATTTCTATGTCCCAATGAGATAGAATCTTTTAATTCAGTATATTATTATGGGCTGCTGAGTATATAATATATCCCAAATCTGACCTTTCGACTGAATATTGCCAGAAGGTCATCTGTCATTTTAATCAGATTTCAGCTATTGAGGAATGTAACACAATTGATTCCTCTGTTATTTTTGAGCTAGATTTTTGAAATTTTGCATGTTTGTGTTTTGGGGAGGCTGTTGTCAGCAGAATTACAGAACATTGAGATAAAGAGTGGCAGAAGGTGCTGATAGACTGTTTTAAACTAGTGAATGCAAAAATATACCTTCTGATCTCTGGGACTGCAACTTGCTCTGTAACTTAAAAGAGAAGCCAGATTTAAGTACAAAATCCTATCAGCTTTACCACGATCCGTGCAAACCATGTAACAAATGGGTTGAAATTCTTTTTTGAAGCTTTCTAATCATTCTAAGCAAGAACCAAAATAAAATCACGGAAAGGGGGTTGAGGGTGAGAAGACTCATTGAGTTTTAGGAACATGTTGAGAGCCTTTTTATTAGACAGAATGTGCAAATTTAAAAATATAACATGTAGAATGACCACATCACCCAAGTTTTGGAAGGCAGGCGCAGTTAGAATTAAACTTGGCTAGGGATGTTAAGGATAACAGGAAGGATTTCTACAGGTACACAGCAAACAAAAAACAGACTAGGGACAACATAAGCCCCCTGAGGAAGCTCTCGGGAGAACTGGCTACACAGGATTTGGAGAAGGCTGAGGTTCTGAATGACTTCTTTGCTTCGGTCTTCACTAGCAAAGGCTCTGACTGCACCACCCAAGTCTTAGGAGGTAGACGCAGGGACTGTGAGAATGAAGACCTTGGGCCCACTGTAGGAGAGGATCTGGTTCAAGACCATCTTAAGAACCTGAACGTGCCCAAGGCCATAGGACCTGATGAAATCCATTTGCAGGTCCTGAAGGAGCTGGAAAATGAAGTTGCTAAGCCAGTGGCCATCATATTTGAAAAATCGTGGCAGTCAGGTGAAGTTCCCAACAACTGGAAAAAAGGAAATATAACCCCCATTTTCAAGACGGGGAAAATGGAAGACCTGGGGTATTAAAGACCAGTCAGTCTCACCTCTGTGCCTGGCAAAATCTTGGAGCAGATGCTCCTGGAAGGCATGCTAAGGCACATGAAAAGCAACAAGGTGCTTGGTGACAGCCAGCATGGCTTCAGTAAGGGGAAATCCTGCCTGACCCTTGGTGGCCTTCTATGATAGGACTACGGAACTGATGGACAGTTGATGTCATCTACCTGGACTTGTGCAAAGCGTTTGACACTGTCCCACATGACATCCTTTTCTCTAAATTGGAGAGACATCAATTTGATAGGTGGACCACTTGGTGGATAAAGAACTGGCTGGATGGCCACACACAAAGAGTTGTGGTCAATGGCTCAATGTCCGGCTGGAGACTGGTAACGAGTGGTGTCCCTCAGGGATCAGTGTTGGGACCAGTCTTGTTCAACATCTTTGTCAGTGACATGGGCAGTGGGATTGAGTGCGCCCTCAGCAAGTTTGCTGATGACACCAAGCTGTGTGGTTTGGTTGATACGCTGGAGGGAAGGAATGCCAACCAGAGGGACCTTGACACGCTTGTTGAGGTGGGCTGATGCCAACCTTATGAAGTTTAACCATGCTAAGTGCAAGGTCCTGCACCTGGGTCGGAGCAATCCCAGGTAGAGCTACAGACTGGGCAAAGAAGAGATTCAGAGCAGCCCTGCGGAGAAGGACTTGGGGGTGCTGGTCACTGAGGAAATGAACATGAGCTGGCTTCAGTGTGCGCTCGCAGCCCAGAAAGCCAACCGTATCCTGGGCTGCATCAAAAGGAGCGTGACCAGCAGGTCGAAGGAGGTGATCCTGCCCCTCTACTCTACAGTTGGGGCTGTTCAGCCTGGAGAAGAGAAGGCTGCGTGGAGACCTCATAGCAGCCTTCCAGTGTCTGAAGGGGGCCTATAGGGATGCTGGAGGGAGACTCTTTGTTAGGGACTATAGTGATAGGACAAGGGGTAACGGGTTAAAACTTAAACAGGGGAAGTTTAGATTGGATATAAGGAAGATGTTCTTTCCTGTTAGGGTGGTGAGGCACTGGAATGGGTTGCCCAGGGAGGTTGTGAATGCTCCATCGCTGGCAGTGTTCAAGGCCAGGTTGGACAGAGCCCTGGATGACATGGTTTAATGTGAGGTGTCCCTGCCCATGGCAGGGTGGTTGAAACTAGATGATCTTATGTCCCTTTCCAACTCTAACTATTCTGTAATTCTATGAAACATATAATATATAAGTATATATCTTAAATATAGTGTATAAGAGAAGTTAAAATAGATAATCTTTTTACGCACACACATGCAAGTATGTACATGTATATATTTGAATCTATACTACAACATAAATTCAAATGCAGTATCTCTCATCTGAATTCAAATGCAAGTCAATAGGCTTGTTTAGTACTTGGCTGGAAATCATTGAGGAAATAGAGTATCAGGTGCTATAGGCATTTTGCTTTTTTTATTGTTTCACTTTTGCAGCCTTCCTAAGACTTTTCAAGTGTCAGCATCTTTGTTCTCTGGGAGCTCAGTATTCTGAGGAGAGGTACATAGGGTCATCTGAGTTACACCAGTTTTCAGCAAAGGACTTTGAGCTTTATTGCTGATCCTTGGAGCAAAGGGTAGAGGAGAATGGGAAATCTTTAAGTAAGCCAAACATTTGTGGATAGATAATCCAAAGGAGGTTGTTGTGGTTTAAACCCAGATGGTAACTAAGTACCAGCAGCTGCTTGCTCACCCTCAGTGCCATCAGCCTTACGGTCCGTCTTGTGCTTTCATATCAAGATGATGTCATTTTCTGCATTTATACCTGTCTTAACATTTCCATTTCACCTCTACATTTCATGGAAGGAAAATACTTTATTTAACTTTCTAGGGAGGGGAAGAGAGGACAGTATTGCCCAGAAAAATATACAGATACATTCCACTGAGATTATTATGAAGCACTAACCTGGATAGGGGCACAGTACCTTCAAAGCTTCTTCATGAAGACAGAGGATTATGACTCAGCAGACCCAGTCTATCTATGAATCTCATCTTTCAGAGACTTTTTGAATGTTGTATGTCAGGTGCCAGGTGATACCATGGGATACTATTTTTAATTACCTCAATAGATGTGCAAATAAGCAGGCATTCTCCTCTCTTGTAGAAGCAAGTTCTACTCATAGCTAAACTCTGTAAATAGTAAATATTAACATGAGATAAATATAGTAATAATAGCATAGTAAATATACCAACATGAGATATGATTCATACCAAATTGTGCAAATGAGCAGTTCATATATACTTGTTTACTTAGCCTTTGTTTGAATTCTTAGGACTGTCTTTCCCCTTCTTGGGCTTAAATATACAATTTCACTCTTAATCCTACCACTTTCAATTGAATTCTCTTGCATTTGACTCATTGGAAGGTAGTGTGTGTTCCCAAGTGCTCACTCGTCAAATGAGAGGGTGCAATCTAGTGACTCTGGAATTCAAAATATGATTGTTTCTGTATGGTTTTTATATGTGGTTAGCAGGTATGTAATTAACAACATGGGCATGTTAGTTATGTTAGTTATCTGAATGATTCCTCATGTAGTTCAAGCAAGTTCAAAGACACTGTGTTAAACTTATCAAAAACACAGTGCAGATGACATTGTATAAGTCACAATTTATTAATATTTTGAAGATGCCCTTTAGAAGTTTTACCTCTCAGTTAGAAACTCATGGTATGGAGAAAAGCATAGGACTTTGGGGAAAACTACATGTATAGAAGACTTTTTTTTTTTTTTCTGTGCTTGAATTCTGGTGACTGGGAATCCACTGACATGAAAATTTTCCCTAGAAACCACACACACAAAAAAAAGTACAATTAAGTGGAGACCCTCTCTGAGAGAAAGTATATTAGGAGATAAAGTTTGTAAGATGTGTGATATTTTGATTTTCATTTGTCTTTCTCTCTATTTAAACAGCTTTACACCATATTCCCGCGGCAATCTAACTTTTAGTGTTCTTACCCCGGAACCAAATCACCGACCTGGTTACAACGGTTTTTACAATACTCCATCTCTCCAAGAGTTTGTGAAAGCTACACAAGTGAGGATTCATCTCCATGGCCAGTATCATACTAATGAGTCTTGGGTAGACTTTAGGCATAGGTACTATGGAATTAATGAGATTACAGTCAGCGGAAGGTAGGTGTTATGGAACTCTTCCCCCACCCATCACTGCCTGTAACTATTACAGCTATGCAAAGTATATAATGACCTGCCTAAAATTTAATGAAGTTGTTCTGCTTTTACGTTTAGGAATGAGAAGGGAATTTGGTCTGAAGCACTGCATAAGTTTGAAGTTGTTGGTGTACTGCTTCTTAAAAAACATTTGCTCAGATGTTATTTTAAAATTAATTATACTCATTACACAAATCTGTCAAAAGCAGTCCTTCCTTGGAGTTACCAATGCCTCTAAGCAAAAGCTTCTGATTGAAACCGTGGGTTGCACTTTCCTTCAGTAGCTCTTCCAAGTTTCATTGTACATTTCCAGACCTGGCAATTTGTACAGCCTTAATGTAGAGCTCATTCTTTGTTTTAGCTGTAGTTTTCCTCTTAAAATGGGGCAGCTGTCAGTAAAAGTGTTACATTATTTGTGACTGACAACTTTATTGTATGTGATAAGTGTTCTGTCTTGTGAAAGGACTAATTATACCCTGTAAATACTATGCAAATTGGGCAATGAAATAGTTTCCAAGAAGCATATGGTGCAGATTTTTGCAAATAAGCATTATTCCTGAAATTATTTTGGTAGTCCTCATTTTAAGAGGATATACCCTATTAAGGGAACCCATTAGGTCATGTTTACCTTAAAAATTTTCTATACTATTAATAAGTTTTGATTATTGATTTACATGTGTATGATAATGCTTTTACTAAAATAGCTACAATTTTGGTGACTATGTAACAGCAAAATGATTTCAGCTGTAGTTCGCTAAGTTATGCCATGCCTTCAGAAGAGCAGCCATTCAGGTAGAGTGGTATCATTATTGCCCATTAACTAATAATTTTTAAAGATTTTATTTTAGTAACAAATGGACATTTAAACTGAGATCAAAATGGGTTAAAGTAGAAAATTATGCTTGATATGGTTCAGATTTCTTGAAGAAAAAACAACTATAGCCACACTGTAACACTTAATATTGATGAAGAGTTGCCATTTAACAAAGTTTAGATATTGCTATATACTGAAATATAGTTTACATATTATATGAGGTAACAGTAGCTCTACTACATGCTGGGTTTTATTTTCTTGGAAAATAACTGTTGATACTTAAAAGTATGTTGAGTAATCTTTTGTAGGCTACTGCATTTAGGAACATTCTCTTTGGTGCTGTTTGATAGAATCATAGAATAGTTCGGTTGGAAAGGACCTTAAGAAATCCAACCCCCCTGCCATGGGCAGGAACACCTCATACTAGACCATGTCACCCAAAACTCCATCCAACCTGGCCTTGAACACTGCCAGGGATGGAGTTTATTTGTTCTTAATAAAGAACGAGACTATGCAATACACAAAATTGTCTTTGTGGCTGTGTTTTATATTGTTGGACAGATGTGTTTCCATATTTTAATTTTTTCTTCATTACCTATTTGTCTTTCAGGTGTAACTGCCATGGCCATGCTGATAATTGCGACTCATCTGTGGAACCATATAGATGCCTGTGCATTAAGGAAAGCTATACAGAAGGAAATAATGTTAGTCTCTCCTTTGTCTATTTACGTCACCTATGAACTGCCTCAGAAGTGGGGTTTTAATCCTGGGGAAGAGTGTGCGTGAATGTGTGTTAGTGTTGCCCTAGCTTTTATAGGGAGACTTTCCATAATGGGATTTGTATTAAGTAAGGAAACAGAAATGTTGTCCCCTCCACCAAATGCCCTTCTACCACATCATTAGGAGTGCTGAGTGAGTTAAAGAATTTGATTTCTTGTTAGAGGATTATGCCATTTTCAAGCATTAGATGCAAACTTAAATTTAGACTGACAGCATCTAATAAAAGTTATGGCTCTACCAGCTGTAGCAAGTAGCAGTTTGTAGAGTGCTATTTTTACTCTACTTTTAGTCTGGTCCTAAGAACTCCAGACCCATTTAGTAGATAGAGCACTGTAGGCACAGTCCTGGAGTTCAACTTGCAATTTAGAAAGGAAACAGTTCAAGTGGTCCAATACAGCTCTGTGATGTGAACCAAACCACAGTAAATGCAGAAAACTTGGAGTTTTGTTCAAAACTGCATGCCTAATCCAAGGTAAAACACTAACACAGATTTACGTTATAATACTTGGAACATCCGTAGATACTTGGGACATCTGTAGATTGCAGTCTCCGACTTCAGCTAAGAATGAGATCTTTTAATGCAGTTGTTTTACAAACTATGCCTAAGATAGGAAGAGTTAAAATATTTTGAACTTGATTTTAAATATCTCTTGCATAGTTGAGTAAATACTGAGACATGCCCATACATATGTATACATATGTATAGACATGCCATACATATGTAAACTGCATACAGTTTAGTGAAAGCAGAATCATGATTTATGAGTTAAGGAAAAGAAGTCGAAGTTAAGAAAGAGTGAGCTACATCAAAGGAATGAGTCCTACAATCCCATTGAATGCTAGATTTCCATCATGAATACATGTTATATTCCCTGCTACATTTGTGCCTTCTGGAAACAGGCTTTCTAAAGATTAAGAAGGGGCTATGGAACAGCCACAGCAGTAGCAAAGTGGAGACTAATCTCACATAAAACCCCCTGAAGAAGTCTGTGCTAGAATAGAACAAGAAGTGTTAATCTGAGAGCATTTGATTTTGTGCTTGCGATCATGTTGAACTTTGTAAAATTTCATAGGGTGTTTAAGTATTTTAAGCACAAATGTAAGATCCACTGACTAAATGGGATTTGAACAAAAATTAGAAGTTTTTAGATGTGTCAGATTAGAAAAAAGTTTCAAACTGACAATGTCCCTTTAATTAGAACACATGTTGTGAAATGTTACTTTGTAGGGATTAATTATAAATATTTAATAAGATCTGGAAGTTCACCAAGCACTCTTGCAAGACTTCTGCTACCTTGTGAAAACAAACCAAATACATTTTAACAATGCATCTGCCTTATCAGATATTTTCTGTCCATGTTAATGGGCTGTCCCAGTGATTGTCACATTTTTGATTTGGCATGTATGCATTGTAACTATAATTGAAATGCTTGAATTAACATATTTATTCAGAACACAATAAGGATGTTGTTTAATTATTTTGCTCATTCTTTAATGATGATGTCAGTATCTGCTAAATAAGAAAGAAAATAGAAGTAGTAACAAAATAGAAATAATATTTGCAAATATATCACAGCTATTTTAGATTTTATCAAGGATTTATATTGCCTCAGCGTTGTCACAAGGAAGAACTTCTTCCTTATATCTAACCTGAACTTTCCCTGTTTCAGTTTGAACCCATCACCCCTTGTCCTAGCACTACAGTCCATGATAAAGAGGCTGTCTGTCATTTGCAATGATAAAACTGTCTTACAGACTTATACCTGTGTTTCTCAGGCTTCCACTCTAGTGAATTAGGCAGCTGCTATTATTATTATTACTATTAATAGTAATTCGATTAACAGTGAAGTAAGTTTCCAAATATAAGCTCTTGTTGTTTGTTTTGGTTTTGAGATGGAATTGCACTGTCTGCAGTCTTTTTTTTTTTTTTCTTTTTATTTTTACTTCTGTCCTTTTCCAGTCAGTAAGTCACCACAGCTGAGGAGGTTTTATTGTTTTGGGTCATTTTGTGTGGATTTTTTAAACAGAGGTCCCTTGACAATCTCTTACATATGGCAGAGTAAGTCCTTTTCACATTTACACATAATGCAACTAAAATTACTATCTTGAATTTATCTGACATGCATCTGGATAGCTGTTGCTCAGCAAAGCGATACCAGAAACTGAAAACTTAATATAATCCATTACAAATCAAAATCTTAGTTTAGTTATTGGCATCACCATGTTATGAAATTTGACATACCAAATGGTATTTCTCTTTTTTATATTATTTTTTTCTGAGTTCTGTTTTGATGAGGAAATATGTTGTAATGAAATGTGATATGATAGGAAGAAGGGAATGCTTAAGAATGACTTACTGAGGGGCCACATTAAGAATCCTTAGAGCTTTTTCTCTCATGAAAATGCTTAGCTTCTTCATTTAAAATTATTCTGTAAATGCCTGTGTCCTGCTTTGGGATTACAGCCTCAGAGCCTCCTTTAAATTGGTCATGCAGAACTTAATAGAGAAAGGCAAAATATACAGGAAGAATTGTAGAAATAATAATAGAAAATTGAATTTAACATAAAGCAACTCTGATAAATGCTTCAGAGGGTATGAATGGAAGTGAGAGGGTGACTTGATACAGTAGGGACTTCTTGTCTTCGGAATTTTCAATGCAAATAATTAATGGTCTTAAACATCTGCTGTCTGAAAACTGCATAGGGCATTGTTGATTTACCAAGAATTAGGCTTTTTATGTTGTTTACAGAAGAATCTATCTAAACCTTAAAGGTCAATCTGTATAATCGTGTTAGATGTTGGAATTAATGATACATAGTACCTGAGGAGCTGTAAATATTGACTATAGTAAGTGGTCACTCAACTAACAGAAACTTCTAGCTTGCAGAAGCAAGCTAGTGAAAAATGCAGTTTTTGGTGAGCTCTGTGCCATAATTTGTGTATCTAGAGGACAGGCCTAGGAGGAAGATGGTTACATCAGAATAAAAAGAAAGGAAATCTGGCAGGCAGGTGGTTGACTTGTGTGTTAGGAAACAGCAAGCTAAGAGGCACATAGTGCAATAGTCTCATCTGTCTGATAATTTTAGATAACTTTGACATGTCTGTGGAAGTTACGGTTTGTCCATGATTCCATCCCTGGAAAACTGGTGTAATTTCACAGTTCAAAGGTCCAGGCTTCTACAACAATTTGTGTACGAGCATTGGTGAAATATGGAAAGAACGTGTTGCAGTCTGATATATTGTGATTTGCTGCACAGGTAATGACATGCTGAAGGAAGTGTGAAGTGGTCATTCTGCCTTTTGACCTGAAGTTTCTAAGTTTTACTGAAGGGGTAGGCAGATGGCAGCTAGCATTATGGTTGTATTGTTACCTCTCGGACATCAAGAAGGCTGTTCCTGTCTGAAAATTATTTTCAGGGGCTTATCCTCTGTGCAGGATGTTTATTTCTTTTCATGTGAAAAAAACAGAGACATCTGGGCTGGTGCTTCAAAGTTGTTGGAAGTAGCTGTCATAGATCATATCGCTACATGTATTTATTGCATTTCTATGATTTTTCATGTATTCCGTATAAATGGCCAAGTGATTAGCCAGTTTGTGGTGGTATTTTGCTTCTTTTACCCCACTAAATCTATTATTAAAAAGTTAGAAAAATTCCCATGTGGTAGCTTCCTCAGAGAAGTGAAATTAACACTACAATAACTAGTAACTGTGGCTACAGCACTCCCTACTCATAGAATCATAGAATAGTTAGGGTTGGAAAGAACCTTGACATCATCTAGTTCCAACACCCCTGCCATGGGCAGGGATACCTCACATTAGACCTTTTCACCCAAGGCTCTGTCTAACCTGGCCTTGAGCACTTACAGGGATGGAGCATTTGCCACTTCTTTGGGCAAGCTGTGCCAGTGCCTCACCACCCTCACAGTAAAGAACTTCTTTGTTGTATCTAACCTGAACCTCCTCTGTTTCAGTTTAAACCCATAACACCTTGTCCTATTGCTACAGTCGCTAATGAAGAGTCCCTCTCCAGCATTCTTGTAGGCTCCCTTCGATTAAATATCCTTAGCAAGTTAGAGTGTTGGTAAAATAGTACACATACTGAACTCATCAGCTGCAATGCATACCTTCACCCCCTCTTTTATTTTACAGAAAGCCTACAAGGTTGGAGTCTAAATGTCAGTTAGATGGAGTGGATGTTTGATTTGAAAATAGCTTTGAATCTTAATCCTGGAGAATTTAAGTTTGAATTAATTTACTGAGCAGCCTGATTGTCATAGAATCATAGAATAGTTAGGGTTGGAAAGGACAATAAGATCATCTAGTTCCAACCCCCCCTGCCATGGGCAGGGACACCTCACACTAAACCATCCCACCCAAGGCTTCATCCAACCTGGCCTTGAACACCGCCAGGGATGGAGCACTCACAACATCCCTGGGCAACCCATTCCAGTGCCTCACCATCCTAACAGGAAAGAATTTCCTCCTTATATCCAATCTAAACTTCCCCTGTTTAAGTTTGAACCCGTTACCCCTTGTCCTGTCACTACAGTCCCTGATGAAGAGTCCCTCCCCAGCATCCCTATAGGCCCCCTTCAGGTACTGGAAGGCTGATACGAGATCTCCATGCAGCTTTCTCTTCTCCAGGCTGAACAGCCCCAACTTCCTCAGCCTGTCTTCATACGGGAGGTGCTCCAGTCCCCTGATGATCCTCGTGGCCCTCCTCTGGACTTGTTCCAGCAGTTCCATGTCCTTTTTTATGTTGAGGACACCAGAACTGCACACAATACTCCAGGTGAGGTCTCACAAGAGCAGAGTAGAGGGGCAGGATCACCTCCTTCGACCTGCTGGTCATGCTCCTTTTGATGCGGCCCAGGATACGGTTGGCTTTCTGGGCTGCGAGCGCACACTGAAGCCAGCTCATGTTCATTTTGTCATCGACCAGCACCCTCAAGTCCTTCTCTGCAGGGCCGCTCTGAATCTCTTCTTTGCCCAGCCTGTAGCTGTGCCTGGCATTGCTCTGACCCAGGTGCAGGACCTTTCACTTGGCATGGTTAAATTTCATAAGGCTGGCATCAGCCCACCTCACAAGTGTGTCAAGGTCTCTCTGGATGGCATTCCTTCCCTCCAGCGTATCAACCGAACCACACAGCTTGGTGCCATCAGCAAACTTGCTGAGGGCGCACTCAATCCCACTGTCCATGTCAGCGACAAAGATGTTAAACAAGACCAGTCCCAACACTGATCCCTGAGGGACACCACTCGTTACCGGTCTCCAGCCAGACATTGAGCCATTGACCACAACTCTTTGTGTGTGGCCATCCAGCCAGTTCTTTATCCACCGAGTGGTCCATCCATCAAATTGATATCTCTCCAATTTAGAGAGAAGGATGTCGTGTGTGACAGTGTCAAACGCTTTGCACAAGTCCAGGTAGATGACATCAACTGCTTTAACCTTATCCATCAATTCTGTGAATTGTCAGTGTGGTTGCATAGGGTTTGACTTTGTAGGACTTGCTATGGCTTCAAGTAATTTCACCTAAAGAAAGCATAAATAAAAGAGGAAGTGAATGAAAGTATATTTCATACCACCTGACAACATCTTTGCCAGTGTTTGGGATTTCAGTTGCATCCCATTATCCCATTGCCAGTTGAATCTGGCATTCAGATGGCCGATCTTACTCTCTTTGCCAGTCGGGTTCTTTGGCAGTTACTTTACTGTTGCAAAGCAGCAGAAGTATGTTCTCTTAGAATACTACTTGACATATGGTATTTGTAAACCACCTGCAATGTCTGTGCTTAGTTTCTAAAATCATGTTTCATCCTTTTAAGCTACATAGGGTATTATGGTGGAACCCCATAAGACACTCTTAATTTCTGTTCTGTTTTTCTTAATCACTTGGAGTCACTTAGAATTTTCTAGGTTTTTTTTTTTGTTTGTTTGTTTTTTGTTTTGTTTTTTTTTTTTTTTGTTTGTTTGCTTTTTCATAATAAGACCTGGCTTTTGAGTTTAAAGACTTTTTGGTCTTTGGGGAGTTCACAATAAACAGATGCGGTTCAAATCTCTGCTAACAGGTAGTCTTGATAGATAGTCAAATGCTGTAGGGAGGGTACTGAGGAAAAGCCATGGGAATATTAAGATGACTGCCTTCAGAGCAGGGCTAAGCTACACCGAAATAGCTACTGCCTAGAAGCCACGTGTATTTGGCTAATGAAGCTAAATGGGGTGAATGCATACTGTCCATTTGGATACAGACTGGGATCTTGTAGGAAGGGAAAAATAATATGTGATTAACTATCCTATCATAGTCAACAGGGCAGCATAAACAAACGTGGTTGGGTGATGCATGTATGGGAGCCTTGTGAAGACAAGGTAGCATTCCAAAATGCCCGAGAAAGTGGCATTCTGATCTTGATACCAGTTCAGCAGATTGTAAAATCTGCGTACTGTTAGTAACATATGCAGTACATTATACATATGCTTCTGTAAGTATTATAGGTGTGTACATGCGCTAGTTATTGCAGCTGAACTTTGACTGACAGGTGGGAGATGGGAACTCCTACACAGGTTAGGAAAAAAGAAGGAATAAATTCTACATAAGAGAACAACATAGGAAAAAAAGGATGCCACCCAGAGGCAAGCAGTGGGATATTTTAAAAGTGTTGGACTAGAAGGTTCTAGTTATTACAAGTCTTAAAGTATTGTTAGTGTTGCCTTCTGAAGTATTTTTTCAAGTATTTGTTGGCTGTTTCTTCAGAGGCACTGTCCTCAGCATTCTTAGTGACTAATAAGGAACTTGGCACATACAGGCTTAGGCTGAAGTCACTGGTGAACTTTCCTTAAGTGTGCTGGATACAGGAATTTTGAGGAGGTAAGCTTTTAATAATAATAGTTATAGTAAAAAAAAAATCTTGAGTTAATTATTGGAAATAAGGCTTTATTCATAATTTTAGACTAAGGAATTGGTCCTAGATGAGCTAGGTATTTTGACCATCATTGCTCCATGTAAGGTTTTCTCAGGAAACTGTTATCACAGAAGGTGAGTGGTTCAGATATTGTGTATCAAGAGGACGTGTTTGGTATTGTCCATAGGGAAAATCATATCTTTAACATATTTTCTGAAGGGCCTAGATGTAACTGAGTTTAAGGACATCTACATGTTTGTGAGTTTTATAGTTGTGGAGGAAGACTTGTTTGTCAAGAATTAATGTTCTTAATCAATCTGTTGCTAGCCCTCAGATTTGTCAAAGGCTTTTGGGAAATCTACCCATCTGTTTTACTTGTGGTAGCCAAGAATTGAAGCTGAATCTCTTAATACCTTTGAAAATCTCAACAATTTTGCTATGGACAAAAGCAGAGTTTACATTCGATCAGTGAAGAACTCAAGATTGCCATCTGTACATCATTCTGCTACCAAAAGCGCAAGTCAAACACACCAAGTCTTGAAGTTAAATGCAATTCTTAGCTTAATAAAGATGTGACAAACTCAGCAGGGTGAGGTGGATGGAGGTCCAGCACATGTTTTGACTGCATACAATTGGAAATTCAGGGCTGGCAGGTTGGTAGCTGTTTCTCTGCTGTTTGCTTTTCAAAGAGGGCATAATTCCCTAGATATGCTGCAAGGAGGGAGCCACATGAGTGGGATAGTTTGGCTGGGAGCTAGAGTTTCTTTCTTGCGCTTCCCAAGTTGTGCAATACCTGAATGAACCCCATTGTCTCATGTTGCTGGTGCTGTGTAATGCTGATTTTCATCAAGGTGCAGACTAAAGGGAATGACTAGAATCACAGAATCACAGAATCACAGAATCCCAAGGGTTGGAAGGGACCTCAAAAGATCATCTAGTCCAACCCCCCTGCAAGAGCAGGGTAACCTACAGTACATCACACAGGAACTTGTCCAGGCGGGCCTTGAATATCTCCAGTGTAGGAGACTCCACAACCCCCCTGGGCAACCTGTTCCAGTGCTCTGTCACTCTTACAGTAAAGAAGTTCTTCCTGATGTTAACGTGGAACTTCCTATGCTCCAGTTTACACCCATTGCCCCTTGTCCTATCACTGAATATCACTGAAAAAAGCCTAGCTCCATCATCCTGACACCTACCCTTTACATATTTGTAAACATTGATGAGGTCACCCCTCAGTCTCCTCTTCTCCAAGCTAAAGAGACCCAGCTCCCTCAGCCTCTCCTCATAAGGGAGATGTTCCACTCCCTTAATCATCTTTGTGGCTCTGCACTGGACTCCTTCAAGCAATTCCCTGTCCTTCTTGAACAGAGGGGCCCAGAACTGGACGCAATATTCCAGATGCGGCCTCACCAAGGCTGAGTAGAGGGGGAGGAGAACCTCTCTTGACCTACTAACCACTCCCTTTCTAATGCACCCTAAGATGCCATTTGCCTTCTTGGCCACAAGAGCACATTGCTGGCTCATGGTCATCCTCCTATCCACCAGGGCCCCCAGGTCCCTTTCCCCTTCGCTACTTTCCAGCAGGTCACCCCCCAACCTGTACTGGTACATGGGGTTGTTCTTCCCCAGATGCAAGACTCTACACTTGCCCTTGTTAAATTTCATCAAGTTTCTCCCCGCCCAACTCTCCAGCCTGTCCAGGTCTTGCTGAATGGCAGCACAGCCTTCTGGTGTGTCAGCCACTCCTCCCAGTTTTGTGTCATCAGCAAACTTGCTGATGGTGCACTCAGTTCCCTCATCCAGGTCATTGATGAAAATATTAAACAGCACCGGTCCCAGCACCGACCCCTGAGGAACTCCACTAGTCACAGACCTCCAGCTAGATTCTGCGCCATTGACCACAACTCTCTGCCTTCTTCCTTTCAACCAGTTGTGAATGAATGAAGGAAGGACATGAATAAGCTCTTAAGCTTTTTTCCGAATTCAATTTCACATACTACCCACAGTTGATGCTTTTCCAGCATCAGCTGTGAGTGAAGAGCTTAGAAACTTCCACATAGTTTCATAATTGTCAGCATATAGGTGATGTAGGCACACTGGGCCTAAATAATTGTAATAGTGCTTGGAATAATAGCCATGAAGAAAGCACACTTCTGGAACTTAAGAAGAAAGATGTTGCCCAAATACTTTACAGAAGCAACTTATTTTAAGCGTTTGAATTCCTTCTGGAAGATGGAAGTGACAATTGGAATATATTTTGTTTCTTAGATCCAGCAAGGAACCACTATTTTGGGAATGGAGTTTCAGTAATGCCACTTAAAAACAATCTAAACAAACATGTCTCCAGTGCCAACATGTACAACTTTTTGAGCCAATTCCATAAAAAATAAAGAATAAAAAAAAAGAATATGTCAAAAATGCTATCCATTCATGAAGAAATCCAGTTTGGTTTCAGTTCCTGATAAACAAATACGCACACTAAATTTCCTTCTTGAAGTTTTATAGAGTATATTATGAAGCAAAGATTATTCCAACTTCACATTCTTCATAAAGCTCTCCTTAGCAGGTATTTTTGTGAGTTCATTCAGATAAAAGATGAGGTCCTGCCGTGCTCCTCAACTACGTAAAAATATTTTTACTGGTTTGGATTTAAGCTAATGAAGTACTTGAATATCATTAATTTTTGTATCTAATAAAATGAAAAGAAGAAAACAAGATAATTTTGTTTAGGTGTCTCTTTAACCACTGGACCTTGTATGCTATTATTCATTGGTGTAATTTAAAGTATAACTTGACAGACCTGAATATGTGTAGAGATTTGTGGGTTTTGTTTAGAACTTCTTTCTTGAAAATTTTATGAGATAAAATACATATTTAGCAGTGCTGATGTTTCAGATACTCTGTGCAGCATCACATATTTGGCCATAGGAAATCTTTTGTTTCACTCCCAAGGTCAAATGGTAATTGCACAAACTACAGTTGCTACAATAGTACAAACTACAATAAGAAACAGTGTTTAAAATGCATCCAAATGGATGCATTAGGCAAATATGTCTTCTGTGCCTCAAACACAGTAGATGCCATTTTGCATCTTTGGAGGTTTAACTATATCTGAATCTCAGCACGTTTGCCTGTGTCAAATACCTAAATACTTAAAATTTAATTCTTCTACCCACTGTCCTTGATTTTAATCTGTTGTTAAATTAACTTTAACTAAAAATAGATGGTTTTGTTATTTCTCTATATGCTTTCTCACTTGTCTAAACCTCAATGTCTGTAATATTTAAATGGGGGAAAACACTTAGAACAAAACATGATTAGAGAGAGAGTATAATAGTGTGCTTGGAAGGTAAAGAAATAAGTTGTTTTGTTTTGTTCTTTTCCAGTGTGACCGCTGTTTGCCGTTATACAACGACAAACCTTTTCGTTCAGGTGACCAAGTTCATGCCTATAATTGCAGACCTTGTCAATGCTACAGCCATGCAGTAAGCTGCCACTATGACTTAGCAATGGACCATTTTCCTCAGGAACACTACAGAGGCAGTGGCGGAGTGTGTGATAACTGTCAACATAACACTGCCGGTGAGTCACACAAAAGAGAATGACTGGTTTATTTTACAGTCACTTTTTGGCTAAGTCTTGTGTCAGCTGGAATTAATAATGCTCAATCGCTCACATTGCAATAAATTCTCCTATATGTGTATTTTTAAACTATCCAGATTGTGCAGTAATTGCAGTCATGTTAATTCTTAAGCTAGAGGAAAATACAGCTAGAAATTGATCCAATCTTGTGTAAGATCTTTCATTCAACAAGGCATTCTAATAAAGAATAAGAATGTAAAGTTTCAAAGCTGTTCCCATTACACGTGCTGGGGTATTTCAATACAGAATGGCATCTTTCTAATTGATAACATCCTAAAAATGTTCTTGAATTTTACTCTAATGTCAATTGCTTCCTCACTGAATAAAGTTTTCTATTCCCTGTAAGTAGCATAGTTGAATAGTTTTTAACAGTTCTCTTCTATTTCAGTTTTCTTGGCTTTGTCTAGTAAAGGGAAAAAAAAAGAATCGGGTTCAGTGATAATTTTTCCAAAAAATGTATAGGCATTTGCATGGCATAGCTTTTATATAAGTGTGGTATTATACAACAGATGGAAGTTTAATGGAGTAAAACGTAGTTTGTAACAGGTTCATTGTTTCATATGCTCTGGATCACTAAATTGGCAGGTAAAGATGAAAGGTGCATTAAAATGGACGTCCAGAAAATTATAGAATTCTCTCAAAGGAATAGTCTTTAATTTTGAATTATACAGCTAATTTTAATGAATTGGAAGTCATAATACAAGACCTTTCTTTCATGCAGGAAGGAACTGTGAGCTGTGCAAGGATTTCCATTACAGACAAGCAGGTGCAGATCTTTCAGCCATTGATGTCTGCAAACCCTGTGACTGTTATGCAACAGGCACCAAAAATAGGAGCCTTCACTGTGATAGTGTAAGTAATCTCAACACAGAAAAGTGACAATGCATTTTAATCACTTGGGTAAGCAACAATAAGTTTTTACGGTGTACTTAGATGATAACTACTTTAACAAAAATGCTTAAGTTCACCCTTTCCAAAATTATAATTGACTTACATCAGAGTCTGAAAGCTGAGAAAATAGAGAGCAATTTGAGATATATTGTTGAAGAGTTCTTCACCAGTGTCAGCAACAGACAGAAAAGATGCTGTATGAATTTTCAGAAATAAATGTTAATTTGAGGGTACCAACAGGTACCTCCGCACTAAGTAATGATGTAACATGCAGGTCTTGAGTGATTTTGAAGGTCTTGATACTGTCTTAAAATAACAGATTTTCAGTGTTCAGGCAATAAGCTGAGCCTGAAATTGAGCTAAAATTAAGCTAACTTTCTCGTAAGACAAGGATTGATCTCCCTTTTAATGCATAAAGTCCATTTAAAAAGAAAAGGAAACCCATAAAGTGGTGCTGAAGAGAAAACGCCTTCAGCTAGGCTTTTTAAACCTGTAGACCTCATTGACATACAAAATGTATAGTCTGATAATAAATTTCTCTGTAACTTTCAAAACATGCATGTTGAAAAAAAGCAAGAAAAGTGACTGAAACCTTGAACACATATTAAAGATATCCTGCGGTTCATGTTCTATTCACATATGTCTTGTCTATTTCCAAAATCCTCTTTTCTTCAGAATAGGGAAGAAAATGTATATTTGAAAATACTTTAAAGGTAGAACTTGTACTACAGGGAATTGAGATTGAATGTCTTCAGCTTGTTGCTGCATTTGTTATCTCTTCTTTTTTCCAGACTTTTTTAAAACAGTCTTTAGCATTTTTTATATGATGTCTCTCAGTGCTAATTTTATTTAACAGTAAGGATCCGGTTGTATTTTCATCCTTGGTTCTACAGTGGTACAGGTACATGCTCAGTTTGATTCAGTACACCTTTACAGGATTCATGCATGGGTGCATATCCTGAGTGATATACAGATTTACCACAATGTTGGTTTTAAGATAATCCCCTATAGTACAAATTAAAATTAATTTAGAATTTTCTGTCTTCTGAGTATGATACTTTTGCCAGCATCACAGAAATAGGGAAAAAAAACCCAACCCAACCGCAAACTTGAAAACCACAAGTAACATATTATGACTATTTCTCAAGACATAGGAAAAAATACAAGCAAATGCTGACTTTGTGTCCATGCTGTGTGGTGAAATGTTAACCTAAACCAGCTTCAGCTGTCGGGGAATATAATAAGGGGAATGGGAGTTTACAGAAATCACTGCTTTATGGTGAAATGCACAAGAACGTTGATGAAGCTTGACTATGAAAGTATGAAATAGGAAAAAAATTGGGGAGACTGTATTGCTCAATAAAGCATCAGTTGACTGCTGCAGTAGAAGCAGAGCAGGAAGAAATTATTAAGAGGCATTAAAGAATAGATTAATAAGGCTGGGGACTAAACACTGAAATTAATTACATGAAATAGAAAGGTATCATTGAAGGAAGTGTTTCCAAATTTGACCTGTGGAAGACAATCATAAGGAATAAGGACCCTACTCATGAAAATTAATTGTCATGTCGCAATGATAATTTTGAAGGAAATAAAGCAAAAATGGCATAGAACACACTTCTGCTGCATAGCTTAACATTTTCTGCAGGTCATCAACATTTTTTTTTTTTTTCTCACAAAGTGCCAGTTCTCACTAAGTTCCAAGAGGTATAGAGTTCCAAGATGAATCCATTGTATCACAACTCAATCTATTTGACTTCTACTGCTGAACCCAGGACATTTTTTTCTCCTCCTTAGTAGCTAGTGCAGTGCTATGTTTTCATTTTTTGGCCTGGGAACAGTGCTGATAGCGCTGATGTTTTTAGTTGCTGCTCAAATATTTGGTCTGGCCAAGGACTTTCTGAGCCTCATGCTCTGCCAGGGAGGAGGGGAAGCTGGGAGGAAGCAGAGACAGGACACCTGACCTAAACTGACCAAGGAGGTGTTCCATACCACAGCATGTCATGATGTAACAGGGAGATACCCGGAAGGGCTAGGACTGCAGGGTTGGAGGAGGTATCTGTCGGTGCTCAGCTGGGGGGAGTGGGGTGAGTTATTGGTCGGCTGGTGTTGAGGTGTTGTGTTCTTTCCTCTTGTTATTTCCTTTATCATTATTGGTGGTAGCAGTAGTGATTTGTGTTATACCTTAGTTACTAAACTGTTCTTATCTCAACCCGTGGGAGATGCATTCTTTTTGATTCTCCTCTCTGTCCCGCCAGGAGCAGGGGGAGGGCAAGAAGGGGGGGAGTGAGTGAACGAGGTTTGTGGTTGGGTTTAAACCATGACACTATTGAATCACATAGAATATTTTCTCATTAAATTAAATATTATTAACTTAGATAGTTTATGGGATAGGTAGAGGAGCTTACTGTAACATGGTTGCTCCCTTCTCAGTTCTTTGGACTGATCATGAAAACTTTCTGCCTGTTCTGTTCACCTATTTCACTCTACTGTTGGTGAGAACTGCATATAGGTGTGTAGGATTTCTCCCTTGCATAGGTTCTCTGTTCTCTTACATCTGTAGATCATGCTCACTTACAGATTAGTGTGCAACTTCATTTGTATTTTAAAGTGAAAGCCAACATAGTGGCCTTCTATTATGGGGCTAAGGAACTGATGGACAGGGGTAGAGCAGTTGCTGTCACCTACCTGGACTTGTGCAAAGCGTTTGACACTGTCCCACATGACACCCTTGTCTCTAAATTGGAGAGACATCAATTTGATAGGTGGACCACTCGGTGGATAAACAGCTGGCTGGATAGATGTGCACAAAGAGTTGTGGTCAATGGCTCAATGTCTGGCTGGAGACCGGTAATGAGTGGTGTCCCTCAGGGATCAGTGTTGGGACTGGTCTTGTTCAACATCTTTGTCAGTGACATGGACAGTGAGATTGAGTGTGCCCTCAGCAAGTTTGCTGATGACACCAAGCTGTGTGGTTTGGTTGATACCCCGGAGGGAAGGAATGCCATCCAGAGGTAACTTGACACACTTGTGAGGTGGGCTGATGCCAATCTTATGAAATTTAACCATGCCAAGTGAAAGGTCCTGCACCTGGGTCGGAGCAATCCCAGGCACAGCTGCAGATTGGGCAAAGAAGAGATTGAGAGTGGCCCTGCAGAGAAGGACTTGAGGGTGCTGGTCGATGAGAAAATGAACATGAGCTGGCTTCAGTGTGCGCTCGCAGCCCAGAAAGCCAACCGTATCCTGGGCTGCATCAAAAAGAGCATGACCAGCAGGTCGAAGGAGGTGATCCTGCCCCTCTACTCTGCTCTTGTGAGACCTCACCTGGAGTGTTGTGTGCAGTTCTGGTGTCCTCAACATAAAAAGGACATGGAACTGCTGGAACAAGTCCAGAGGAGGGCCACGAGGATCATCAGGGGACTGGAGCACCTCCCGTATGAAGATAGGCTGAGAAAGTTGGGGCTGTTGAGCCTGGAGAAGAGAAGGCTGCGTGGAGACCTCATAGCAGCCTTCCAGTGTCTGAAGGGGGCCTATATGGATGCTGGGGAGAGACTCTTCATTAGGCACTGTAGTGACAGGACAAGGGGTAATGGGTTAAAACTTAAACAGGGGAAGTTTAGATTGGATATAAGGAGGAAGTTCTTTCCTGTTAGGGTGGTGAGGCACTGGAATGGGTTGCCCAGGGAAGTCGTGAATGCACCATCGCTGGTGGTGTTCAAGGCCAGGTTGGACAGAGCCCTGGATGACATGGTTTATGTGAGGTGTCCCTGCCCATGTCAGTGTGGTTGGAACTAGACGATCTTATGGTCCTTTCGAACCCTAACTATTCTATTATTATGATTCTATATTAAACCCCATTCAAGCTTATAACTTTATGGCATGTAGTGATAACTGTGTTTAAGGAGTGGTGTAGCAGTGCATCCATGAGCAGTTAATTAGACCTTTTTTCAAAGAGAAATTTTTCCCTTGAGATTTTTGGGTACAAGAGAAAGATTTGCAGCAGCCACTGTCCACTTCTATGCTGGTTATTAACATCTAATCAGTGTATGAAAAGGACACATCGATTACGTTCTCTTTGTGTACATTTGTCATAAAAATATTTCTATCAGAAAGATCAGATTAATTATTTGAGGTGCCTGAGTTTTGTGAGAGTGAAAGGAGCATTGGCTGCCTTCTTCCCTTCTCCCTAACCATTCACACATGAGAAAATTCTTGCCAGAATACTGCTGATGTGATAATTTTTTGCTTGTTTAGAGAGCTGGAGATTTATTTCTTCTGGCCCTTACTCCACAATCCTTGACTCATTTTCCTGTGCTGCTTTTTACCCAGACTGCTCTACAAATATTTATATATTCAGCCAGGTACAGCAGTTTGTAGTCCTTCCATGATTCTGTTATAATATGCCATATATATTGCTGTGAAAATAAAAAAAAGCACTCTTTTCCCAGGATTTGTTCCAGGCAAAGCTGGAAATATTGCTATTGCTTTTGCATACTCTTTGGAAGTACCATTCAGGTGTCTGAGTTTAGGCATCTTTCTTTACTCAGCTTTTGCTGATTTAAAAAATTTATTCTTACCATGCAGATATATCATTGAATAGTTAGGGCTGTAAAGAACCTTCAGCTCATTCAGTTCCAAACCCTGCCATGGACAGGGACATTTCCCACTAGGGCAAGTTGCTCCAAGCTCCGTCCAACCTGGGCTTGAACACTTCCAGGGATGGAGCACTTACCACTTCCCTGGGCAACCTATTCCAGTGCCTCACCACTCTCACAATAAAGAATTTCTTCCTTATATTCCTTATACATATTCCTTATATTCCTATATATATATTATATATATTCCTTATATTCCTTATATTCCTTATATATCCAGCCAAGAAGCTGTATTTTACTGCAGAGAATATTTTCCAGAGTTGCAAAGACTGAATTGCCTTTTGTCAAGGCAGTAGCTGTGTTGTCTTGTTTTGCAAGAAAACTCATTCGAAAGCACGAAGATGAACAAAATGTTAGTTAGTGTTTTCTCTGTGGAGTGAAATGGAAACAGATTCCAGTACTACCAAGTAAGCTTTTGAACAGGCTTCAGATTTGACCTTTCTGTACATCCCTAAATATTGCTCTTTTGAATTTCTTAATTTTCCCCTCAGTTTTGAATATTTGATTTATTTTTTTATAGAAAACGAAAAAGCTAGCTAATACCTATTGCATATGAAACCAAAGTAGAATATTTCTGATAATTTTACTTCTGAGTTGATAAATTCTTTGATCTAAAATTAGAATGAGCATTACCCTGTTCTCATTTTTTCACCTACACGGTTTTCAACCCTTGTATTGTGGTTGAAGGTAAATAAATAACTAGAATGTGTATTAATAGCCAAAGAACATAGGAAAAACAGTTGATTATAGCATTTCAGTCAACAGTTGTATTCTTCAAATAAAATAAGGAATATAAAAGATGCAAACGTGTCAATGAAGAGCTCATGTGAATAGTGGACTCCATAAAATAAAATTATAAAACACTGTGTGTATTCTGAATCCTGGAATTCCTTTGTGTAAGGGCTTTAATCTTATTGCTAAAATGAAGGAAAATGGGCTTTTTATGTTAAATAATTTTATGGCTTCATTCCTGAAGCATTTTGTACCATGGAAATACTAGTTTTCTGTGATGGTTTGTCAATTATTTTGGGGATTTGGTCCACTCCCACTCTTTGGAGTGCCATGGACAGAGGGTAAACACCTCATTTCACATTTTGTGTGGAAGCAGTAGAAAGTTACTGACTTCTGAAAGTCATCATATGCAATGACAAGAAGAGACAGCAGGGGAGTGAAAAAGAACTTCATTATTGCTGCTTATTCAATTTTCAGTTCCCAAAGCTGATAGAGCAAGAATACTCTCAGGTATTTGGTGGTCAGACCATTAACCTATGTATGTGAGCCAGCACACCATACAGTTCTCATTTCCTAAACTGAACAAAGGAAAAGACCTCAGCCCCCTTGCTCCCTCCTCCTACTTGCTGAGAATGCAGTCAGCTGGATTCTGGAGTCCTTGCCAGATTTGCATCAAGGAAGGTAGTGAGAAGTATATAATTAGCATTTATATCAAAAAGGCAGAGCACTGAGATCGGTACCAATCAATTGCAAAGCCAGCAATGGCAGGATGAACAGAAAGAATTTCATGTAGGACCTAAATAGACCTGTGGGTCTTAACATGTAAATTTTGGGACATCACCAGCTGGTCAAGGGAAGGTGCTTCTGTCCTTTATAAAAATTAGTAATGACTGTCAGTTGCAAAAGTTTTTTGTCATGTGTTTTGGGCTTCAAAAACAGAAGTTAACTTTGGTAAAAGAAACTTAGGAAGTGTCAATATTAGGTGGTTTTTTAGTAACATCAAGCCACATCTTACTTTTAGTCTCCAGAATTTGACAGACTTTCTGATTATGTTTCTGGCAGTATGTTTCTTCTATTACGGACACCAGAGAATAGCTATTGGAAACTATAGGGATGTTCCAGGAGAAAAAGATGCTTTTAAGTTTCAGAAAAGCTTAGGTCAAATAGATGTATTTCCCACCCCCCACCCCCCCACACCCCCTAGAAATTCCGTTTTATACTATAAAAATACATATGGTCAGCACGATTTTAAGGAGTCAGAAGATATCTTTCTGAGACCATGATGTTTATGTGTTGAATATCTACTAGATAGGCTCTATGGCTATATAGTTTACTGTCTCCTAAACAATAATTAGAACAATTCTTTGGAATATGTTGCCCTTTTTCCAGTACTTAAATCTCTTCTTAAATCCTTATATCAGTTTAGTAACTGGACATAGGGAGGGTTCCTAAGCAAGCTCCTTTTTTAATCTGAGACTTTAGACGTGGTGAATTTAAGTATCCCTCAATTAAAAAGTGGTATCCTTATAGTCTAAAGAAGTGTGAACTGCTTGGTACATCTAACACTCAGAAATGCCAAGTACTCTGCTTGCGAATTAAATCCAGTGATGCTGTAGCTGTGATTTGTGCAGGAGGAGATTGCTTGCATAGTTTTTATAACTGTTTGCATTCAAGGATCTGGGACAAAAGTTTATTTCATATGTGAATTATAAACGCCACAAGGGATAAATGCCGTGATTTTCTGTATCAAATAACAATTGTAATTATGATGTCCCAAGATACACCACCACTTGGTAGTAATGCTTGTACAGACTCATTTTTGTGGTGAACAATCTAGACAGATATTTTCCATAAGTAATTTAGTACCAAGGCAGTCATGTTGATAGGCTGTTACTGTCTGCTTACTGTTTGGGTCAGAACCAGGCCTCTTGGGCATAAGCGGTGTAAGAACAGGTAGCTTTCTGCTCTTCTATAACCAGCATAATTAAAGGCTTATTTCTTTAAATGACAGATAGCACTTGGATAGGGGCAAGGAGTGGAAAGTTCAGTAATATCTCCTGTGCAAACTGATGAAATCCTAGTTAAAAAGCTTTAAATATTGCTACCAGTAGTCTCAATGTTACCATTGTTTCTAGAATAAGCTATATTTATAGAAATAATAATAGCAGTAACGACAGCTACTTTGCTTCATAATTCATTTAGGTTTTTATGTAGGTGTAGAAAAAGTTTGTTCTACTATTTTGATGTAGATATCCAGGTTGTAACTTGTGGTGCACCTATTCTGCAGTGTTACAAACATTTGTCAGCTTCTTTGTAATAGTAGCCATTGTCAAGCATTTTACAGTACTTCTGGATTATTTTGGTGCTTCTCTGTGGGTACAGAGAATTTAAAGATATTATTTTTCTTTATTTCCCATTTTTAAGCCAAACTTTTTCCAAATCAAGCCCAATCTTTATCTGCTAATCACACCGCTTACTTATTGCCCTCACTGATTTTCAGGTAGTCTTCCTTTATTTCTGATTTATTTCTTAAGCATGTTGCTCATTAAAAGATGATTTTTGTATTGCGTTATTCTGGTTTTAAAATTTTGTGGTGGTTATCCTCTCTTAACTTCCCTAATTTGACCAGATTTCCACTTTTTGTAATGCTTTCCTTCATGTTGGTAGCTTTGGGGTAGCTTTAAAGTCTTTGGGGGTATAAGTTAGGTATTTGTTGAGTGCTAATGAGGTATCTATCTAATACTTGCTCTTCAGTAATCTGAGTATGCGATGATCACTAACACAAAATGTTTCTTTTGCAGTTAGGTATTAAACAGGGTATTTTTCTTTATTTAAGATTAAACTCAAGAGCGGCTTTTCACTTGCGAGTTCTTCAAGTAATGGCTGTGATGCATGATTTGGTCTCTTATAGCAAACTAAATATTAGGATCAAATCCAGACTAAAAGGGAATAACTTGAAAATCCTTGTTGCTGTGTTTTCTGCTACCATGGTCCCTTAACTCTTACGTTTTTGTGCTTTCTGTTGTCTTGCCTTTTAAGTGGTGTATTCCTGCTTTTTTTATTATCTTTATCTTCCTTAAAAATGTGGCTGATATATTAGTAATAGATCTTTGTTAGAAAGAATACTGAAGAGGTTTTGTTGAACTACAGAGACTTTTATGAGGAAGGGGTAGGAATACGTGCTTCTCTGACTTCAGTGTTCTCTGCGCTGAGTTTACTGTAAGATGTTAAAATGCTCTATTTTGTCTAGTGTTAATAAAGGTTCATTACAGATGGGAGGGTGTGATGATAACATGTAAGTGTAACTTTCGAGTAGCTTTGTCTCTAATGCTACAGGGCTCCACTGTTGTTTTAGGTTTGCTGTACTCATAGGTTTAAGATGAGAAAGACAACTGTTAAGAGACATTTTTGTTCTGGTAGGTAATTAAAAGCAAAGTGTATTGAGCTACAGCTTTTGATGTTATGGATGAATAGTTTTGAATCGCTGTACTCTTTCATATTTGTAAATATTTGCACTGAAAGAAATATACTGACCCAAAGAAAAATAATAATTTGTTTGCTGCCATCTCTGTGTTCCCCAGAACACCTAAGTTAGAAAAGTTAGGTTTTATACCTTGATTATGAATCCTAAACCTTTTGCCAGTTTACATCTGCTGCCTCTTGTGTTGTTTTGACTGTGTTCTCAGCTATGTTACATACTGGCTTGTGTCTTCCATTTGTTTCCCTCTCTGTACCATTGCTGTTTCCCTCTTTCGCTGTAGTCAGTTTTCCCACCATATTTGCAAGTGACGAGTATAAAGATTGGTTGGTTTGTTTATGTTTCCCTCCCCTGCACCCCTGGCTTTCAGAGGTTTGAAAATGATATAGCTTTTAAGGAGTCCTTTAATCTTGCACAGGATGTGGGGCAAATACTTCCAGATCATGGCCCTAGCATAACAAAGGATGCCTCAGCTCCTTCCAAATACCAATGCTACCAATTTAGGGAATAGGACAACACCTTTATATCCCATCACTCAAGTGGAACACTTGGATCCATCAGGTCAAAGGAGGTGATCCTGCCCCTCTACTCTGCTCTTGTGAGACCTCACCTGGAGTATTGCGTGCAGTTCTGGTGTCCTCAACATAAAAAGGACAAGGAACTGTTGGAACAAGTCCAGAGGAAGGCCACGAGGATGATCAGGGGACTGGAGCTCCTCCCGTATGAAGACAGGCTGAGGAAGTTGGGGCTGTTGAGCCTGGAGAAGAGAAGGCTGCGTGGGGACCTCATAGCAGCCTTCCAGGACCTGAAGGGGGCCTATAGAGATGCTGGGGAGGGACTCTTTGTCAGGGACTGTAGTGACAGGACAAGGGGTAACGGGTTAAAACTTAAACAGGAGAAGTTTAGATTGGGATATAAGGAAGAAATTCTTTCCTGTTAGGGTGATGAGACACTGGAATGGGTTGCCCAGGGATGTTGTGAGTGCTCCATCCCAGGCGGTGTTCAAGGCCAGGTTGGATGAAGCCTTGGGTGGGATGATTTAGCGTGAGGTGTCCCTGCCCATGGCAGGGGGGTTGGAATTAGATGATCTTATGGTCCTTTCCAACCCTAATGGTTCTATGATTCTATGATCCCAGCTGAACTGAGAACAGAGGGAGAGGGTTTCAGATACTGAGCTGTTGGGTCACATCATGCTGTAAAGGAAGAGAAAATTTGTCTTGGACGAGATCAGAAAGGAAATCTTTCACCTTCGCTTCATTCTTATTTAACTAACATTTGCACTAAAATAAATATATATATGGTCCAAATAAAGAAAATTCAAAGCTTAACCGTTGAAAATGATGGTGCCTTGCAGTAACAGTGATGGAAAAAGTACTGTTTGTTTTAATAGAAATCACAATTTATACAATGCAATTTTGTAATTATTGTTTGCACTTTCTCTGTCCGGATGATAAATATGGCCACACTGTTGACTCAGTGTTTTTTTTCCTTCTGTTTTGAATGAACACGGCTTTAAAGCTGTATTAAAAAATGTAATAATTATAGTCTCCTTAATAGCTCCCTTTTTTTTCTCTCTCAACACAAATGTAAAATAGGTGTGTGTTACACAGGCTTATTTTTTTCTGTACCATTTAAAGTTTTCTCCTCCCCAACTCAGACTCCCATTCTTGTTGCTAATGAATGTATCATCTGAAAATAGGTATGTTCACCATTCTATAATATTTTGTATCTTTCTAGATTGGAGGCCAGTGTAATTGTAAGAGACATGTGACTGGCAGACAATGCAATCAGTGCCAGGAAGGATTCTACAATCTACAACAGTCAAACCCTGATGGCTGCAGTCCCTGTAACTGTAATACCTCTGGGACAGTCAATGGAGATATTACCTGTCACCAAAATTCAGGCCAGTGCAAGTGCAAAGCAAATGTTATTGGTATGTGCAATGCAAGAGCTTGGAGCCATTTTTCTTGTTTTCTCTGCAAATAAACCACTTGATTTCTAAATGAAAAGTACAGTAAACTTCTATGCTGAAGGCGGATTATAAAAATAAATAAAATTAACGGTTGAAAAATTATTAATTTAATAATTCTATCAAACTACAGCTTGAAGCTTAGTTTAATCAACCCTTTAGAAGTTTCTTTATGGCACAGCTACATTAGCTTACATAGCTCCATACTAATAAGTCACAGAAATAATATAATTTGCTTACTGCATAGATGTTTCTTTTAGGAAATTAACACTTTTTTTTCCAAATGATTCATACTTAATGAGTTCTAAGCAAATCGTTTCCATGCTCATTTTCTTAATAGACCAAAATAAATGGATTTTTATTTTTTTTTCCCCTCAAAATATTCTGTGCTACAGGGTCCTTTGTGATAAATCTATCAATTTTTTTTTCTATTATATTTCTTTGAACTGTTCCTATGAAATGCAAACTAAGTCAACATAATTCCACAAATCATGTACATAGCCTGGGTTAGTTATCAAGGGCCACGTAATTTTAATTTTGTAATTCAATGCCAATCTGATTATAATAAAATGCTACCTTCTCTGTTATTTATCATTTTTTTTTTTTTTATTCACAAGACGGGCTTTTTTGTTTGTTACTCCCACAGGTATTTTTCAGAAATTAGATTTGATTATAGCAATTTATTACTTCCAGCGTATTTGAGGGGAGCCACAGCCACATAAGGACAAAATTTATCAAGTGCCCAAAATACACAGTATATATAATACACTTTGAAATGTTGATGTATGGGAATATTATGCAAGGAGAATTTCCTGATAAAGTGAGCCTTGCGTGGTAACTGTGCATGTCTCAGACTATACATGCCTCAAAAAAATAGATCTTTTTTTGCTTTGTTATTAACACAGTTAGTAATCTATTTTTTCTTGGGCCAAGCAGGCTTGGGCTTGTAGGTTGTATTAACAGTGTTTAAGTACATCTTAATTTATAACTCACTGACTTGTGAATATTGACTTATTTGTAATATTGTGAGTCTTTGTTTCTTCCTTTTTCTGATTTCTAAAAGCAAATGCAAAATAACTCTAAACAGACATAAGCCTGAATAGTTTCTGTCCTCTTTCCCATGGAATGCCAAGTACCTGTGTTTTTCATACATTAAAAGTGTGCTAAGGGGAAAAAATAACCTCCATGTGTCTTAAACGCACTCTCTACATTCAATGAGAAGGACTTCAGAGCATTCTTATTTGGATATTCTTTGTCCCCATTTCATGTTTGCATCTGTGAAAACCTTTCTTGATGCAGTGGAAGTTTGATTTACAAGAAATTAACAATCTGGTTCTCATCTATTTGATTGTCTACATATAATTTTAAATATTTTCTACCTTTGAAAACAACAAGAATTATTTTTATTTCCACTGAAATAGTAATAAAAAGTATAAATCTATGCTTTCTGCAAATTTATCTGTCACTATGGTGGAGGCTGTAGTGATGCAAGTGTTTGTTCGCAGGATAAAGACCTAATTCATTCCAGGCTACATTCTCTCTAAACCACTCGTAAACAAGCTTCTGTATATTGGAACGTGTGCAGCAAACTTCAATAAAAACCCTTCCTCTTTGGATTTCCAAATTGGTTTTTAGAGCAATCTGTCTATTGCCATTTTATCTATATAAACAAACACAATAACAGAAAAATGCAACTGTGGAGTGCAGTGTTATGAAACTTGAACTGTTAGAGTTAACACAACTGTTAAATCTTACTAATGATTCTATCACCAGTAAAATACATTAGCACCAATAATTTTGTTAAAGTAGGCCATTCATCTAGAATAAAAAGGTAGAAGAATGTGAATTAAATGCCAAGCGTGCTAACTCCCCTGTACTTGTTAACATTGAATGTGATGCCCTGTAGGCCTTCCTCCGTATCGTTAGGAATAGATTACCTGTCAGGAATATGTATGGCATATTCAAATAAGCACTGCGCATATTTTTAAAACTGATATGATATGAATCCATGTAGACCAATTTTAATAGTTCAAAATGAGTCATAATTCTTGTTAACAATACAGTTATTTTTAAAATTTGCAGCAATAGTGGTCCTTTTTTATTTTCCTTATTGAAATTAAATGATATGCCTTAGGTGAGTCATTCATCACTGTTAAGGAACTTGTCTTCTGTTGGAGTTTTTTGAGTTTTTATCCATATATATAATACATTTCCTACCATTTTTAGTTTTTTTTTTCAACATACAAGTTGCCAGATGTATTCTTGTATGGTTTTGTATTTTTTCAAATAATAGCAATATTTTGCTAGAACATTGTATTTGTATTTTTCTGTATGCAACAATTAAGTGATGGCTTCATAGTGAAGGATTTTCCCATTACAAGGGAAAATACATAACTGTGAATTTGCATGCTTCTTGTAATAATCTTGTTTGCTTTCTTGTAATGTACGCTTTATAAACTAAAACACAAATACCATCACTTGGGGCAGGGATTAGGCAAGTGATAATTTTGAAAGCAAAGCTAATAAAACTACAGGATGAAGCATGATGAAAGCAGTTTAGATTTTAATGTACTGCAGGAGTTAGCTAAATCATACATTTAGATAAAAATATTTAATTTAGATTATGGAAAACATTTTCTGCTTTCAGGACGGGCTAACAATGAACACTAACATAAATGTAATCAATATTAAAACTGAACTTCAGTTAAGTAAATCATTCATTGTAATTAGTCTAACTTGTGTTGTCCTGGAGTGTATTTAATGTTTTTAATGTAGCATATAAATCTGTTACCTGTGCAGATTGAGAGCCTGGTGCAATTCCCTGTGTATTGCATTGCTACGGTATAGGGTGAATAGTTCACATAAGCATTGATTGTGCAACAGGTGCTGTTCTGGGAGACAAAGAGATTAATTATGGTTTGCCTTAGAAGTGTTACAAATAATTTCTTGCAGGGGTATCTTAAATTTTATTGAGAAGGTGGCAGAAAAGCATCTCTTCTGAACCAAATCAGAAAGGTAAACAGATTTTGGGGCTGCCACTGTTACACAATTGATTTGTGCAGCCCTGTTATTCCTGTTAATTATGCTGGGGAAAACTATGAATACGTTCTCTTTTCTTTATCTTATTTTTCCCAAATGAAAGTATACTTATCCCTTTTTAAAAATGGAAATTAATAGCTTTTCAGCTATTTTTTTTGTATTAATGCCTTTTCTCTTTCCAGGTCTCAGGTGTGATAGTTGCAACTTTGGATTTAAAGCTCTCAGATATTCTAATGAAGATGGATGTGAGCTTTGTTGGTGCAACAGCCACGGCTCAGTGAACCAATTCTGCAACCCTGTCTCTGGACAGTGCAATTGTAAAGAACGAGTGAAAGGACTTCACTGTGACACCTGCATGGACAACTTTTATGGGCTGGATGTAACTGGTTGTAAGGCTTGTGAATGTAATGTTGCAGGGTCATTTTCTGGAGCTGTGTGCGATGCGAAGACAGGACAATGTGCATGTAAACCAAATATTGGAGGAAGGCAGTGCGATGAATGCCTCGATGGCTACTACAAAGTACAGGAAAATGATTCCTTTGTTTGTCTGCCATGTGACTGTGATAAGGCAGGTACAGTAATTGGCTCTCTGCTTTGTGACAAATCAACAGGACAGTGTCCTTGCAAAGCTGGTGTAACTGGCCTTCAGTGCAGTCAGTGCATGCTTCATATGTACAACCTCAGCATGAGCAACCTCCTTGGGTGCCAGCGTTGTGACTGTGATGCTCTGGGCACATTGGCAGGAACAGTTTGTGACCACGTTTCTGGACAGTGTGTCTGTTTGCCTCAGCGTCAAGGGAGAAGATGTAATGAGTGTAAACCAGGTAAGGAAATTGGAAGACAGTCTACTTGATGTAGTAAGTTTTACTGTCTTGGGTATCATGATAGTTCCTAGATTTTTTAATATGTGTTTTGACAGCTTCATGTTTGACATGTCTCTGACTTATGTTATTAATTATTTTTCCATTAATTCCTAACTGAGCGAGAAGGAATTACTGATGTTCTGATCACCATCAGGTATTTATTCTGTTCCCAGGGGTTGTATAATCTGTGTTATTACTGCAGTTTCAACATACCCAAAATAAGGTTAGGTTAGTTCTAGATACAGGGAAAATACAAATAGTCATGGCCTGTTCACTGAAGAAGAGGTAAACTGGCATAGGCTGATGCAGCTCTCTGCATAACAAAAGCCCTGCATTTGGAAGGCAGAGTGCAAGTCCTTCAGGAAGGGCACTTCCCTCAGAAACCTGGGCATGGCGAGAGGCACAGAGATGGTTGCTTAAACTTGGATGAGGTGTCAAACGTGTTACAAGCATTCACTTGCCTTTTTTTGTTAAGGGTGTGCTGGCTTTCACAAGGACTACTTAGAAGTTCGGCCCTACAAGTAGATGATACTGCAGTTGCCAAGTATCAGTTATTTATTTTGTACCATATTACTATAAACATATTAAATGTTCATTATAGCATTGGGAAGCTCTGTAGTTACATTTTAATGTTTTTGTTTTGAAAAGTTGGTGGGTAAAGTGAAACTATTAAAATATTAAACTACCTTTAGTAATAATATTAAACTGATAGATTTAGTTCAGTTAAATACATATGCAATTTATTAAAGTAGCAGATCACATTAAAAGGTACATTACAGCTTCATTGGTTTTAATATGCCATTCAATAATTTGAACAGAGGTTAAAAAAGCTGCTTAACCTCCATTAAGTATTTTTAAAAATCCTTTCATTTATTTTAGGTACATATACTAATAAATAAGGCAGTATTCTGTTTTTCTTAGTTCCTCCTCCAGTGCTATTTGACCTGCTAACCCTCTACAGCAGCCACTTAATCAGAGATCGGCAGAGGAGTGATGTCAAGGCTTCGCGAGTCA